>NW_022681455.1:93948853-94548853 GCF_009764315.1 Trachypithecus francoisi | reverse complement strand
TGACTTGCCGATGCATTGACCCTGGGGAGCGAGGGATAAAGCTGTGTCAAGGACATGCCTGACTTTCTGGGTGGAGAGTGGTACCAGTCACTGAGGCAGACATTCTGCAGAGGACAGTGCTTGCGGGTGGCCCATAAGTTGGGTGCTGGCCATGGTAGTATTTACAGAGAGCTCGCCCTGTCCCAAGCGGCATTCTCCAGGGTTGACCTCCACTCTTTCTTTCTTTTTTTTTGAGATGGAGTTTTGCTCTTGTCGCCCAGGCTGGAGTGCGGTGGAGTGACCTCAGCTCACTGCAACTTCCACCTCCTGGGTTCAAGCAATTTTCCTGCCTCAGCCTCCCTAGCAGCTAGGATTATAGGCACCCACTACTACACCCAGCTAATTTTTGTATTTTTAGTAGAGACGGGGTTTCACCTTGTTGACCAGGCTGGTCTTGCACTCCTAACCTCAAGTGATCTGCCCACCTCAGCCTCCCAAAGTGCTGGGATTACAGGCGTGAGCTACTGCACCAGCCCATTATGTCATTTAGTCCTCACCGAGCCATCTGATTTGGTCTGAATGTGCGTCTCTGCCCAGAACTCATGTTGAACTGTAATCCCCAATGTTAGAGGTGGGGCCTGGTGGGAGGCCATTGAATGATGAAAGTGGATTTCTCACAAATGTTTTAGCACCATCCTCCTGGTTCTGTCCTCGTGATAACGAGGGAGATCTCTTGATATCTAGTGGATTAAAACTGTGTGGCACCTCCCCCTCTCTGTCTTGCTCCCACTCTGCCATGTGAGATGTCTGCTCCCCCTTCACCTTCCACCGTGATTGGAAGCTTCCTGAGGCTTCCCCAGAAGCAGATGCCACTATGCTTCCTGTACAGCCTGCAGAGTTGTGAGCCAATGAAACCCGTTGTTCTTCCATAAATTACCCAGTCTCAGCCAGATGTGGTGGCTCACGCCTGCAATCCCAGCACTCTGGGAAGCCGAGGTGGGTGAATTGCCTGAGGTCAGGAGTTCGAGACCATCCTAGCCAACATGGTGAAACCCCATCTCTACTAAAAACACAAAAATTAGCTGGGTGTAGTGGTGCATGCCTGTAGTCCCAGCTACTTGGGAGGCTAAGGCAGAAGAATCACTTGAATCCAGGAGGCAGAGGTTGCAGTGAGCTGAGATCATGCCACTGCACTCCAGCCTGGTGACACAGAGAGATTCCATCTCAAAAAAAAAAAAAAAGTACCCAGTCTCAGGTATTTCTTTGTAGCAATGCACAAATGGCCAAATATACCACTTAAGTGGAGCTCAGAGAGGATGGAAAGAGCTAGAACAGTGAAACAGCCAGGATTCGAACACACAGATCTGGGATGCCGACCACTGTACCACACCACCTCTCATCAACCTCACCTTGAAGGAAACCTTGTTTGTTTCCACCCTAGATGGAGGCTGCATGCAATTCTTATTATCCATCCTAAGAGAGACACCAACTTTCATTTTTGTTGTTTATACAATCCTGAATTATTTAAAGATTCACCAAGACCAAAAATAAAGTGGTTTATTTTTCTAATTAGTAAAAGGGTCGATATTTTTAAAAGAAAAAGGAAAACAACAGCCAAACAAGAGAAGATGCAGTGAAGGCCCAGGAGTCAAGGGGCTTCTGTTGGATGAAAGACCCAAAAGCAGGTGTCCTCAGTCAGGAGATGCGTCTGAGAGCAGACGTGATCAAAGGATGCAACATCGGAAAACACGTGGCGGTGTGAATACTAAGTCACTCTGCTCGCCAACACCACAGGAAGGGCTCCCCCTGAAGCTTGAAAGAGGTTGTTTGCGGACAAATAAAAGCAAGCATTACCTGCACAAGATAATATTGGGGAGTTTTGCCACAACCTCTCCAAATAAAGGCATTGTTATATGTCTCAGCTGTGTTGAAAAGGCATAGGTTGTAAAGGGAGCCCTGGTTATGCAGAGAACTCTGAAGAGGTCCCTGGGGAGTTAAAGGTCACTATCCCAGACTTTATTGGTGGCCAAGAGGCAGTGGTAGGGATGCTCTAGTAGCCTCCACCCCGGCAGCAATCATCCCGGAGCTTGTTGAGAGGGACGCAACAGGCCCCGCTTAGACGGAGAGCACAATCCACCCTCAGTCCTCCAAGGACTTGGTGAATAAGGAAAGGTTAGTCCAAAGAAGAAATGAACACTCCTTCACAAGGTAGCACCTACACTTCCAACACTCCCCAAGTTCAGAGTGGTGTTAGAAGAAAAAATAAATGGGTGCAAGAAGGACGTGGGCATGATTCCAAATGCCAGAACCATACGCGGCTTTGTAGGAAGCCGGACTCTGTCAGGATGTGATGTTAGGCTCAGAGGAGCCTCGTGCTGTCCCATGAGAAGGCATTCCAGGTCACTGGAGGTCATGTGGCCTTAAGTAGGATGGAGTCTGAGCATCAGAGTCCTCTGCTTTATATCAATTCCAGGAACAAGGATGTAGTCGTTATTTATTGCTGTGAAACAGATTACCCCACAACCTAGCGACTTAAAACAACACACCCGTGTGATCTCAGTTTTTGCAGGTCGGGAATCTTGGCAGGGCTTAGCTGGGTGCAACGGCTCAGCATCTCACAGGCTACACTCAGGTGTTGGCCAGGGCTGTGATCCCATCTCAAGGCTCGACGCGAGGAGGATCCACTTTCAGGTTCACTCATGTGGCTGCTGACAGCTTTCAGAACCTCGCCCGCTGTTGACTGCTCCACACAGCAGCTTGCCACGGGGGTCTGCTGGTTTCCCTCGGAGAGAGTCAGGAGAGAAGCAAGAGAGAGCCAGCAAGATGGGAGTCACCATCTTTTATCACCTAATGTCAGACGTGACATCCACCACTTAGATTGTATATTCATTAGAAGTGAGTTTACCAGCCAGGTGCGGAGGTTCATGCCCAGTGCTTCGGGAGGCTGATATGGGAGGATCACTTGAGGTCAGGAGTTCGGGACCAGCCTGGGCAACAGAGCAAGATCTCACCGCTACAAAAAAATGTACAACTTAGTTGGGCACGGTGGTGCATGCCTGTAGACCTAGCCACTCAGGAGGCTGAGGCAGGAGGATCACTTGAACCCAGGAGTTTGAGGCTGCAGTGGAGCTATGATCCTACCACTGCATTCCAGCCTGGGTGATGGAGCAAGACTCTGCCTCTACAAAAATAAAAAATACAAAATTAGCTGAGCATGGTGGTGCTCACTTGTAGCCTCAGCTACTTGGGAGGTTGAGGTGGGAGGATTGCTTGAAGCGAGGACTTTGAGGCTGCAATGAGCCTGGACAACAGAGTAAGACTCTGCCTCAAGAATAGGAGTCAGTGTTTAATGGGTACAGGGTCTGTATGTGGGATGATGAAAATATTTTGGCAATGGATGGTGGTGATGATTACACAATATTGTGAATGTGTTTAATGCTACTGAATTGTACACTTTAAAATGATTAAAATAGTACATTTTATATTATGCATATTTTACTACAATATATAAAAAGTGAGTCACTAGGTTCAGCCTGGTGGAGGGAATTGCACAAGGGTAAGAATAACTGCAGCAGATACCATTGAGAACTTTCTTGAAGGCTGCTGACTACAAGGGGAAGGTAGATTAGAAACAGTTCAAGCTGGTTTTCAGCATTCATTCATTCAGCAAATATTTGTTGAGAACCTAGCAGCATTCAAGGCACTTGGTACATTAGTAAATAAAGATCCTTGCCCCCCGCAGCCTAACCTCTAGTATGATACTGACAGTGACCAGCAAAGACAGCAAATATGAACATCATACAGTGTGGGGATTTTGTTTCTTTGTTTAGTTGGTTTTTGTTATTGTTTTTAAGAGACAGAGTCTTGCTCTGTCACCCAGGCTGGAGTGCAGTGATGCAATCATAGCTCACTGCAGGCTTGAACTACTGAGCTCAATCGAAGCTCTTGCCTCAGCCTCTCGATTAGCTGGGACTACAGGTGTGCACCACCACACCCAGCTAATTTTTTAAAAAATTTTGGTAGGGTAGAGATAGGGTCTCACTGTGTTGCCCAGGCTGGTCTCAAACCACTGGCCTCAAGCGATTCTTCCACCTTGGCCCCCTGAGTAGCTGGGATTACAGGTATGAGCCACTGCACCCAGCAAAAGTATGTTAGAAAAGTGCTACGTGCTAGGAGAGTGGATGAGTGGATAGAGGCAAAGGGACCAGGAGCACGGGGAGGGAGAGCAGCCTGCAGTGTGGAGGGTGGTGGTGAAGTCTCCTAGGGAAGGTGGATTGGAGGAAAGTCTTAGAGGTGGCGGGAGCCTCACCCACGAGACAATGTCGAGAAAGGAGCAGCAGGCATAGTGGAGGGAGGTGCAGAGGCCCTGGGATGGGGTGAGCCTGGGTGTTGCGAGGAGCCGTAGGGAGGCCCTATGTGGTGGTGGAAGCAGAATGAGTGATGAGGAGACTAGAAAAGCTCAGAGAGGAACTGATTCAGGTCACAGTGTGCCTCGAGGGCCACTATGCAAGCTCAGCCTTGACTCTGAGTGAAACAGGAGCCACTGAAGGTCTTAAGCAGAGAATCATGGTCAGGCATTAGTGTTAAGATCAGACCATCTGGTGGGGTCAAAGATTGGAGCAGGGAGACCCAAGACAAGGCTGCTGAAGCTACTGAGGTACCCAAGAGTGCGATGGCCGTGGTTCAGACAGGGATGGCCGCAAGGGAGCTGTGAGGACTGGCTGGTGAGCATGTGTGAAGCTGAGAGCCAGCAGGATTTGCTGATGAGTTGGAAGTGGGAGAGGAGAGACAGGAAGAAGTTGGAGACAACGCTAAGGTTCATAGACTAAGCAACTGGAAGGATGGGGCTGCCCCCACTGAGATGGGGAAGTGTGAGTTTGGCAGGCCGGGGAGCTCTGCAGTTCCATGTGGGACCTGAAGGTTTATTAGACAGCTAAATGGGGACATTGAGGAGGCTCTTGGGTAGATGGCTCTGCAGGCTGGCAGAGAGGTTTGGGTAGAAGACACGGGTGAGTCATCTGCTAATAGAATTTAAAGTCACGGGCCTGGTGCAGGGGCTCATGCCTGTAATCCCAGCACTTTGGGAGGCCAAGGTGGGCAGATCACTTGAGGTCAGGAGTTTGAGACCAGCCTGACCAACTTGGTGAAACCCTGTCTCTACTAAAAATACAAAAAGAAAAAATATTAGCTGGGCATGGTGGTGGGCACCCTTAATCCCAGCTACTCCGGAGGCTGAGACAGGAGAATAGCTTGAATCCAGGAGGTGGAGGTTGCAGTGAGCCGAGATTGCTCTACTGCCTGGGCGACAGAGGGAGACTCCATCTGTAAAACAAACAAAAAAGAATTTAAAGCCACGGGAAGGCATTCAATGACCCAGGGAAAGAATGAGGATGGAAGAGAGAAAGGGTGCAAGGATTGAGTCCTGGGGTCCTACAAAGTGAAGAGATTGGGAGAAGCAGGGCCCATGAAGGGTGCTGAGAAAGAGTGGGCCTGGAGGTAGGAAGAAAACCAGGAGTGTGGGGTCCTGGAAGCCAGGGGCAGGTGTTCTGCAGAGGAGGAAGTGACCCCGTGTGTCCGATGGGGTGTGATAGGTCAAGGACACTGGCGACTGAGAATCGGATTGAGCAACATACTGGTCACTGGGTCTTCGGTGAGCATAGTTGCTGTGGACTGGCACAACTGGAATGGATTTAGGAGGAGTGGGAGGGGAGGAATTTGTAGTTGAGAGTACAGACAGAAATTTACCCACTTCTAAATGTGTGGCATGCGCCTCTCTTGACTTATCTTTCTAGGCTTGTGTGTTTGCATGCGTCTGTGTGCCTGTGTGTGCATATGTGTGTGCATATGCATGCATGTGTGTGTGCATGCACCTGTGTGCATGTATGTCTGTGTGCATACATGCGTGTGTGTGCATGTGTGTCTGTGTGTGTGCACGTGTGTGTGCATGCATGTGTGTGCATGCGTGTGTGTGCATATGCATGTGTGTGTGCTTGTGTGTACGTGTGTGTGTGCATGTGTGCACATGTGTCTTTTCTCACCCTTAAGAGTGCAAGCTGCTGGAGGGCTGGGATCTTTCTCTTAGTTTTCTCCCTCATCCTCAGCACATAGAAGAAGCCCTAAAATTAGTACTCGTCAATCACGTTGGCTCAATATGATGCTTGCATTCTCGGAAGCCAGGTGCTGTGGGGCTCCTTTCCAGTTTTCTGCAGCTGACATCCTGGTGGTGCCCCAAGACCTACATGCTCCAGGCCCACCTTACTCTGAGCCCCTCTCTTTCTCTTCCCCAGCCAGTTTTTAGAAGGTCCCATGTTTCTTTCTGCTGGAAGACCTTTGTACATTGTAGTGGATCCTGGAATGCACCTCTGATCTAGTGACTGACAGCCACTTCAAAGATTGTGTCAATGAAAGAGAGTTGCCGGCCGGGCGCGGTGGCTCAAGCCTGTAATCCCAGCACTTTGGGAGGCCGAGGCGGGCGGATCACGAGGTCAGGAGATCGAGACCATCCTGGCTAACATGGTGAAACCCCGTCTCTACTAAAAAAAAATACAAAAAACTAGCCGGGTGAGGTGGCGGGCGCCTGTAGTCCCAGCTACTTGGGAGGCTGAGGCAGGAGAATGGCGTAAACCCAGGAGACGGAGCTTGCAGTGAGCTGAGATTCGGCCACTGCACTCCAGCCTGGGCGACACAGCGAGACTCCGTCTCAAAAAAAAAAAAAAAAAAAAATTAAGAAAGAGAGTTGCCTTGTTCAAGCTCCCACACCCTCACCAGAGTGGCCTGCACTCAGGGACCAGTCACTGTGGTCATCCCAGGTGATATGGTTTTGCTGTGTCCCCACCCAAAGTCTCATCTCAAATTGTAATAATCCCCACGTGTCAAGGGTGGGACCAGGTGGACATAATTGAATCATAGGAATGGTTCCCCCATGTCATTCTCATGATAGTGAGCGGGTTCTCACAAGATCTGATGGTTTTGTAAGGGGCTTCCCCCCTCACTCGGCCCTCATTCTCTCTCCTGCAGCCATGTAAAGAAGGACATGTTTGCTTCCCCTATGATTGTAAGTTTCCTGAGGCCTCCCCAACCATGCTGAACTATCAGTCAATCAAACCTCTTTCCTTTATAAATTGCCCAGTCTCAGGCAGTTCTTTATAGCAGCGTGAGAGTGGACTAATACACCAGGGGTCATCCCAGCTTCCCAGCTCTCCAGGGTTGGCCGAGGCCTCCTTTGATCCATTCATATTCAACCTCTCCCTCTGCCCAGCTCTCTCTCCTTCCTTCCTTCCTTCCTTCCTTCCTTCCTTCCTTCCTTCCTTCCTTCCTTCCTCCCTCCCTCCCTCCCTCCCTCAAGCGCTGATCACCGGTGAACTGCCTGATAAACCTCTCTTGCCTCAGAGTCACTCCTGGGGAGCCCAGCCTGCTACAGGAATGCCAATGCCTCTTTCTGGAAATCTCTCCTCCACCCCTTCCTCCACCTGTTAGAATACAGTCATCAATCAGCTCAGTCGCCACGTTTTCCAGGAAATCCCCTGGGACTGTTCCTCCTTCCCACTCAGTCACCGTCCCGTCACAATTCACTTCCATAAGACTCCTGTGTCTTCTCCCTAGGACTTACCTTATGATTACACATGGATTGCTGTTTATTTGATAAGTGTCTGAATCCTGCGTTAGCCTACAGGCTCCTCTGGGACAGAAACAGTGCTGGTTTTGTTCACCCCATATCCTCAGGACCCTCACTGCCTGGCATGCAGTAGGCAATCAGGGGACATCTGTCCCACGAACGAGGTCCCTGCAGGTGACAAGGGTGAGGCTCTGACTCAGGTGGCAATTCCTGCCCAATGAAGGTTCAATGAAGGTGCTGGAGGTTAGTGCTTCAATATAGGAATTGGGAGGTGACACAGTTCAGTCCCTAACATCCTCCTAGGCTAGATGCTAAGCTTCCTGCTAACAAGGAGGGTGTGTCTTCAGATGGTTTTTATGCCCCTCATCCGGTTTGGAATGCTGCTAAGTGGAGAAGTGGATCCGCAAAGACTTGTGTCATTAAACCTCAACAAGAGGGCCAAGGATGTGTGAATCATGTTTAAGAGACGTGCCTGTCATCCCTGCTATCTCAGATAGCATCTCCATGGAGACCGAATCCCTCTTGTGGGGAAGACCCTTCTTCAAAGGTGAGATTTTTCTTCTCACTGAAAACATGCCACTTTAACAACCCTCTTCCCCATGCCTCTCAGGCCAGGAATCCTGTGTCTCTAGCCAGCTGGACATGGGCCGTCTCATCTGGCCACCACCTCCCCACCATGCCCTGCCCTGGACTTGGCCCTGACACAAATGCCTTGTTTTTGTTTGTTTGTACACAGGTTCTGGGGAGGCCCGGCCAGGGCTGAGGACTCAGCACCTCTCATAATGGGAGGTCAAACGAAATGAAACCCACCTCGCTTGCCCCATCATCTGAATTCCTACATTGGCTATGACATGGCTAAGGGGAAAATATTGGATTTATTTTTATGAGTTACTCATAACCCTAAGGCCCTGAAGAGGAACCGTGCGAAGTGAATCCATTTGGAAGGTTGGAAAGGTCACAGCTAACTTGTAAAAATAAATCCAATATTTTTCGCTCTGTCTTATTAGATTTATATGATGCAGACTCCGAGAGAGGTTTAGCTTTTTTTTGTTGTTGTTATGGTTGTTTTTTTTAATGGTCATTTTCCAGTGCTGTTTAGAGCATTTCTTCTGAGCCTCAACCAAACAGCCACTCCATTGCCAATCATCCAGCTGCATGGCAGTTTCTTGATTTAAAATAAAAAGTTTTGAAATAAGTACATGGACGTTACCCCATCTCCCTTCCATCATTTCATCTCTACAGGAAGCAGCATCACCATTTCAGGCCCTAAAGTAGCCAAGCATGGAGGCTGGAAATAGCTGGAAACAGTTCATGGGCAATGCTAAGGGCAAGTTCAAAAATTCACTTTTCATCTAAAAAAAACAAAAAACAAAAACCAACCTCAGCAGTGTAGGATCAAATGAACCCACTGTCATCTCTTAAGAAACAAACTGTGGTCCCCACACGTTCTGCCTCGAGGTCCCCGGGCCGGTTCTGCTCAGCCAGGGCCTCTCATGAGGACGAAGGGGCATCGGTCACGCGAGGATCCGTGGAGGGGAGATTGTGGGGAGACATCAGTGAAGGTCTTTCCCAACTCCAGGATCCTTGCTTAAGCCCACTCCCTCTTTTCTCTCTCCTTCCTCTTTGTCCAAATATTTATTTTCTGTCACAACAGTTTGACATTGAATTATCATCATTTTCCACACCTGAACCCAGCCTCCTTTCTCTATTCATTTGCTTAGGCTGAACAAAGGACCACAGACTGCGTGGCTTAAACAACAGAAATTTATTTTTTCACAGTTCTGGAGGCCAGAAGTCCAAGATCAAGGTGTCCACGGGGCTGGTTTCTTCTGAGGCCTCTCTCCTGGCTTGCAGGTGGCCACCTTCCCAATGTGTTTACATGCGGCTATTTTTTTTTTTATCTTAGTGCATGCACATGCCTGGCATCTAAATTTTCTCTTCTCATAAAGATTCCAGGGTGACCAGATGAGCACCCACCCTAAAGAGCTCATTTTAACTTGATCACCTCTTTAAAGACCTTATTTCCAAATACAGTCTCATTCGTAGTCATTCGGAGGCACTGGAGATTAGGGCTTCGATATAGAAATTTGGGAGGGGACACAGTTCAGCCCCTAACATCGTCCCAGCCTAGATGCTAAGCTTTCTGCTAATGAGGGGGGTGTGTCTTTGGGTGGTTTTTATGCCTCTTACTGTGTTTGGAATGCTGCTAAGTGGAGAAGTGGATCCATGAGGACTTGTGTCCTTAAACCTCAACAAGAGGGCCAAGGATGCGTGAATCATGTTTAAAAGACATGCCTATCATCCCTGCTATCTCAGAGACACATTTCCTATTTTATTTGTGCGCACAAGTCCACAAACATCACCTCTCTCGGATCACCTTTCTCTACCAACGAAGCCACTTTGGACAGAAAAAGAAGTAACGGGATTAACTGTGATTTTCATCTGCCATTTATGAGTGGTGGAAACACTGATAGTCCCCATGCTTTGTGGTGTTTTGACCTCTCTAAAATGTCACATCATTGCGTGTTCTCAGGAGAAAAGCCATTAGTCTCTACTCTGAAATTCCAAGACAACTCCAGCCTGCGATGAATAACCAAAGCCAGCCAGACGGCCCGCCCTGGGCTGCACGTGTCTCAGCTCACCTGGAGAGAATGTGGGCAGTAATGTCAGCAAACTCTCTCCCGGGCACTCATCTCCCCGCCTTCTGAAGGATTCAATGAAAAGATTGGAGTAGCCTTGTCAGGACAGGTGGCTTGGAGGAAAGTGGGTTTCTGTGTTCCTACAACATATATTTTCCAGTGTTTCGAATTCTTACCATTGTAAGCTTTTTTTCTCTCAGGGATAGGTCTTTTTGTAAGTCAAGAAAGCTGATCTCCATGCCACTGCATTCCAGCCTGGGTGACAGAGCGAGACTCCGTCTCAAAAAAAAAAAAAAAGAAAAAAAGAAAGTTGATCTCAGAACTGAGTGCATTGGCTGATACCTGTAATCCCAGTGCTTTGGGAGGCCAAGGAAGGAGGATGGCTTGAGGCCAGGAATTCAAGACCAGCCTGGGAAACATAATGAGACTTCATCTCTACAAAAATAAAATAGAGTAAGTTATTAAAATAACTAAAAATTTTAAAAATCAAAGAAAAAATATGTGTGTGTGTGTGTGTGTGTGTGTGTGTATAAAAATAAGCTGGGCATGGTGGCACGTGCCTGTAGTCCCAGCTAGTCAGGAGGCTGAGGCAGGAGGATCATGGAGCCCAGGAGTTTGAGGCTGCAGTAAGCTATGATCACACCACTGCACTCCAGCCTGGGTGACAGAGCAAGAATCTCTGAAAAAAAAATAGAAAAGAAAGCTGATGTTTGCTCTGTGTGACTTTAAAGACGCCATTAAAGCCACTCCTTTGACTTAAGGAACTGTTTCTCAAAGTGGGCTCAAAGGAACACTAGGTTCACATAAATCAATATCTTGGGAGCATTGGGAAGAGTTCTTTCAGACAAGGAAGGAGTTACATCTTTCTTTTATACCTTGTTTTCCCAGATCCTAGCACGAAGCCTGCCGCATAGTATATTCAATGAATCTACATAGAATGATGGTTTACATGGCCAGATATGCTTGGGAAACACCAGATAAAAGCCAAAATTAAGTCAGTTTTCTTACTTTGGGCTTTCTCAGAGCTTTAGTCAATGAACATACTTTAAGAAATGTTGAGAAAAGGATCTGCTCTGCAAATGTATTTGTTTGGATCTAAAATTCTGAAATGCAGTTAACCAGCAGCTTGAGGTCATCTTGTTCTGTGGTAGAGTAGTTTAATAGATTCAAGAGCTTCATCCACTGTGCTGAAGGACACTAAAGGGGAATTGAAGGAGCATAAATTGAAGGCCTTTGGGGTGACTGGAGGAGCAGCTGTCCAGACATGAAACCTGGAGGTTTTGGAAACCCGGACGCCTTGAAGCCCACTGGAGGGAAATGCTGATTGAAGGCCCTGCCTCTAGAAGGTACCCGAGTCAAGACATTTTGGTTACATCAGGGGTGGAAAAGACAAAGATGTGAAAAGACGAAGGAGATGCTCCAGAGGAAGTCGAGTTGCACGGGGTTGTCACCAGGTCCCCAGCAGAGCAGCAGATGTCCAGGGTCGTGGGGACAGAGGACAAACAGGAGAGGAGCCAGCAGAACTGAGCACTGGGGCCCGGCAAAGCCACAAAGGTGGGTGAGGAGTGAGGAGTCGGGGGTTCCCAGAGAACCCCGAAGACAGTGATACATATTCAGTCATGTCCAAGTGCGACCCTGCTCCCCGATGCCACCAAATAGACACCACCTAATCATCAGGCAGCTAAGTCCAGTCCTCTCATTCTGGAAAACAGAGGGAGAGACAGAGGCTGAAGAGCTCCAGTTTCTCCGAGCTTCAATTTAGCCCTCCCTTTGATGAGCTGCCGCCACGGTGTGCACAAAACGAGTGCAATTTAAAACTCAGGAAACTCGGCTTTCAATAATTCCCCGCTAGGTTTCCGTCTGCTGAAGAGTAAATAACACAACTGCTACAAACGCTGGAAGCAAAATCTCCAATAACAGCTCCATGCTTATGATAACTTTCCCAATTTTCTGCAATCTCCACCGCTTCTCTCTTGACTTGGGTCTGTATCAGATTTTTTTCTTTTCTTTATTGAACATCTGCCTTGGGAGCCACTGTCACAAAAAGTAATAAACACATCAATCCAAAAGAAAAGGAGAGGATTGAGCAGTTCAAACTACTTAACCAATCAAATTGGCAGCTGGCAGAATGAAATGGAGGGGTGAGAGCTAAGAGACCCACTTCCTGGAGAATGTTGCTAATGATGGTACCCACCCGTGGGGGACGAGGTACCCAAACTGCACGGGGCTTCCTAATAAGTTAATTACAGTTTCTAACACTAATTATAGACTTCAACCTTTGTTGAGATTTCAAGCCCTGGGATTAATTTGTAAGTCATTCATTCAGCTGAAACTTGACAGCTCTTGCTGCTTCTAAAATATAAGGGAACAAGGGAAAGAACTGCCTTGGAATTAAAAAATTCCTTTCCTTAAAACAAAAACCTAAACAATCACGATGCCTTTTCCACTTATTACCCGTGGACTCTGAAAACGTGTACCGCAGACAGCAATCATTACGTTCCGTGTCCCTGAAGTTCTCCCCCTGACTCCCCACCTAAAGAACAACAACAAAAAATTATGCCTGAAAGGGAAACAAAGCAATTTATGTTTTCTGGTTATCATCCTGGAAATAGCCAAAGATTACTTGCATACCGAACAGACGAAATCAAATCTTTCACCACTGCTTAAAAAAAAAATCCTATTACAAATTACATTTAACTCAGGTGTGTATAGTTTGCCAGTTCTTATCCAGTTGTAAATTAGACCAGGGTTGCCTGTTGGGAGGGAAAAGTGGCTTTTGAAACATGTCTTATTGACTGGGTATAAATTACCTGCAGCAGATTTGTGAAGCAAATTTGAAGCAAGAGATAGCTCCAGGCAACACTGTATCGATTGTAGATTGATATTCCGCTGATTTTAAGGTGAAAAATAAAGATTGTTTTAGCAGCAATTTAATTAACACATCATTGCACAAATGCTAAGAATATTGTGTTGTCTAATATGGGGATTTAAGCTTTAAAAAAAACAATTATCTGGGAAAAGCTTAGCTTCACATGTAGATTAATTGTCTTTACTTATCACTCTAAGTCTCTCTGTGAATTCACATAAAACAAAATAATGGTTATGAGCACCCTGCTCATTTTTCTTGAGCCATGAGAAGTGAGGTTTTCCCTCCTCCTCAAAGCAATAAACACACTTGTCTTCAGCACTGGCAAAAATTTAGTTGTGCTGTTTTTAGCAGAGCCCTTGGAAGCTGGAATGAGTAGGGAGGCCTGACTGTCAAGCCAGCTCTGTCCCCAAGTTGTCAAGTGCCCTTGGGCAGATGACTTCATTTCCCCCAGCCCCCGTTTCTTCACAGTTTAGATCACCCCTAAAGTAATGGTGTGCTGGTGAATGTTTAGCAACCAGCTCTAGAGAGGGGAGTCCTGATTTGTAGCATCTGCTAATTGCCGTGGTGTAAATACTGTGACTGTGACTGATTTCAAGCTACCAATTTGACATTACTGAATGCATAGTGGGGGAAGAGATGCCGCAAGCTACCTCGAGCCAGCCCCACCTGACCACTGCCTCTAAGATCCTCCAAGTTTCAAGAATTGCATGGGTTTATAAATGTAATTTAAATTTAAGTTTAAATGCACATACAGAGAAGAGAATTACACCTCTTTTTGTAATTCAGAAGTTATTTTAGAAGCTTCCAGTGTAACAGGATTATAACAATGAATATTAATATGATTTCTCATCAATACCAAGTCTAGAATATCCAGATATTTCTCATTTTGTTTCTTAAAAAAAAAAAAGCAATAGGAAAATCATCTATTACGGAGATAATGTCTATAAGTGTTTCCAGAAGTCCTCCAATGAACTGCTTTTTCAAAAATTATCACCTTTTTTCTTACTATTAAAGTACTGCATGTGTATTGAAGATAATACAGGCAAATTCAGAAAACTAATATAAAGGAAAACATCTAAATCTCTGTAATTACCTCATCCAGAAATTAATGTATTGGCATATTGTTGTACAGTTATTTCTCTCTCTTCTCTTTCTCTCTTTCCCTCTCTCTCTCTTTTATGCACACACACACTCATACACTCTTATGAATTTTTTGCTTGTTTTGTTTTGGGGTTTGTTTTTGTTTTTGTTTTTGAGACATAGTCTCACTTTGTCACCCAGGCTGGAATGCAATAGCACCATCTCAGTTCACTGCAACCTCCGCCTCCTGGGTTCAAGCAATTCTCCGGCCTGAGCCACCTGAGTAGCTGGGATGAGAGGCGCCCACCACCACACCCAGCTAATTTTTGTATTTTTAGTAGACACAGGGTTTCACCATGTTGGCCAGGCTGGTCTTGAACTCCTGATCTCAGATGATCCGCCCACCTCGGCCTCCCAAAGTGCTGGGATTACAGGTGTGAGCCACCGCGCCTGGCCATGAATATTTTTTTTTCAATGGGATCAAACAAGGTTTTGTGACCCTATTTGCTAAATAATGAAAATATTACCATTTCATTAAATATTCCTACATTATTTTTAAGGGCTGCAAGACCAAGCCTTATTTGATCAATCGATCAATCAATCAATCATTCTCCTTGTCTATTTACAGTTTTTTGGGCCCCTTGTCTATTTACAGTTTTATGTTAATGTAAGACAACTCTGCCTCCAGCATCACGGATCCACTGTACACAGTCGCAATTACTGCCGATGGATCAGTTGCAAGAACAGGAGTTGCTGTATCTGTTAATGTACTTTTTAAAAAAAGATTAAACTTTTCATGGAAAGAAACTAGTTATGAATATCTTTGTATGAGATCAGAGACTACCTGTAATCTAGGGACAGGCCCAACATCGATTGAGTGACATTATAAGTTTTATTTTGTGTCTCCCACAAGGCAATGAAAACCCAGTAAGGGTTGGCTGTTGTCATCCTATCAGTCAAATACCACTGCTCTTCTTAAGAGTGATCTTAGCGTGGCAGAGAGGGGTGCAGAAGAGCAGATCAAGATCACTGTCAGTTTCAGAGCAGCCTACCCAGAAGCAAGTGGAGAAGACCTTGACAAAAACCCACAGGACTGTCCTTGCTCAGAGGGAGATGGCAGGAAGAGCCAGGTCTCCTGCTACATGGACAGGGCCTGCAGATGTGGGCCCACAGATCTGCAGAAGGAGGTTGCCTGATGGGCGGTAGAAAACATTTTCTTGCCGTACAGACTTACAGCAGGAAATAGACACAGCCTTAGGAAACTTCTGATTTGCCTTTTCAACAATATTCAAGAAGACATTGAATCCAGAAACTCGAGCAAGCAGGGTAAGAAAGAAACCATCTGAGATAAGGGGAGAGTGAATGGAGAGAAAACACAATTGATTAATTAAAAACCCTCATATGAACAGCAGGTTGGAGACTGAAGAAAACCAATTTAATGAGGTAAAAGACAAATTCAAGACATTTTCCATTATACACATGGGAAAGTTTGATAGATACTGATTTATAGTGATAGAGAAAAATGATCAAAGACACGTGAAAAACGTAAAGGGTGTCGTTAGCAGAACAAAAATGGGATCTGTCCCTCTAAATTATTTTTTAATAAAAGGAAGGAAGAAAACATAGTTCATATTTTTTAAAAAGGAATGAAGGGAAATCAAATAAGCCTAAAAATCAAAACAAAACAATAGAAAACCAAACATTACTGTCACCATATATGGATTAACTATTAAATACAAACCCGTACAAATCAGTTAACCCTGTTAAATTCAGAGTCTCAAATAAAGTAAAAAAAAAAAAAAATGCTATTTAGGTAGATAACCCTAAAACAAAAGGATTCAAGAGTAAGAATATAGACTTATTTGGATAATATAAGGTCATATGTTTATATATTATATATAATATTATTATATAATAATATGCTATTACATATTATATGTAATTTGTGATCACATAATATATATGTTTGCGATTATATATGTTATACAATTTGTGATAATAAAATTATATAATAATATGCTATCATATTAGGTAATAATATAATAATATTTATGTAACAAATTGTATCCCATACAAAGAAGACTATATTTTAAAAATTATTCATAGACTATTTACCCAAAAAATTATCTTTTATGTTCTAAGGATGACCTTAATACATTCAGAAAGAACTATATAACTCCAGAGAGGTGTTTTTAACATGGAGAATTGAGTCCGACTGTTATCTCCCCCTAATTTCCAAAATTGTATAGAAAAGACATCTAAGAATAAAAAACAGTCTGTAACTATCCTTGAAAACTGAAAAGACTACAACTAATGGACCCCAAATTTTAAAGTACTTCTGGAAGCTGAAGAAGTAGAAATGAAAAACAATCCAAGGAGTGACAAAGAGTCCATTTTCAATGCCAGACATAGAGGAACCCTGAGAAGGATCTGGAAACTTAAGGAACCCAGGAGAACCCCCAATCCGAGAAGGGTAGGGCTTAGTATGCAGATGGCCTGGGCAGCGCATAGGGTGCTCAGGCATAATCCTCTTTGGCTTTGATCCTGGCTCTTCCAGATGACAAGCCAGCTACTACAAGTGGATGGGAATTGTCACCTGGGTGAAAACCATGTGCTCTTCCTGGTCTGTGATGCTTTCTATGGCCCCTGGACACTGGTCCCTTTCCCTGAAGATGGTGCATTACTCAGCATCAGAAAGTGCTGGCCTAGTCTCAGCACAGTATTATACAAATTAGAACGTCATCTGGCAAAGACCCACAGAAAAATTATCTAGAAAGAGATTTTTTTCAGAGCAAGATTTTGCCACAGTCTCCATATGAAAAATGCAACATATTCTCTGTCTTAGTCCATTCCAGTTGCTGTCACAAAAATGCCATAAACGTATAAACAAGAGACATTTGTTTCTCACAGCTCTGGAGGTTGGGAAGTCCAAGATGAACATGGATTTGGCATCTGGTAAAGAGCTCGTTTCCTCATAGACAGGGCCTTCTAATACAGTCCTCTCACAAGGTGGAGGGTCAAGGCAGCTCTCTGTGGCCTCTATTATAAGGAGACAAATCCCATTCAGGAGGGTGGGGTCCCCATGATTTAGTCACCTCCCAAAGCTCACCTTGGTGATTCGGTTTTCAACATATGAATTTGATAGGGAGGGGCAGGACACAAACTTTCAGACCACAGCATTATCAGATTCTGAAGTGCTGAGTTTCAGAAATTTTTTCTTTAAAAGTTGGAGGTGGGAGGTGGGAACTGGAAGCCAAGTCACATCTCCATTTTGAAAAAGAGGCTGATCCAGTATTCCCATCTCCTTTTTGGCTTTTTTGTTTTGTTGTGTTTTGTTGTTCTATGTTTTTTTAGGAAAAAAAAAAAAAACCATGAAATCTGGGGATATTTTTTGTTGTTTTCCAAATTCAAATTGAACAAAAATAATATATTCTAATGTTTTACAAAATACTTTGAGACATACATCTCATTTGCTCCTCAAACGAACCCGTTTAATCAGGTAACCTGAGTATTATTATACTCATTTAACAGATGACAGAGGGGAAAACAGGTTCAGAACCTCCGAGTCCAGGTCCCATGTTCCTGCTCTTCACCAACAGCCACAAAATCTTGACCTGATTAATTGACAAACTTTTTGAAGCAAGAGTCCTGGCCATGTTCATGGGAGCTGAGATGGTTCTAAAAGAGTGAACATCGCTAATAGGAGCAGCTATAACACGTGAACTTTTCTGCTGAGAGCATGCCCTGATCTTTGACTCATTCTTCTCTTTTAGTAAATGGAAGAGGGTTCCGAGCTTCCACAGCTCTGTCCAGCCCCTTCCCCTGCCTCCCTGTCCACTCATGAGAGCTGAGAGGGGGTGTACCAGGCAGCCTATCCCTCAAGCAGGGGCCGCCAGAGTGACTTCACAGGCAGAGGAGCCGAGAACCAGGCAGGCAAAGGCACTGAAAGCGAGGGCATCTGCCCCTCTACTCCGGATGAGGTCTCAGAACCTTTCCCATGTGACATGCCCGTGGCTGAGGATAAGGCTTCTCTGAACTCCGGAGTCAGTTGGCTTTTTCAGTCCCAGGCTTGGCACCAAGATTTATGTTCCTAGTGTGACCACACTCACCATCCATCACGATTAGTTACAATAAAATCTCTCTTCGTGTTTTTAAAAGCCCTTCGAGTTACATTCCATTATGCAGTTAACATCTCGCAGATGGCCGGGCCATTGTTCAATCAGGGAACCATTTTCCGATCTCTGAAAAGGAAGGCAGGGGACTAGCACTTGACCTTCCCAGAGGCCCTTGAGATCCTGAGCCTGGAGTCGAGAAGAGAAAACAAAGAAGGGGGCCCCTGTTCTCCTGCCAAGAACTTGGTGGTTGGACTGAAATGAGTGGATGGACAAAACAGAAGGGCTTGGGTTAACTGCCTTTTTCTTGAGGGAAGTTAACCTGGACACCCTCCCGTCTCAAGAACACCTGGTCTGTGTTCTCTGAAACAGTGTAACTGCATAGGATCGCCCCCTCAGGGGCACACTGTTCTCAGGCGGTCCCAGGCCTGATGCATTCAATTAACATTTGATCCAAACGCTGCTGGGAACTCAGATGACAAAAGGTGAAAGGATGGTTACGGACATGGACATCACCCCCAAACTTGCTGCTCCAAACCTCCTCTCTCTACCTTCCACCCAGGTCCGTATTAGCCCTGTATTAAGCCCCTCCCCCTACCGCTGTTCACCTGGTGGCCTGGGCCCTGTGGTAAATTTTGTTGCTGCTCCTAAATAATCACTGCCCTCCCTGTGGGAGGATCCCACGTCTCTGCTCACTGCCCTGCGACTTGCCATGCATCCTGTGGGAAGAGTTTGCAGTCCTTCCCCTTGACATTGGGCTTGGCCTTTGCTTTAGCCAAAGGCATATGAGTGGACGTGATGTAGGCAGAAGCTTTTTCTTTTTCTCTCTCTCCTTCCTTCCTTCCTTCCTTCCTTCCTTCCTTCCTTCCTTCCTTCCTTCCTTCCTTTCTTTCTCTCTTCTTTCTTTCTCTTTCTTTCTTATTTATTTATTTATTTCTTCTTCTTTTTCTTTCTTTCTCTTTCTTTCTCTCTTTCTTTTTTTTCTTTCTTTCATCTTTTTTTTTGTCTCACTCTGTTGCTCAGGCTGGAATGCAGTGGTACAATCAATACAATAGCTCACTGCAGCTTTGAACTCCTGGACTCAAACAATACCCTCATCTCAACCTCCCAAGTAGTGGGACTGCAGGCATGCACTACTAAGCCAGGCTAATTTATTATTATTATTATTATTATTATTATTATTATCATCATTATTATTGTAGAGATGGGGTCCTGCTATGTCACTCAGGCTGTTCTCAAACTCCTGGGCTCAAGTAATCTTCCCACTTCAGCCTCCCAAAGTGCTGGGATTACAGGTACGAGCCATCACGCCCAGCTGGCAGAAGCTTTCAGAGCCATTGCATGTTTCTGCCAGTTCTCTTCCTGTCTTTCAGTCTATCCAGAATAGAAGCTGCTCCTTCTGGCTGAATCCTGGAATGAAAAAGACGTGGAGCAGATGCCACATGCAGCCCACAGCGAATGGTAACTGACATGTGATCTCAGTGAGAAATGAAGCTTTGTGTTACAAGCTACTCAGGGGTTTGTTACTGCAGCAGAACTTAATCAAATCTGAAGAATTTGGGTGCCACAGTGGGGGCTCATCCCTCACACCTTCTTTCCTTCAGCTTCCACACCAATCTAGACCATCCTGCCATCTCTAGCACCAAACTCTATCTAAATCCATCCACTTTCCCATCCCTGCTGTCCCTGCCAGCTCCTGGACCACTTCTGTACTCTGCTCCGAGTTCACTTTCCTGCTGCTCTCCAATCTTTTCTCCACTCAGCAGCTGGACTGGGTTTCAAACAGGGAAAATCTGAGGATGCTACTCCCTAGCTTAAGCCCCCAAGACTCCCCATAGTTGTTAAGAGAAAATCTCAGCCCCTTGCCCTGTGCACGACCTCCATTGACCAAGCTCTCCTGCACGTCTCAACTCTGCAGCTTGCACTTCTCCCCACGACGCTCACTAGTCTCTGCCACCCGGCCACCTTTTTATTCCCCTAATATACCAATTTGTTTGCCACCCTCAAGTCTATGCCTAGAATGTTCTTCCTCAGATCTGACCATTTATCCAGGATCAGTATAAACACCACCTCCTCCAGGAGGCCTTCTCTGCCAACCCTGCCTCCTCCAACTCTCTGTTTTAGTGCAGTAGAGGCACACATCACCATTTATAATTATCTTGTTTGGTGGTTTATTTGCTTCCGTTTCTTTTCTTTTCTTTTTTTTTTTTGACAGAGTCTTGCTCTGTCACCCAGGCTGGAGTGCCATGGCTCAATCACAGGTCACTGCAGCCTCAATCTCCCCAGGCTCGGGTGACCTTCCCACCTCAGCCTCCTGAGTAGCTGGGACTATAGGTGTGTGCCACCATGTCCCGCTAAGTTCTTTTGTTTTTTGTATTTTTGGTAGAGCCGGGGTTTCACTATGTTGCCCAGGCTGGTCTCGAACTACTGGGCTCAAGCATTCCAACTGCCTCAGCCTCTTGAAGTGCAGGGATTACAGGCATGAGCCACCGTGCCCGGTCTATTTGCTTTCTGTCCTCCTGCTGCACACCATACAGGAAGGTAAGCCCCAGGAGAGAAGTCTTCTCTAATGTATCCCCAGTGCCTTGCACATTGGTGATTGATAAATATTTGTTGAATAAATGTCCAAATAAATGTATTCATGTTAACTTTCTCATTTTATGGATGAAGGAATTAACTTCCAATGAGTTTATACCCAGCCAAGACCTCCTCCACCTGGCCCCCTGGCAGAGCCTGGACAGGAACCCAGGTCTTCTGACTCCATCCAACAGTTTCCTCCACTGCCTCCCACCTGCTGTCTTCTTTCTAAAGATCTTCCGTCTCCTTTCATTACTTATTCCCGTGCTTAACATCCAGCGATATCAGAAGCTTCCTCCCGATGTCTACTCTATAGCCTTGAAGCAGCAGCTTATACTCCCATGAACTCAACCATTGACCTACCAGAAATCTTGCACAGCAAATGGCTCTGATTCCATTCCTTACCTGTGAAAGTATGGTAAAAACAACAGCTAATGTTCATTGCATGTTTCTGCATATTAACTCATTTAATCTTCTCAGCAATCTATGAAGTAGGTACTGTTATTATCTTCATTTTATGAAGCATCAGAGACACAGGATGGTTCTTTAACTTGCCAAGGTCACACAGCTGGGGAGTGGTGGACCCAGGATGGGTGCCTGGCCTGGATCTAGAGCCTGAGCACGCTGTGTTCTGCTGAGCAGGTCAGTGGCTTAGTGTTGTGTATTTCTGGTTGACTGTGACTTAGAAGTATACACATTTGCAAAATCCAACCCATATCTTCCTTCTTATCTCAAGGTTCCTGTGATATTATGAAAAGAACACAGACTCTAGCTGGGTGCAGTGGTTCATGCATATAATCCGAACACTTTGGGAGGCTGAGGCAGGAGGATCACTTGAGCCCAGGAGTTTGAGACTGACCTAGACAATATAAAGAGACCCTGTCTCTACAAAAAAAGAAAAAATTAGCCAGGCATGGTGGTGCACATCTGTGGTCCCAGCTAGTCGGGAGGGTGAGGCAGGAGAGTGGCTTGAGTCCAGGAGTTCAGTGCTGCAGTGAGCCGTGACTGTGCCGCTGCACTCCAGCCTGGGTGACAAAGCAAGACTTTGTATCAAAGAAAGAAAGTAAGAAAAGAAAAAGAAAGAAGAAAGAAAGAAAGGAAGGAAGGAAGGAAAGAAAGAGAAGAAGGAAGGAAGGAAGGAAGGAAGGAAAGAAAGAGAAGAAGGAAGGAAGGAAAGAAAGAGAAGAAGGAAGGAAGGAAGGAAGGAGAAGGAAGGAGGAAGGAAGGAGGAAGGAAGGAAGGAAGGAAAGAAAGAGAAGAAGGAAGGAAGGAAGGAAGGAAGGAAGGAAGGAAAGAAAGAGAAGAAGGAAGGAAGGAAGGGGAAGGAAGGAGAGAAAGAAGAAAAGAAAGAAAAAGAGAAAGCAAGCAAGCGAGCAGACTCTGGGGGAGTCTGCACTGCACCTCAGCTGTCATTTATTGAGAGCTGACTACATGCCAGGCATAGGGCCAAGGACTTAGCATGTCTTATCTCATTTAACTCATAAGGAAACGGAGGCTTAGCAGGTTTGGGTGCCCTATATAACCTCACAAGCAGGGGGACTATTCCGGCTTGGGCAGGTTGATCATAGGACAGTGCTCAAGAGACTTAATTCGTCTGAGTTTCAGTTGACTCATCTACAAAATGATACAAACTAATGATACAAATTCACAAAACATCTAGTATAGTGTCTGTCACATAGCGGGCTGTCAGATGGCAGCTACAAATAGCAAGGCTGCTTCTCTACCATTGGGCACAATTGCTAGAAATAACTGCTTAGGTTCAACTACTAAGCAGTCACGGATTTCAGGAACTCCTAAGAAAAGCATTGATCCACTAACAACCTAAATCACTAGAAAGCCATCTGCAAACAAAATACCCTTGAGAAATCATCAGTTGTCACGAGCCCCTTAACCTTCATGGCCAGGAGGGTCAAACAGCAAACTTCATTCCCTAATGTTGTGGTTCCTTGCGTCTCTCCCCCATAACCTCCCCTCCCCCACTTCCTGGGCCTCCGAGCTTGCTGGCTAACAGCTTTGGGGAACTAGCTGGATGGATGCTAAATGGATGCTAACCTTTCCAAATCCACCACCTCCCAGCTAAAAAGGAATGAGTCCAGTGCTGACCCCAGAGAGCTCGAGATCAGATTCATTTTCTCTAAGTCCTAATAAATGAGAAGAAGGCAGGGTGCTTCATCTCCCACTTTGCAATGACATGATCCATCCTAGGGATGTAGGCGTGAGGCTCGGGAGCATGACAGATCCATCACATTGGCGGCAAATCCATCAAATCCTCCTTCGCCATTTAAAGTGCCTTCTTGGCCAACCCCTGCTTAGCTCTCCTCTTTCTAAGATCTACTCAATGGCACTTCCCACTGGCCAAGCCACAAGGTAGTGGACTTAAAGGCTTCACTCAAAAACCACCAGGGCTTTCCTCTTCGAAGGCCTTACTTCATTTATTTTCATAGTGAATTTGGAAGTCTGGCTGTGTCCAGGCTGCTGGTTGGAAGCTGGCGGAGGGACTTGGACCGGGAGGGGAGAGAACCAAAAATCTGTAATCCCAGCACTTTGGGAGGCCAAGGTGGGTGGACTGCTTGAGGCCAGGAGTTTGAGACCAGCCTGGGCAACATGGTGAAACCTTGTCTCTATTCAAAATACAAAAATTAGCTGGGTGTGGTGGCACGTGCCTATAGTCCCAGCTACTCAGGAGGCTGAGGCACGAGAATTGCTGGAACCCAGGAGGCGGAGTTTGCAGTGAGCTGAGATTGTGCCACTGCACTCCAACCTGGGTGAGACAGTGAGACTCTAAAAAGAGGGAGAAAAAAAAAAAGCACAGATAGAAGAAAGCAATCATCTGGTTTTAAACCCTACACATCAGAATGTCAGAATGCAGGGATCTTAGTCCAATGGGGAAAGCAAGATGACTTCCCTGAGCAGGTGACAGAAATCCCCCAAATTCCAGAGTGCTAAGATCTATCGGGGCTCCCGTTGGGTCCTTCCTGCTCTGAGACAGACTAGGTTCCCCAAAGGACCCTGTGAGGACTCTGAGTCATTCTCTGAGTGATATCCACCAGGACCTACAGTTGGGCTTTGTTAGAATCAGGAGGGCAAAACCTATCACTGACACAAAGGCTCAGACAATCTACCCTGCAGAGAGTGGGACAGAGGAAATATCCTTGAATCACCAAGATTAGCAGAATCTGCTGCAAGAGTAGAGGTAAGGGCCAAGTGGGAAGGCCCTTCTGCCACTTCTGCCCCCAAAGCCTGCTGTCCATGGAGAAGAAGATGTCAGTTGGTTAAACCTCAATCAAATGCAAGCCAAGAGACCAGCCAAATATGCAAAAAAGCCCCCAGAGGAGAGCTTGACATCTGTCTCTGTCTGTCTATCCTTTAAATGTTTTAAAGCAAATAGGAAGTACTTGCTCCTCTCAAATGAAATAAAACAGAGTTGAAATTGGATCTCATCATAGCCCACAATTTGTTGCTTGAATGCTTTTCCACCTACCCCTTGGAAGCAGCTGCTCAGCCATGCCCCCATAGTGTAACCCCTCTATGTCCTCCCTTAAGACGGTTTTGGGAGCCCTGATCAGCACAACCAAAAAGAGGCGATATCTACAGAGATGTGCCATTACCATTGCAATGTCACTCAGTATTGTCTTGGACATAAATAAAATAAAGGGGGCTCTTAAAAACCCTTGGACAAATAGGACACCAAAAGCATATGCAACCAAAGGAAACAAAACAGATACCTTGGACTTCATCAAAACTAAAAACTTTAGTGCTTCAAATGACATTATAAAGAAAGTGAAAAGACAACCCACAGAATGAGAGAAAATATTTATAGCTGATAAGGGACTAATATCCAGTATATATAAAGAACTCTTACAACTCAACAATAAAAACAGAAACAACTCAATTAAAAGATAAGCAAAGGGCCAGGCATGGTAGCTCATGCCTGTAATCCCAGCACTTTGGGAGGCCAAGGCGGGCAAATCACTTGAGGTCAAGAGTTCAAGACCAGCCCGGCCAACATGGTGAAATCCCATCTCTACTAAAAATACAAAAATTAGCTGGGCGTGTTGGTGCACACCTGTAATCCCAGCTACTCAAGAGGCTGAGGCAGGAGAATCGCTTGAATCTTGGAGATGGAGGTTGTCGTGAGCCAAGATTACGCCACTATACTCTGGGTGACAGAGTGAGACTCTGTCAAAAAAAAAAAAAAAAAAAAGATAAGCAAAGGATTTAAATAGATATTTTTTCCAAAGATTATATACAAATGGCAAATAAGTACCTGGAAACATGCTGTGAAATATATGTTTGGTCTTCATCCCCATTTCCTATCATACAACTCCTGTGCCAGTTGTAGGACAGTTATAATAAAAAAGATGGGCAATAATAAGTGTTGGTGAAAATACAGAGAAACTGGAATGCTCATAAACTTCTATTGGGAATACAAAATGGCACAGCCACTTTGGAAAACAGTTTGGCAGTTCCCCCACAAGTTAAATCACAAAGCTACTGTAGAACCCAGGAATTCCACTTCTGGGTGTACATCCAAGGCAAATTAAAACATATGTCCACACAAAAACTTGTACATGAATATTTATATCAACATTATTTATAATAGCCAAAAAGTGGAAGCAATCAAGTGTTCATCTGTTGGTGAATAAACAAAATGTGGTCTAGCCATGTAACAGAATATTATTCAGCCATAAAATAGCACCGAAGTACTGATACATGCTACAGCACAGAGGAACCTCAAAAATATTGTACTAAGGGAAAGAAGTCAGATGCAAAAGGCCACATATTGTATGACTCCATTTATATGAAAAGTTTGGAATAATAAAGTCCAGAGAGACAGAAAATGGATAAATAGTTGCCAGGGGCTATAAGGTAGTGGGTATGAGAAGTGACCTGTAATGGGTATGGGATTTGTTTTGGAGGTTATGAAAATATTCTAAAGTTAGATAACGGTGATGATGTTACAGCTTTGTGAATGTGCTAAAATCACTGAATTGAAACAAGTCAGGCACAGGAGACAAATATCACATATTCTCACTCATATGTGAGAACTAAAAATGTTGATCTCATGGAGGTAGAGGCAGAATGACGGTTACATGAGGCCGGGAGCAGTAGAAGGTGGGATGAAGAGAGGGTGATTAATGGGTACAAACATAGAATTAGGTAGAAGGAATGAGTTCTAGGGTTTGATAGTGCAGTAGGGTGACTACAGTTGCCAACAATTTGTTGTATATTTCAAAATAGCTAGAAGAGAAGATTTGAAATATTCCCAACACAAAGAATGAAAAATGTTAGAGGTGATGGATATCCTAATTACCCTGATTTGATCATTACACATTGTATGCATGTATCAGAATATCACATGCCTCACAAATATGTACAAATGTGTATCCATAAAAAATTTTTAAAAATCACTGACTTGAACATTTTGAGAGGATGAATTTTTTGGTGTATGAAATACATCTCCATTTTTAGAAAGTAACCTCTTTGGCAGTGATAAAAAGGATCAATGTAAGACTTAGTCAAGGCAAAAAGTGCATCTACTAACTTTAGCAGATCCCAAGAGGGTGGTAGGAGTCACTGGGAGGACCTGAGTGGAGGCATGGCACCGATTAGAGCTGGGTGTGAGGGAGATTGCTGGTGCATTGAAGGGGAGAGGGAGAGGGTGGAGATTAGCCAGGATGCTGCTGGCTTGCCAGGCAAATGATCCAGTCACAAATGAGTCAGGCCTGGGTCTTCAGAAGCAGAGGAAGCTCACACTGCTTCCAGCCAACTTAAGCCCCAGTGAGTTCAGGTAAGATGAATCCTTCTGCATCCTTTAAAGCCTCAGGTGTCAACTCCCACTGAGAGCATCAGTTTTGTCGTGATACACATGAAGAACCAGAAGTCAGCAAACCCAAGCACCAGGCCCAGTTGCGACCTCACTAAACTGTTTACCTTGGGCAAGTCATATCACTCTTTGAGATCTCAGCCTCCTTCCTTGAAAATGAAGGAATTAGAATAGTTGGTTTCCAAGATCCTTCCAACTCTGGAATTCTAAGACTGTTACAAATTCCCAGAGCAAATGTACTCTAAAATATGGCTCTATGACACGTTTCTTGCTAACTGAAGTCTCTTTTTCTGAGTTGGTCTTTGATTATGAATCACATTGTATTATTTCTATTGTGTTCTTTCTTTCTACTAAAGTGGGTTTATCTGGGCCAGGGTCCTTCCAGGACATAACAGGAGGTGAGGGTGTTCAATGAAAGCCTGTTGGAGAGTGGATTGGACTGTTCATTGGGATCCAATCTAATGATCTGTTTGCTATCTCCCTGTAGCTGTGGGGGCAACTGGCCATTCTGTAGTTGAGAAATAGGAAGTATTAGCAGGGTGGCTTGCAACTCGACTCCAGTGTTTCTAAACTCTTGGCAGTTCCAAGGACAGGTCTTTGGGCTGGACTTTGAGGTAACTCCCACTGTGGGAGGGAACCCTTGTGGGGGGCAAGTTAATTCATGCTGACATTAGGATAAGACCCTCCCTCACTGTCCTGAGGTAGTACAGTCATCCAGAGACACATGTCATAGATGAGACACTAAGACATCTGCTTCTTCATGTCAAATTCTGGCCTCACAAAGAACAATGCTTATCTCTGCAGAAACTATAATGATGTTATCTGATTTTTTAAAAAACATTTTCTTACAAGAGCTCAACAGTCAGGACTTCGGACCAGGAGTGAGGAAAGAGAGGACCATCAGGAAGAGACTTCTTGTCTGGTTCCTGCATTTGGTAGCAAAGTGGGGGATAAAGAAAGAGGTGGCAGACGTAGCCTCCCTTGTGAAGTGGAAGGACCCCTGGTTTCTAGGGAGAGAGTCTGAGTTTAGCATTAGGTTTTCTTTTTGGATGTTGTAGGTCCCTGTAGTCGTCATCAAACCCTTGCTCAAACTTCAGCCTTCATTGCTGTGTGGTCTCAGCTTTCTTATGAGGAATTATAGGATGGGATCTTGTCTCCTTTTGGAGCAGGGACCGAAAAGAAAATGTCTTTTCCCCATGATGGTTCTTCTTCATGGCAAAGATGTAGCCCTGGAGCCTCAGTAGGTGCCCAGGAGCCAAGTGAGAGGCATCCAAGGTGGAGTGGAGAGAGGAGAAGCAGGCAACAGCAGGGCCACACGGTCAGCATGGCTCTTGCCCACAGTACCCCAGAGGAAAGAGGAGGGGGCACTGCCTATCCTGAGCTGCCAACTGCTTCAGAAATCACCTCCACAATCTCCACTCCTTAGACCCGGCTCTATCAGAGTTATCTCCTGTAACAGCCAAGCAGAGCTACTTAGGACCAAATCACTGACCAGAGCTGGGGAGGCCAACCTTCCTGTAGCCTCAGTCTCACCGGCCACAGCTCCACACCCCGACCTCCTACGGGGACAGGAAGTGGCAGCCCCCAGCTTCCATGCCCAAAGGCACACGGCTAAGTAGCCCTGGGGCCACTCTGGCTGTCACTCTGGGGTGCTTCCAGGGCTAATGAGTGTCCTATTTGAAGATGGAATCTGACAAGGCCTGACAGACCAGACATGCTGAGCCTGGGTCTATATCCTGATGCCTTTGCCTCACGGTGCCCAGATCAAGCCTCCAAGATCCTGCACGTAGCCATCGCTTGGTAGAGCCTAAGAACATTCCAGAATGTCAGAACTCCATTTCAGTTCTATTATAGGCTCAACTCCAGTAAAGCTGCTGAATATTATAGTTGGGCTTTATGGGTTCCCAGGGAATCTTCTGGGTAAAGTCATAGAATCATGCTGTTACTTAAATAGCACATCCAGGAGAGCCTAACTCCAAATACAGTAAATCAAACAGCAGCATGATGAATAGGTAGAGCTGTGATTCAGGATGTGGCTTGTGGGGAGGGGGCATCCTTCTCGGGAGGCATTATTGTCCATGGCATTCAATTTCAGGGGTTCCCCACCCCCAAAATATTTCCTCATGGAATTTTGAACTTGCGCCATTGGCACTGGATTCCTCCCTCCCTGTGTTTAAACAGCAAACATTTCTGGGAGGTCTCAGTCTCTTGTTAGTGTAAATGAGGTCCTCAGTGAGGAACAGGGATTGTTCAAAGGGGCATTTGGAAAGGGGCGTAAGACACAGGAAGAAGAGGTAGAAAAGCCTGAATTCATCCATGTCATCATTTTGTCAAGGGGTACTTTTCTACTTAGAGTCAAACTGAATGTCTATTTCCAAACTGTAGAGACAAGGATAACTATGGCTTCATTCCTACTTGGCAAAGAAAGGGTTGAGAAGACACCATCAGATCCACAGTGAGATATCACTTCATATCCACTAGGATGACTATTATAAAACAAACAAACAAACAAAAAAAAAACAGAACAGAAAACAAGAGTTGGTGAGGATGGAGAAATTGGAACCCATGTGCATGGCTGCTGTAGGAAACAGTATGGCGAATCCTTAGAAATCAAACAGAATCACCGTAGGACCCAGCACTTCCATTTCTGGTTACATATACAAAAGAATTGGAAGCAGGGATTCAAACAAGTCTCTGTACACCCACATTCATAGCAGCATTATTCACAGTAGCCAAAAGGTATAAAGAACCCTCAATGTCCATTGAGGATGCATGGACAAACAAAATGTAGAATATGGAACAAAATAGACAGTAGCACATGATTCAGCCTTAAAACGGAATGGAATTTTGATACGTGCTGCAATGGAGAGGAACCTCAAAGATATTATGCTAAGTGTAATATGCCAGACACAAAAGGACAAATACTATACAATTCCACTTACATGAGGTGCTTAGAATAGACAAATTCACAGAGATAGGAAGTAGAACAGTGGTCACCAGGGGTTGGAGGGATGGGGGAATGGGGATCATTCCTTGATGGGTACAAAGTTCAGAATGAGAAGATAAAAACAGTTTTGGAGATGTATAGTGGTGATGGTTGCACAACCATGTGAATGTATTTGATTTCATTGAGTAGTACACTTAAAAATATTAATAATGATAATTTTTTTCTGAGATGGAGTTTCACCTCAGGCTAGAATGCAATGGCATGATCTCAGCTCACTGCAACCTCCATCTCCCGGGTTCAAGCGATTCTCCTGCCTCAGCCTCCTGAGTAGCTGGGATTACAGGCACCCACCACCATGCCTGGCTAATTTGGGTGTGTTTTTTTTTTTTTTTTTTTTCAGTAGTGACAGGTTTCACCATGTTGGCCAGGATGGTCTTGAACTCCTGACCTCAGGTGATCTGCCTGCCTTGGCCTCCCAAAGTGTTAGGATTACAGGCATGGGCCACTGCACCCGGCCTAAACAAACGATAAATGTTATATTACATATTTTTTTACCACAAAACATTTTTTTACAAAGGAAAGAAAAGAAATTTGGTAACTGAAAACTAGGCTTCCTTTTCCTTTCCTCCAGGAACAGTTATAATTGGAGTTCAGATTAGATCAGAAGGTGTGTCATTTGGGCTAGACTAGGTTATACTAGGTAACAAGCACCCCCCATGTTTCTCACTCATGCTATTGATCCATCATGGGTTGTCAAAACGGCTCCTCCTACTCATCCAGGGACTCCAGCTGACCGAGCAGCACACGACACAGAAAAAGATGTCCAAAGGTCTTGCACCAGCAAGTAAATTCTTTGGTTTGAACACAACCCACGATACTTCTGCTCAAAACTCTTGGGCCAAAACCCATCATGTGTTCTACCTAAGGCCGGGAAGTGCAATCTTACCACATTCTCAGAAGGTGGAAAGCCAGAAGTCTTTGACAAACAGCACTAATGATTACTGGAGAAGTAAGTGGGATAGTCCAGGGGAAATGATGGCTCCATTCCCTTTGAAATAAAAAATGTCCATCTGTTATACAACTGTTCATTCAGCCATCTAATCACAGCATTCAAAGATAAATAATAGACTGGAAAACAATATTTGTGACACATACAACAGAGAGGGGGATAATATCCACAATATACAAAGAGCTCCCACAAATCAATAAAAAAGGACTGAGATTTTTTTTAAATGTTGAAAGATCTGAACAGGCAATTCTCAAAAAAAGAAATTGAAATGGCAAATATGCATATAAAATATGCTCAAAGGCCAGGTGCAGTGGCTCCACAATACACAAAGAGCTCCCACAAATCAATAAAAAAAAGGACTGAGATTTTTTTAAATATTGAAAGATCTGAACAGGCAATTCTCAAAAAAAGAAATTGAAATGGCAAATATGCATATGCTCAAAGGCCAGGTGCAGTGGCTCACACCTGCACTCCCAGCATCTTGGGAGGCCAAGGCAGGAGGACTACTTGAGGCCAGAAGTTTAAGACCAGCCTAGGCAACAAGCAATACCCCATTTCTAAAGAAAATAAATTTTTTTCTGTATATTTTTTCTTTCTTCTTTCTTTCTTTTCTTTCTTCTTTCTGTCTTCTTTCTTCTTTCTTTCTTTCTGTCTTCTTTCTGTCTTCTTTCTCTTTCTTTCTTTCTTCTTTCTTTCTTTTTCTCTTTCTTCTTTGTTCTTTCTTCCTTCTTTTCTTTCTTTCTTTCTTCTTTCTTTCTTTCTTTCTTTCTTTCTTTCTTTCTCTCTCTCTCTCTCTCTCTCTCTTTCTTTCTTTCTTTCTTTCTTTCTTCTTCTTTCTTTCTTTCTTTTTTTCTTTTTTTTTCAAGGTCTCACTCTGTTGCCTAGGCTGGAGTACAGTGGTCTGACCACAGCTCACTGCAGCCTCAATTTTCTGGGCTGCAGTGACCCTCCCATCTCAGCCCCCTGGGTAGCTAGGACTCCAGGCAGGGACCACCACACTGGGCTAATTTTTATTTTCTTTAAAGATGGGGGTCTTGCCGTGTTGCCTAGACTCGTATTAAACTCCTGCAGGATGCGACCCCTCGGCTGGAGGGATGGGGAGCGTGTGATGAGGACCAAGAAGGAGCTGAGGACAGACCCCGAGGCAGCTCCTCAGAGGAGAGCAGCTGTCCCAGTGAGAGCAGGCCTCAGGGCTGGGGACACCTTCAGAGATGATCATTCATTCACAAGACCTTCCTGTTAATACCTGGCTTATTTTTAGATTTTAAAGAAAGACCACGAAAAGAAAGAGCTATCACAAAGTAGCGTGGTTTTTTCTGCCAAGGGTCTGTCTGCCAGTAGACTACAATAAATGGAAACCTAGACGCTTATAAAGTATTATCTGGGAAAATATTCGACCAAAAAATAAATGCAAATTAACTATCTGATGCCCTACAAAATAAGCCTTTAAATATTTGGTAGGATCCCTCTTTCCCCAAACACAACCCTTCTAAGCCAGCAGTCTTCTTTCTGTCCTAGCCCCGCTGTCGGAAGCGGACGCTCACGGACCTGAGGTGTTTTTTCTGCAGCCGGAGTCCTAGTTAATGGTGGGTCTGATTCAAATGGTGGTGGTGCTGGCAGAATGAGCTCATCTTCCCTGCACTGATTCCTCCCTCCACCCCCTTAGCAGCTGGGGGCCCTCCTGAAAGAACAAGAGATTTATAATATGAGCAAAACAAAGGAGTCGGGAATGAACAGCTCTTGGAAATAAGTAGGTCAAGACACAATCAATTTCCAAATTTAAAATTATGTTTGAAAAATGTACCTTTAATACAGGAGCCCGCTTCGGCCCTGTGGGGTAAAGCATGTAAAGTTTAAAGTTCCGCAATGGCTGCTTTATCAGGTAGCCCGAAGTTTACCCTGGAGGTTAAGCAATAAAATGGAAACAAAAATAATTTAACAGTTTTGCAGTTAGTTTAACCCAGCAACAGCTCCTTAAATAGCTTTCACCTTCCTGGAGCTTGCCATGCTCATAAAGCTACAAGATGCATTTCAAAGCTATGAATTTGCTAAATAGAACTTCATTTCCTCTTCTTATTAGAGGTAATTAAATTTATTAGACGTCAGTAAAAGCCTTGTAAACAGAAAATATGAATGCTTATAAAAGTCTGCCCTTTCTTTTCAACCTAATAATTAAGATGCAACAAGAAAGCAGCTAATAACAGCTCGTAATTTATCAGGTGCCATTCAACCCCGAATCTGAGACATATTGTAGAAGTATTAAACACTGAAATGAAAATAATACCCATTGAAACACATTATTTATTAAATACATAATCACTCAGAGAAATAAACACATTGCACAAAGAACTTGATGTTTCTGATGGAAACACTATATATATTATCTTCTGCTTTAGATATATTACCCATCAAGTCAGATTCTTAAATCAAAGCTGCAGCTCGTTTAAATGCAAACTGCTTGTGGCAGCCCAGCAAACCCCAAATTTCCACTAGATGTTCACCTTAATATCAGTTTTCAAAGACGGAGTCACTGTGAAGTTTTTTCCTTATTATTGTTTTTAACATTCTCAAAAGAAAAGAAATCCCCCAGCAAGCATTCAAGAAGCAGGAACAGAAAAGAAGTAATTCTAAAACAGAAGAGTAAGAATTATACATTAATGAAAAAAATTCCCACCATCCAATACACATGAACTTAGACGCAACTGCAGATTCAATACCTTATACCCCACCCCAATGTCATCTAATCCCAAATGGAGGTTCAAGAGTGTACGTTACATCTTTACCAACTCTCCAGCTGAAATCTGTACTTGGAGCTCTTGAGAAAAAATGATTATGAAGACTTTGGATACCGTATTTCGTTGATTTTTTTTTTTTTTTTTTTTTTTTTTTTTTGAGGCGGAGTCTCGCTCTGTTGCCCAGGCTGGAGTGCTGTGGCCGGTTCTCAGCTCACTGCAAGCTCCGCCTCCCGGGTTCACGCCATTCTCCTGCCTCAGCCTCCCGAGCAGCTGGGACTACAGGCGCCGCCACGTCGCCCGGCTAGTTTTTTGTATTTTTTAGTAGAGACGGGGTTTCACCATGTTAGCCAGGATGGTCTCGATCTCCTGACCTCGTGATCCACCCGTCTCGGCCTCCCAAAGTGCTGGGATTACAGGCTTGAGCCACCGCGCCCGGCCCGTATTTCGTTGATTCAAAGACTCCTTCAATTGTAAGGTACACCATCATTTTATGTATCACTAAGAAAGAAAAAATGAAACACTGCCAGTTAGACTATGACATGCTATCATTGTAAGCTGCATCCTGATGTTAGAGACGTTAAAACTGCAAAAAGGCTGGGCATGGTGGCTCACGCCTATAACACTTTGGGAGAGCAAGGTGGGAGGGTCACTTGAGCCCAGGAGTTTGAGACCAGCCTGGGCAAAAAAATAGTGAGAACCCATTTCTACAAAAAATAAACCAATTAGCCAGGTGTCATGGTGCATGGCTGTGGTCCTAGCTACTCAGGAGGCTGAGACGGGAGTCCAGGAGGTCGAGGCTGCAGTGAGCTATGATTGCACCACTACACCACAGCCTGGGCAACAGAGCAAAACCCAGTGTTTAAAAAAAAAAAAAAAAAAAAAGCATAAAAAAATGCACTTTAGAATCCACAAAATACAGTCCGTAAAACTAGATGAGGTGTCTTAACACTGTTCTCTTGGTTGTGGTATGTGAACTGTATCTCAATAAAGTGTTATTAAAAGTGTTCTTGGGGTTAATGTTGAAAAACCCTAATGCTCACTTTTGTAGAGGGCAGTCAAGCAAGGCTCACTTTGAAGGTAACAGAGGAAAGACCTAAGGTAATGAACCCCTGACTGCCTGGAAAAGAGTGTTCTGGCCAAGGGAAGAGCAGGTGCAAAGGCCCTGAGATGGGTGGGTGCCTGGTGTGGGGAAGCAGAGTGAATGGTGCAGACAGAGATGGCAGGAAGTGGGGGCGGGGCAGGTAGGTCATAGGTGATGAGATCAGAGAGGTGCCAGAAAAAACCAAGAGTTTCCTTCTGTGTTCTAGGAAGCTGAACCACAATCTTCAACATTTTCCTAAAAGGAATATTGGGAGAGAGTAGGATTATCCATCAGTTTCACTCCAAAGCCCTCCTTCGTAACTTCTTGGATAGTTTAAGAATGAGTTTGCCGTGGCATCTCTGCCATCCTTGCAGGTGATCCTCCCCAGGGTCCCTGTCACACATAGGTAGAATGCTGGAAACAGTCCCCTCCTCCGCCTTGGTTTCAGAGGCGACATGTTAATCAGATGGCTTCCAAGCTATGAAGGGCATGGACTTACTTTCAAACAGTGGGACTCCTAGATGGCACTTTTGTTTTTCACCAGGGATCAGAAATCGCCCTCTTTTATACAATAGTGCTCATGCAGAAGCTGCCCCCCTCCCCACTTTACCACCCAGAACCCAAGAGCAAAGTTGCTCTCTCGAAAGGCCAGGTGTGCATTCATTAATCATAATAGTTAACATTTGTGAGCAATGAGCATTATGAGTATTGCACTATGCTAAGTATTTCACTTATGCTAACAGCTTTGTGCACTTTTTTTTTTTTTTTTTTTTTACCCTCAAGCAATCCTATGTTAAAGGTGCTGTTAGTAGCCTCATTTTATACAAGGGAAACGGGCACAGAGAGGTTAAGCAATTTCCCTGTGGTCACACAGCTGTCTGTGTGTGTAGTGGGGGACTAGAATCTAGGTGCAATTTACCCCAAAGCTCAAGTATCTAACCACTTCGCTATGGTGCATTACTCTCAAATGGCAGTGGCTGGAAAGCATTCTGTCTCCTCCCTCTACCACATCTGGTATCTTCTATGCTTGACGGAACCAATCACATGAATGAAATTGAAAGTGTTGCTAAAGTTAAGAGGTTAAATGCTCAGGCTCTGCAACCACAGTGCCTGGGTCTGAAACCCACCTCTGCCAGATACTAGCTGTGTGGCCTAGGGCAAGTTACATAGCCTCTCTGTGTCTAAATTCCATCACCTGGAAGAAAGAGAAAAAGAGTAACGACCACATATGGTTGCCGTGAGAGTTATGTGAGACAGCAGTGTGAAGCACTCACGACTTTGCCTAGCACATAGAGAACTCTCAACATCTGGAAGCCTAGTTTCCATCCCTGGGTTTCAAAGGACACTTAGGAACGTAGCCTAGGTCAATGTATTCCAAATATGTTTGGTTAAAAGTCCATTTCACACAGGGTTAGCAGTTGTTGCAGCTGGGTGACAGGTCTATTCTATGATTTTATTTTTATATGTTTAAAAATTGTGCAGTCAAATACTTGTATAAATAGGCACAGTTCACCTACAATGCTAACTTGGTTACCTTTGGAAAGGGAGGAAAGGAGAAAGTTACGGTCTGGGCAGGAGTGAAGCTAGTTCTACTTCTCAGTTACATGAGTAAATCCCATCAAGCCTTACGTGAATGTTTCCGTGTGCATTTCTATATGCATGTTGCATACCAATAAAACATTAAATGTAGCTGGGCACGGTGGCTCACGACTGTAATCCCAGCACTTTGGGAGGCTGAGGTGGGTGGATCACGAGGTCAAGAGTTCAAGACCAGCCTGACTAGCATGGTGAAACCCTGTCTCTATTAAAAATTCAAAAATGAGCCAGTCTTGGTGGCATGTGCCTGTAGTCCCAGTTACTCAGGAGGCTGAGGCAGGAGAATGGCTTGAACCTGGGAGGTGGTGTCTGCAGTGAGCTGAGATTGCACCACTGCACTGTAGCCTGGGTGACAGAGCGAGATTCCATCTCAAAAAAAAAAAAAAGTAAATACTACATGTTTGCCCCAAAATATTTTAAAATAAACTAAAAGGACATTTCAGATTACCAAAGGTCCTTGTGACCAAACATCCTACCTCATCTAACAAAGTCTCTTCCCAATGAATGGGGAAATGAGTGTCCTCCCAGCAGGATGCATGAGGACACAGCAGCAGCAGCCCAGGGAAGTCAATCTGCTTGAACAAAGCGTGGATATGCACTTGTGCTTCCAGAGAGGAGTCCCATCTCACGACGGCTCCATGCGTGAAGTTATGCACAGTGGAAGCTACTCATGAGAATCCCCTAGGAAGCTGCCAGGTTGGAAGCCAGTAAGCTCTCTCCCGGTCAGTTTCATTGTTCAGTTTTATATGTTGGAATAATTATAGATTCACAGGAAGTTGCAAAAAATATACATATAGAGAGGTCCCGTGTATCCTTCACCCGGTTTCCTCAGACAGTAACATCTTCTATAACTATAATGCAATATCCAAACCAGGAAACTGACATTGGGACCATCTGTAGAGCTGATTCAGATTTCACTAGTTTCACACACATGGTGTATATGTGTGTGTGCACGTGTGCACATACGCACAATTCTACATGACTTTATCCTATGTGTAGATTCATGCAACCGCTGCTACAATCAAGATACAAACTGTTTCACCATCATGAGGGGCCTGTGCTGCTGCTTCTTTATAGCCACGCCCAGCCCCTCCCTCCTTTCCCTAAGCCCTGGCGCCCAGGATTCTGTTCTCCAGCTCCAGATTTTTGTTATTTCGAGAAGGTTATGTAAATGGAATTATACAGCATAAACCTGTTTGAGACTGATTCTTTTTCTCAGCATAATTCCCTTGACATTCATCTAATAGTTTATCCTTTTTTATTGCTGAGTAGTATTTCAGGGTATGGATGTACCAAAATTTAACTAATGACTCAGAAGGACATTTGGGTTGTTTACAGCTTGGGGCTCTTATGAAAGCTGCTGTGAACATTCATGTACAGGTCTTGCATGGATACAGGTTTCATTTCTCTGGGACGATGCCTGAGAGTACAGTTGCTGGGTCATGTTTAGTTTTAGAGGAAATTGCCAAATGATTTTTCCAAGTGGCAATATCATTTGACATCCTCCCCCGGCAATGTATGAGTGATCCAGCATCTCTGCATTCTCAACAGAGAAAAATTATAGCCATTCTCAGAAGTGTGTGTTGATTTCTTATTGTGGTTTTAACTCCCATTTCCCTAATGGCCAAGGGTGTTGATCTTCTTTTCATGTCCTTATTTGCCACCTGTGTATCCTCTTCAGTGAAATGTCTCGATAGTTCTTCGTCAGGTGCAGGAGCAGATCGTTGTTCTTCAGTTGAGCACAACGTGAAGTCTCTGGCTTGAGTTAGAAGCCACGTAGTAGCTTCCCAAATGAGAAAACAGAGATTCTCTGTTCTCACATCTTCCCACACTCCAGGCTGTGCAATCCCCGAGTGCAGTTTGGGGATGGAACCCTTATGCTCTTTTGCCTTTTTGTGTGTGTTTGCTGAGCACAGGTAACTGAATTCGTAAGTTAAATATTTACGATGGGGCCAGGTGCGGTGGCTCATGCCTGTAATCCCAGCACTTTGGGAGGCTGAGGTGGGTAGATCACTTGAGGTTGGGAGTTCAAGACCAGCCTGGCCAACATGGTGAAACCCTGTCTCTACTAAAAATACAAAAAATTAGCCAGGCATGGTGGGTGCCTGTAATCCCAGCTACTAGGGAGGCTGAGGCAGGAGAACTTCTTGAGCTCAGGAGGTGAAGGTTGCAGTGAGCCGAGATTATGTCACTGCACTCTAGCCTGGGTGACAGAGTGAGACTCTGTCTAAAAAAAAAAAAAAAAAAAAAAAGAAGTGACTCCACCATTTTAGTCGCACAGTGGGATCTGATGTCAGTCCAGTGCCCCAAGTCCATGTCCACCAAGTTATTCCAGTGTTCCCTCAACCTCCATTGGCCAAAGCAGTTTGTCTTTTGTGATTTTGCTCTCTGAGAGCTGGACTGTGGCCTTGCAGTGCCTTGCTTGGAGTGCTTCCTCCTACTCCTTTAAGCAAGACAGAACAAGACCTTCTGCAGACCCCACTGGCTGCCATGCCCCAAGCACCAGCTCAGACAACTGTTTATCATATCAGTACCTCCTCAGTTAAGTGTCGCTTTGAGACACTAACTTCGCTGACCAAATTCCCCCCAGCTTTGCCCATTCTCAGCTTTCTCCTCTTATCTGCTGCTAAGGTTCCACTGGTATCATGGTCAACTCACCGTACACAGCACTAGTGACATGAAACAACTCAGGATGTGGTACAAAATTGGGTGTAACTGGAACAAAGGTTAGAAGCAAGTTTTGGGAGGTGAAACTGTAAGAGGTGGGGGAAGATTCCAAACAGTCTTGCAAGCTGTGGTCAGAAAACCCAAAGGGAAGGGTGAACTAGAGGAGATCTTGAAGCAGGGGATGCTGAGATCAGATCAATTTTGCTTTAGCAAATAATCAGCTAACAAATGTTTATTGAGCACCTATTATGTGTCAGATAAAAGTTAGCTGGATTGACAGTTGTTGAAGATCAAATAATCTGGGGGACATGAAGTCTTAAGTCCTGTGGGATGTCATAAAATGGAAGTAAAAATTTGATCCAGTAAGTCCTGCCCTTTAGTTCCTCTAGTCCAACATGGAAACCAAATTTGGCAAGTAAAATTGTGTTCATAAACACTCTGGTTACAGAACAAATGAAAATGATCAACGTGGAGTATCTTACAAGTGACTTAAGGATTCGAGTCGCAAGAGAGGCAGTAAGGAAGTAAAGATCCAACTGAGGTGCTCCTGGAGAGTGCGGGCAGCAAAGGCAGAGTGCAGAGAGCTCTAAGCACCCTGGCACGGTGCCTCCATGGACAGCGGGGCTCACTGCGCACCCTGGGACGGTGCCTCCGTGGACAAGCGGGGCTCACTGCGCACCCTGGGATGGTGCCTCCGTGGACAGCGGGGCTCACTGCGCACCCTGGGACGGTGCCTCCGTGGACAGCGGGGCTCACGGCGACGGCGCAGTCTGGGACGGTGCCTCCGTGGACAGCGGGGCTCCCGGCGCACGCTGGGATGGTGCATCCACGGAAAGTCGGGCTCACTTTGTAACCAGCTCACTCCAGGATTCTTAGTTGCAATCATAACACCAAGCATAAATGAGTGATTTCAATTTTTTTATTTTTAATTTTTGTGGGTACATAGGAGGCGTATATATTTATAGGGTACATCTTAATAGAAACTCTAAGAGCCAGGGGCTCCTGGGTAATAAGCACAGAATAGGAAGCTGCTGTGTTTTACTGACTTTCATAAATAGGACACCCTTTACTCAGCCTGTGCCTTAGAAAGCATGACACTCACCCCCATCCCATACCCCACCGAAAAAGAAACCACAGACCAGATTATCACCTTTCCTAATGAGGCGTTGGAATAATCTTCGCACTGTTCCGCAACGCGAAGGGCTCAGGAGTGCTTCGCCCGTTGAGCAGTTCTAACGCAGGGAAGATCAGGCTCAGCCTGCTTCCCTGCAGAGCTGGCCTCTGTTGAGAGGAGACATCTGAACCTGAAAGCCGGGGGTGGGGGGTGACTCTCCATCCTCCTGGGAAGGCTTTCCATGGTCCTCTCACTACCTTACTCCAGCCTCTTTAATTCAGAAAGAGCCTTAGGTTTTGCTCCTGGGTCGATTTTGCTCCTTAATAGCATCGCTCTTTTTTCCATGTTTCTGTACAGAGAGATGCTGGCATGAGTATTTTGGTTTGGATGCCATGATGATGTTTATCATCGTAATTGATAAATGCTGAGTCATTACCAAGTACTAGACATGACCTTAATTGCTTAACAGGCATGACCACAGGTGATACAACAATCCTTGGAGCTAGGCTACAGGTCAGCAAAATTGTTCTATGAAGGGTCAGACAATGACTATTTGGGGCTTTGAGAGCCCTGTGGTCCTTTGCAACCACTCAACTCTGCCACTGTAGTTGGAAACAGCCACAGATAATACATAAACTGATGAGCATGGCTGCATTCCAATAAAACTTTATAAGAACCGGGGATGGGCCGGATTCGGCTGTGGGCTATACTTTGCTGACTCTAGCTTTTGATTTTACTACGGTGGTTTGTGCTTGACCTGCCAGTGTTCTGAACGATGCATCTTGGCCTCTTTGACGTTAATATCCTGCATCATAAATTTCAGTGGCTCTAATAGTATGTAAAATCAGCAGTATCTTGTGGATCTTTGTGACCCATGGAAAAAACAATAGCACACACACTGTTTTCTAGAGTAACAGAGGTTCTCATTTCTGGGCTCAAATTTTGAGGGAGAGGCTGTTCCTGTTCTTGTAAGTGACCTGGAACCACCTTCTTCTTCAACATGCTTTAGGATGTTGAAGGTGAAATTGGGAGGAGGGCTTAAGAACGTTCACAGTCTTCCCAAATCTCAATACATACCAGAAACTCGAAATCCAATTTCTATCATTCACCTGAAATAACTTCTCCCATCTGGACTTCCATTGCCCCATCTATAAAATGGGTGTGACATATTAAAAACTGCTCTTTGGGGTATGTGCCTTTGCAAATGTGGTAACTATTGCTTCTTTCACCATGCTGCACTCCTATCCTCAGGCTCGGTATTAAAATGAGCAAAGGACAGAAACCAGAAATGCTGATTAACCATAGGATTTTGAGGACAGGGACCTTGTGGTGCTAGCAGAGTCTGATTGTTAGGAAGGAATCAACAAGTGTGTTGGCTAAGACTGAAGAGTCAATACTATGAAGAGCTGGCAATATGGCAGTCCAAAGAGGGCCTGTGGCTTTGGCTACCTTCCTCATCTGGCCCTTCCAAGGTACCTTCAGCTCACCAAGCTATGTCCCAGTGAGGATGCCCCTGACACAGCCACGCATCTATTGCTTTCTGCTAGGTACAGAGTTTTGCTGGCTCAAGGCTGTCAAATTCACTTTGATTTTGGCCTCAGCTGGGCTTCATGCTTTCAGAACAATTTCTCCCACCGCCTTTCACTTGAGGTCCTTGGCAGGGATGCCTCTCCCATTCTGCACGCACAGCTCACTTAATGGGCACAAAGAAATGGGAGAAAGCTCAGGGAAAAAAGAAATAACAACCCGACCCAGTCTAAACCTTGGGAAATCGAACAGGGTCTGCATCTCTTTGAAAACTATACACAGACATTTCTGGTCGAAGTGAAACCATGCTTCTCGCAGAGGGCTGGAGACAGCAAATGCAGCCTTAGTCATACACAGTTAGTTTCAAACTTATGTTGCTGCTCACTGGGAGAAATCAATGTACGGTATATTAAAAACAATCACTGCAGCCCTTAAATGATCCAATAGTTTAGCTTTGAATGCATGCAAGCTAATGGGGGCTTTAATGGCTTCTGACAGATCATTCCATTGATCAAGGGGCATGTATGAAATATACTGCCTACTAAACTCTGTTTTGATTTTGAGAAGAGAAAGCTGAACGTCTATGGTAAACATGGCTTGATTGTTCACATGTTCACTGAGATCCCTCTCAGCGTGACCCTGGTCGGGAACAGAGGAGGGAAGGATAATGGGAATCCTATATACCTGGCTTGCTTCTCTCCTGACTCTAATCAAGGCATAATCAACTAGAAACCTCTGTCTGCAGAGTTGGGGGCAGGGGGAAGGACGGTGACCAGTGGTCCAGTTTTCTGGGTTGGGTGAGTTATAAGCCACAGCTTTGGCTGCTCTGAGAAACTGATTCATCTCTTGCAGGCCTTGGGGGTTTGAAGGTTAACTGTGCTGGTATCAACGTGGAAAGCCAAATTCCCTATTTGAAAGGATAATCAGGTTTTTCAGTTGGGGACAGCAGTTTTGCAAAGAAACAAACGAAATCATGCTCCTCTATCCGTGTGTCTGGAGGCTCCAAGATTGTTTTATGAAGTGCTGAACGTACCTCTACTCAGGAAAGGCAGTTTTCACAGGGTGCATGGAGTCTGAAAAACTTAAAAGAGGCCTTAACATGATTCATTGAGACTATTCTTGTGCAAGGGAGGTTTCCATTTCTCTAAGCCCTGGCTGCCTGCTGTGGCTATAAGAGTGAGCCATATACCGTTCCTGTGTCAGACTGGTCTTGCCTGATCAGAAGTAATGAATGTATATAGAAATTCTTCCATTATCCACCCAAACTAAATTGGTTTCACAAAATGAATAATAATAATTCCTCTCCCTTGGACTTGAGTAGGACTTTAGCATTTACAAGCCCTTCTCCAAATGTTATCTCCACCTGCTAGCTGCACAGTCGTGGTTTTACCTGTGGGGATGGATCTGGCTTGTGGACCCTCTCTCCTTCTCTCGGAGGCTGGGAAGGGAAGAAGGGTGCCCTTGAAACTGGCACCACGAAGAGAGTGATCACGTGTGGTCTTTGTTTAATCTTTAACACCAAGCAAGGCTGTGTGGAGGGCCAGGCGTAGTGGCTCACGCTTGTAATCTCAGCGCTTTGGGAGGCCGATGCAGGCAGATCATTTGAGCCTAGGAGTTTGAGACCAGCCTGGGCAATGTGGTGAAACCCCGTCTCTACAAAAAATTAGCCGGGTGTGGTGGCAAGTGCCTGTGATCCCGACTACTTAGGAGGCTGAGGCAGGAGGATGGTTGAGCCCATGAAGTCGAGGCTGCAGTGAGCCATGATCTCACCACCGCACTCTAGCCTAGGTGACAGAGTGAGACCCTGTCTGAAAAAAAAAAAAAAAGACTGCGAAAGAGTTTCATGCCATTATCACTAATGAAAAGGGTCAGAACTACCCGAAGCACATAGGATCTGGAACCACTGAACTTCTCCTAAACTTCCTGTAGAATGGTCTTGACCCTTTTGGCCCCACCTGTAGGGCACCTTGCTGTCCTAGACCAGTACTTCCCATCTCTCAGCAGGAAACTACTGCATTTACCAGATCAGAAACAAAGGGAAACCCCGCCTGCTAGAAGTGCTTCATTTGTATTGGTGCCATGTTTAGTCAGTGGCTTTTGTAAAATTGATGAATTTTGTCTAAAGGCAAGTGCAGACAGGCAAACAGATCTGTATCTGCTGTTATCCATTTAGCTTGACACACATGTGCAGAGGAACTATTTTACCTCAATTCTTTCAGGATTGATGAAAAGTAAATGCGAGCAAAGTCATGAACTGCATCATTGGAAAAGAATCACTGAATCTAATGCTGGAGGTTAATTAATGCTTCCCTCCCCTTGAAATAGACTGACCCTGGTACTTAGACATTCAGAGTCAATAAACAATTGTTGTACACAGATCATCCATTAAAAGGTGATGGCAAGAATTTTCTTTTTAAGCAAATCTAAAATTGCAATGGGTGACCTACTCCCACTGTAGAAGTGGGAGTCCTAAAGCATCATTTTTCGTAATATCTCATTTATAAAAAGTTCCATGCCATCCACCTCACAAAAAATGGAAGCTGTGAAGAGCAAATGGGATAATATATGGGATAGTGACACAATATTCTTCTTGAACAAGCCACAGCTATCTTTAGTCCCTTTGAATATTTTGGTCCGGATACCACAGATCATATTTTTCATCATCATAACGTACATGCGTGGAGTGAGTTTTGAGTACCAGACATGACATGAATCGCTTAACATGGATGGTCGCAGGGGACAGAACAATCCAGTGAGCTAGGCATTATCATCATCTGCATTATATAAACAAAGCCTGGAGCACAGAGGGGTTTAGTGATTTGCCCCAGTCACAAGGCGACAACTGTTATCACAGGAAACTTCGTTAATAATGATAGCTAGTACCTCACTGAAGACCTGTATATGCCAGGTACTGTGGGAGGCATTTTAAATGCACATTAACTTATTGAACCTTCACAGCAACCTTAGGTGATGGATTACTACTATTCTATTTTGTAGACAAGAGAACAAAGGTTTGAAGAGGTGGTAGAGTGAGGATCACACATAGAACCAGGACTAAAACTCAGGAAACCTCTTCTGCCACTCAGGAATCCAAAGATTTGGAAAGTCTGATGAATGACAGTGGGATAGAAAGAGCGGAGGGTGCAGAAAGGCTCAGTTTCCAATGTAGGAGGAGGATTTGGACCAGAGAGCAGGAAGGACTTGGCTGACAAGGTTCCCAGAGGTGGGAATTAGGACCGTCCTGGCAGCATGGGGCCGTTGGGACACACGACTATGGGAGCAGAGCTGCCCGGGAACCAGGGTGGAAAGCTGTCTGGTCCTTCTAGCCGGGATCTGGGGGTCACTCGTGGTTCTCCTTGTTAGTAAGAGAGAATGGAGAAACAGAACTTCAGATACTTTCCTGGAGTTTCCAGGAATCTATCGGGTGTCTCAGGTGAGCGAGAGAACCAGGTGAATGCCTTCTGACAACCCCCCAAACCTGCCTCCCAAACACAGCAGCGGCCCAGGGGTGCCCTTGCTGTCTTGCAGGAAGTCATTCTTAGCCGGCTCCCCTCCTCCCACCCATCCTCTGCAAGCTGCCCGCTTTCCCTACAGCCGCAATCATCACAACACGCCTGTGCCTTCTCTCCCCTTTATGGTTGTCAAATTGATTTCACCACCGCGATACCTATGGCTCCCAATGAAACTTAATTAAAAATACCATTTAATCACAGAGTAACAAAGGCAAACGGGATAAACGGCATTACCACTTCGGCGCATTTTAATCCGCACCGTTCCTCTCCATCTGAATCTGTCTGGATGAGAATTGCCTTTTCAAACCAGAATCCCCTTGTCTTCCATGCACTTGCCTCTGACAGATCTCCAAAATAAACAGTATTTAGCGTGGCATGGATCCAAATGTATGCAATTTGCCCAGTGGTAAAATCAGCCCTAACTAGAGCAAGAAAAAAAAAGAAGTTGCATTTGAAAATGCCTTCCTTCCCTCGAAGCATACAAAAAACTGTCTACTAAACGTGGGATCCATTACACACGGCCTATTGACTCTCAATTCTGGCATCCCTCGATTCAGTGAGTGATGGATTTTGAAGCTGAACACTAAAATTGTGTCACCAGTGATGCCATGACCCTGCTCTGTCATGTCTAGAAAGCTCTGAGGGGCTGAAGCCTGCCAGTGAGGGTGGCAGGAATGGATCCGCTGGGGTGTGGAGAGGAGGTGCTGTTTAGAGTGAACTCAGCAGGTGGGCAACCTAGAGGGGCTGCAGACCATCTTGAGATCTCACCCAGCCAGGGGGACATCCCCAGTTGGAAAGCCGCTCCTTTGGATTGAGCCGTTTGCTCTCTGAGAAACCCTCTGGAATCCACATAGAGCGATGGTCTAAAGCATGAAAATATCTTACCAAGTTACTTCCACGCCCTTGCTGCTTGAAACCCTTTCATGCTTCCTGGGGTGTGTGGAATAAAACCCGAGCAGCTCCCGCCTGCTCTGCCCTACATCTCCCCTTCTCCCCTCCTGGTCTTCTCGGCTTTGGGCTCAGGGCCCTTTTCCTTCCTTGGGCACCCCTCCCAGGGCTCTCCTGCCTGGGCCCACCATCCCCTTTCCTGGGAAGCTCTTCCCGACCACCTTCCTTCCCCACAGCCTGATCGAGGTCCCCTTGGCCAGTCACCATCTCTTCCTGTCCCTCTCCCAGTTGGTTCCCTTCCTGGCACTTACAACCAACTGGAACACTCTAGTTATTGGTTTGCTGGTTACTGTCTATTTCCCCACTATGGGGTAAGTTCCTGTTTTGGTCGCTGCATATCCCAGGGCATCCACTAGCCTGGGAGGCAGAGATCTGTCTTGGGTCCCCAGGCTTGCCCCACTGCTGAGGCTGTGGTCAACACCAAGAAAGGTTTGCGGGAGGAAGGGAGGGAGGCAGGGCAGTCAGTAGCACCTCAGTGCAAAGAGATCTCTTAGATCATTTTTCTCAAGATAGCTGGGACCACAGGGAGGACTGGCAGGAAAGCAGGAGGGGGCTGCTGCTGATGGAGGTGGTCTGTTATCCGCACACATTGGGGGAAGGGTGTGATTTCTGAGCCTGTGCTTCCAGGAAAGTCCTTCTCCAAATCACAGGGCAGAAGCAAGCCTTCCCTTGACCCTGCAGGATACGAGTTCATTGTCATTGTCCACACCAGCCGCCTTTTTATTGGATCTTGCCTACCTCCTTCTACCCACCTGAAACCTCCCTGGAGAGAACACGAAATCCTCAAACACATGCTCAGTGAAACTTACCATTTCTTTTTCTCTTGCTCCGTGGCCCAGGCTGGAGTGCAGTGCCATGATCTTAGCTCACTGCAACCTCCGCTTCCCAGGCCAAGCGACTTGCCTGCCTCAGCCTCCCAAGTAGCTGGGATTACAGGCACACACCACCACACCCAGCTAATTTTTGTGTTTTTAGTAGAGATGGGCTTTCAGCGTGTTGGCCAGGCTGGTCTTCAACTCCTGACCTCCAATGATCTGCCGCCTCAGCCTCCCAAAGTGCTGGGATCACCATTTCTTTAGAGCAAATGTGATCTCACCTTTCGGATTCACTTAAGGTAGTGATTTCTCCAACCCTGGTGCACATCCCTGATTCCACCTGGAGGACTTTGAGAACTAATTCCACCTGGGCCCCTCCCAGGCCAGTGAAGCTGGCTCATCCACGCAAAAGGAAAAAACAGCAGAATCTCTCTTGGCTTCTTATCTCATCCTTTTAATATTTTTATTGGATATGAATATTTTATGATGCACATGACGTTAGTACAAGCAGTCTACAAATGGAGCTCAATAGTCACACATATATTGGGGTGAGCACAAAACATTTTGACTAGAGGGGTGTAAGCAAGCAGGTTTGGAGAGCGCTAACATGAAGAGGTGACACAGGTCAGGTTCACAATTAATGATAAAACGGAGAAAAAGAGGGAGTATGGCAAACCATAGGCTGGGTCATGCCCCAACTCGCAGTGGGAAGATGTTATTTAGCTTGTTGCCATGCGAGGATGGGGGCCTAGGACTACTGGGTGTTCTGAGTTCTAAAGAAAATGCAGACCTTGGCTGGGCGCGGTGGTTCACGCCTGTAACCCCAGCACTTTGGGAGGCCGAGGTGGGTGGATCACGAGGTTGAGATAGAGACCATCCTGGCTGACATGGTGAAACCCCATCTCTACTAAACATACAAAAATTAGCTGGGCGTGGTGGCACGTGCCTGTAATCCCAGCTACTCACAAGGCTGAGTCAGGAGAATCACTTGAACCTGGGAGGCGGAGGTTGCAGTGAGCTGAGATTGTGCTACTGCACTCCAGCCTGGTGACAGAGTAAGACTCTGTCTCAAAAAAGAAAAAAAAAAAAAAAAGAATGAAAATGCAGACCTTTTAATTTCATGTGAAATCTCCCATTTTAAAATATTGGCACCTAATGGAATATAACAAAAAATGAACATGATAGGGGCTAAAGAAAACACTGGGCTGGATGGCCCGAGGGTGCCCCGTCTGTGACCTTCAAACGCCACGCCCTCCTGGTCTACGTACGTTATTTCATTTAATCTCTGTGATGACCCTGTGAGACAGTGCTTCACTTCTCTTTTACCAATGAGGAAACCAAGGCTCAAAGACACCAGGGGATGAATCCAAGGTCCGAGAGACTCGAGTCTCAACACGATGACATCCTGGTCACTTTGCTTAACACGACATTTCTGTGTCTATTAACTGCATGGGAATGAGTGCAGGCCGTGAACCACTGCAATTCTGGTGGCAGGAAAGAGTTTATTCTCAGTGCACCTTCAACGGGCAAAAGCTCTTCAACTTCTCAACTACTGTGAACACCTACACGAGAGGGCAACAGGCTGGGGAGAGGGGGGCTAACTATTCTCACGATTTCTTGGGACATCCGTGGGCAGGAGCCAGGTCGGAAAGGGAGAGATGTGTTAATGGCATCACAAGACAAAACTGGCGGAGGGGTCAGAAAGAGAGATGAAAGCATCTACATCCAGGTCAGTTCATCCACACATAACAGTACTAGAATTTCCTGGATATTTGACTATGTGCTGGAAATTGTTCTAAGTCTGTAACTAGAATCATCTCACTTAATATTCACCTTGGGAGTGGTGCCTTTCATGTATCCCCATTATACAGACGAGGAAACTGAGGCACGTTAACATACCAAAGGACACAAAGCTAGTGGGAGTCTTAAAGCTCAGGTTTTAAACTCTACTCTCGCTTGTCTCTCTGAGTCTCCAATGTCATCAGGATGGGCCACTGAGGTTCTTCAAACCTCAGTTCCACCTGTTATTACATAAGAATGAGGGACTTAGAGAAAAAATAATACTATGCTGGTGAAATCCGGGGAATAATGTAAATAGGGCTGTGTCTCTTTCAAGAGATCAGGGAAACTCCCTAAAGACAGGCTATCAACTTTATTTTAATTGTTAACATCTCCTTCCTGTGCGCTGAGCACAGAACTCAAAGCTCAGGCTCTTACTTAGGTTCGTCTTAGAGGAAGGAAAGAGGCCAATCTTCAATGAGTCGTTTCTCTTTTAGTTTCTTTGCCTTTGGGGATAGAGGCTACAGAGGAATGGAAATGAGAATTCCTGCTCTCAAACTTTTTATAGAAGCGTTGTCCAATAGGACTTTCTTCGATGATGAAAATGTTCCATATCTGTACCGTCCATACAGCAGTCACTAGTCACATGAGGCTATGAAGCACTTGAAATGTGGCCAGGGCAACTGAAGAGCTGCATTTTATATTAAAATTAAAACTGAATTTAAATGGAAGTAACCACAGCTAGCTAGTGGCTACCGTATTGGACAGCACTTATGGGTGTGGTGAGAAACTGGGATGTCTCTAAGTTCTGTCTTTCCCCAGAGGGCTGGGTCCACTCCAGAGTCTCTGAAAAAGCTTGGGAAAGAGGAAAGTAGGTTAGGCTTTGTCACATGCTGGGCTTGTTCCTGTCGCCTGCCCTGGACTTTGGGGGCTGAATGGCTCACATTTTAAAATCTGAACAATTTTGGGGGAAGAAGGTCCTGTTTAACACCAAATCAGACTATAACACAGGGTCATTTTTAAACATTTAAAAATTCATGGGCACCATTTCCTAGCTGTTTTGGATTGGGACCCGGGTGCTACAATCTAGGGGCCAAGAGAAGTCTCCACTGCCCTTGCCTAAGCCCATGACAACACTGGAGGAGAAGAGCCGATCTCTTTTTCTCCTCTGCCTGAGACTTGTGATCCTTCTAGGGTTTTGCTTCCAGAAGCTGACCTCTGAGTTCTGAAACGATGTCTGTGAGATCAAACGGCAGAGGCATGGAAACGTCATCCTTTTCCCAGTATGGCCGACATTCTGGCTTCTGATCAGCAGGTAAAGTTCGGGCAATTCGCGACTGGCACCTGGAAGAGTAACAATAGGAAATGAATCCATGGGAGGAAACCCCCAGAAGACCCCAACCCACAGGAAGCTTGGAGGAACACTGGCCAATGCTCCAAAGACAGTCCACTGGGGTGAAGGTCATGGCAATGACTGAATGAGGCTACAGGGGGAACGCAGATGTTTCTAAGAAGGAAGGCTGTTCCTGATGGTCCGGACTTCCTGTGCTTTGACTCCCAGATTTGTATCATCTCAGGTGGCTGCGTAGAAGCCAATCATCGGGGAAATTCAGTTACTCTGCCTTTAAAACGGTGAATTATTTTTTCATTATCTCAACTGTTATTTAAAGTGTGTGATTAAGCCATTATCAGATTTAAATGTTTGTGGGATTTCAATGTATTACTAGATTACTGGGAAAGATTAAATTGAATTTACTGCATTAAAACGTCCAAGAATAGATTAAACAATATTACAGGCCGGGATTGACTTTGGAGATCCTGGAGATTTACAAGTGTCCCAGCTTGCTGTGCTCAGAAAAAGGCACTCCAAGGAGAGACCGATTTATAAGGATATATGCAAATAGAGGTTAATAATCATTTCCACTGATGAAGAGGTGGGAAAAACTTCCACAAAATTAAATTAAGAGGCTAGCAATAGTTAGTCCCTAAGGAAAACACTTAAATCACGGTTTTTATTGAATGGATTATTCATCAATAGTAGAGAAATTAATTATCATATGAAGCTAAATTATAGCCTCACAGGAAAAAAATTGGGGCAACGTTCTCACACCTTGGCAGGCATCTATCTCTCAGAGAGACTGGCTTATTTAAAAGTGACCTGGGAAAACTCAGTGGCTTGAGCTTTATTTATCTGCAAAATGAGGATCAGAGAGAAGGAAACAGATTGCAATAAGGAATGAACAATTTCTCCACTCTCCTGGAGTATGTGGCAGTGAAAATGTGTGGACCAAAACCAAACACTATGAGGACATTTGGGACACTGCACACGTGCCTCCCTCCACCCCCGCCTTCTCTGCATTTTTGTCTAAATCAACTAAAAAGTCATGCTCACTATATGTCTTCTGACTGTGTAGGACTGACTATGAAGAGATCAAAGAATGGAATATCCTGGCCCCATTTCCAAGCCTGATGGTAGAGAGGGTTCCTAACTGAAAGACATCTTCTTCTCTGGGGAATTATTAATGGTGAGGGGATCCCCCCGGGAAAACATACGTCAACTTTACACCTATTTTCGCGTGTGGTTAATTGCTACACCGGCATCCTATGCACTCAATCCGTCGTACATTACACATAACATTCTAATATATCTTTGGCTCTCTGCATCAGGCCCTGATAATAGCGTCTGTTAACATGCACTAAGTACTATTATGTAGCACATCACTTCATAAATAATAAGATTAGCTGACCCCGGGGCCTCAAGAAGAGTAATGTGTTTAAATGTTCTCATTATTTATTTAAAACAAGAATTAAAGCAACAGAAGCTGCTTTTGACAATCCTCTTAGCATAAATATTAAACTGTTTGCACTGATAAGCTACACACTGCACTGAAGAACAGAAGGTGCGTTCTGCAGACTACTTAATCATAGGTGTTTGAGACCATGCCGCTTGCTGTCATGGTTCTGAGGGTGCATCTCTGTAGTTCTAGAGACAGTCTCTAAACCACTTGAAAGGGATGTGGGGGAAATTAATATTCAAGGAAAGCTGCGACTAATTACAAAGGAACTCTGCAAAGCTTTTAAAATTGTGCTTTCTCTCTGTCTCAGAATCCTGGAGTAATGCTCAATTTACTGGGTAGGGAAAGTTATTCCAAATGGAGCATTTCAATCTCACAGTGGATAAATTATCCATGCACACATTATCCTGGCTGGCAGATTAAAGGGCTATGATAAGTGTCGATCCACCTAGAATATCATAAGGTTTGTAGAAAGTCAATAGAGATGCCTTTTCACCTGTCAAATGGGTTTTGCCTCCGTACTTTGTGAAAGTCTTAAACACATTGAAGCCTGCTGCAGAGCTTTGCTTATGCTGTGTTGTACAAGTTTCCCAATCCCGACGGCTTTTCTTTTGGGCAAAGCTGTTGCAGGTTTCAGCTGTTATTCTTCTCATCAAAGGACTGGCTGGGGCCACGCATGGTGACTCACACCTGTAATCCCTTGCATCCTGGTAGGCCAAGGCAGGCAGATCACTTCCAAGAGTTTAAGATCAGCCTGGGCAACAAGGTGAAACCCTGTCTCTACTAAAAAATACAAAAATTAGCTGCGCACGGTGATGCCCACCTGTAATCCCAGCTACTCAGGAGGCTGAGGCATGAGAATCACTTGAACCCAGGAGGTGGGGTTGTAGTGAGCCAAGATCATGCTACTGCACCCCAGCCTGGGCAACAGAGCAAGGCTCTATTTCCCAAAAACAAAAACAAAAACAAAAAAAAAAAAAAGGAAAGAAAGAAAGAAAGAAAAAAAGACTGGCTGGTATGGGAAGTGGCTCCTTTGCATTCAAGCTCTGACAGACAAGCTGTACACAGTCACTGCATCCATCTGGGTCAGGAGTAGAACCCTTTGTTGGGTTTCTTCAGAGCCTTCATTCAGAAATTTCAAGATTGCTTTAAAATTTTTTCTTTAATGTCCAGTGTTCCTTGCCAATTTCCAACTGATAGTAAGAGGGGCCAGGAGAGGGCTCGTTATTGGAGGTGGTGTATTACCCATGAAAAAGGACAGATATCCCTAACTCAAATGACAGTGTGTGATTTAGCATCATGCCAGCCTGCAGAACTGATAAAGAGAAGGCTGGGAATTACTTGAAGGCACATCTGTCCCCCTTTAGGCTTTCATTTCTTTTGCTCGGGTCACTCATTCTTCCTTCTTGGATCTCAATTGCCAAAGATGGGAAGCAGGGAGACTGCAGCATGGTGGTAAAGAGTGTGTTCTCTGTATTGCCGGAGTTGCTGCTCTCCAGGGGCATGATATCTTGGGCAGGTTTTGTTACCTCGCTGAGCCTCAGTCTGTCAAGTGGTGATGGCAATAATAGTATCTTACTTATGGGGTTGATGTGAAGATTACATGAATTATATGCAGAAAGTGCTTAGAACATTTCCTGGCAGGTAGCAAGCGCCCAATACCCATTAAATAATCTTATCACTATGGTTACTTCTACTCCAGGTACCAGTGGCAGATGAGAAATGCCAATGAGAGAGCTGCCTATTATACCTGGGCTGTCTCCTTCCTTCATACTAACTGGGTGCGGAGCCTCTAGACGGACTCCTAGGGGAAGCTCTGGGGATACAGGAGCAGCTCTTTCTGGCTTGAATCAAATTGCACCTAAGGCTGGATCCTATCACATTGTGACATCCCAAGACCCTGAGGCTTATGTATTCAAGCTGCTACGACTTTCCAGTGTCAGGCTAAAATGTTCAGATTCAGAAGGGATCAACAGTTGTTCCTGAAGACCTAGGATTGATAAAAGGCACTGGCGTCTGGCCTTCTAAGTGGTGGTTGTTCCAGACTGATTTTTGCATTTACAGGAAATAAAGTTGGATTGTTTCTTAGCACACAATACTCTATAGTCTCTTATAAAATAAAGGGGCCCCAAGTTGTCTTATGAAATGGGTGAGGAATACTGATTGGGATGGAAATTTATTGTCCTGTATTTACTCCCACCTTTCCCACCAACAGGATACTAATTTTCCTGTGGGGTACCTGTTCCTTCTGTATCCTTCATGACTTGATGTGGGTGGGACTAGCTCCACTTCTACAGCCAGAGAGGAGCCTTGATTGGCTTCAGCTACGTCAGTACATCATGCTCTCCTAGTCACAGGGAGTGGTTTAAGAGGAGGCATATGACCCAATATGAGGCAAAATCAAGAGACTAAATCAGAGGACTGGTATGGGAGCTAAAGGAAAAGACTTTCTCCTCTCCTGGCCTATGAACAATTAGGATGTGTGATGTGGAACTGCCATCAACATTTTGCTGCCATCCAGCAAGGGGTGGATCCTGGGCCATGCTGTTTGAGTATCTGGGTCATGCTTCACTTAGATGTTTCCGTTTCATGAGACTTTATTGTCTGAATTAGGTTTTTCTGTAAAGAATCCTAGCTGATATGCTGGCCATGCTTCCTTTCTCTCAGTTATTTCCTGCCTTGTACAACATCCATTGCCTTGCCAAGTGGATTCAGGTAGTCTCTCTAAACTGAGATGTTGTGGCTGATACAGTGTAGTGTGTGCAGAGAATACCTGGGTGTGAACCCACGAAAACACTGACATTTGGTTTTGTTTCAAACAGTATTTCTATTTGGGACAGATTTCTGCCCAGAAAACAAGAGAATGCTGGTCCATCCACACTGGCCTTTGCATGAAAATAAGCCAGTTTTCAGGACTAAAGCTGGATAATGTTGCTAAAGAAAGTTAACAAGATTCCCTTCTCAGTGTCATTCCCAAGTCCTACTGAACCCAGCTAAACAATAAGAAAGTTACAATTTCCCCCTTTCAATCCTGTCCTCTCTAATCCTATCCTAAGGAAAAATCCCATTTTTAAAAATGTTTGTTGGGTTAGCAAATAAACTTGGATCTGTTCAGAAAATACTGCCCCTTTCATGAAGCAGTTCAAGGACAGCAAAGGAAAATAATACATATATACACATAAAATATTGTATACATATGCTTTATATATACCTATTACTTTATATATAAGTATTTCAAATATAATAAATATTATACATATTTATATATACATATTTTATACAATATACTTTATTATATATTATATATAATATGTAATGTGAATTTATAATATGAATTTAGGAGGAAGAGAGATAAAGTATATACATAATATAGTATGTACATGTACTTTTAATATATTATGTATTATGATATATTTATATACAATAATATATTATTATATTATATATAATTATAGATGACATACATAAATATTACATACAATATTGTATATACAATAAGTAATTATATATTTATTACAATATACAATTATATGTATTTATTATACAATTATATATTTATATATTTAATATATAATTATATAACATATAATTGTAAGAATTATATAATTTTATATATTTATTATATAATTATAATTATATATAATAGTTATATCATTATATATATACTTATATGATAAATATAAAAAATATAATTATATCTAATATATCATATATAAAATAATTATATAATACATATAACTATATACAATATATAGTATATTACATATTATATGTGTATATAAAGTATATATATAATATATATACTTTCTCCTTCCTAAATTCACATTATTTTGACTCAAAGCACTGTATAAACCACCTCCTAAAACTCTCAGCTACTTAGGAGTGGTTCTCCCTGAATGACCTAGTGACGTAACAGGAAGCAGCCGAAAGGTGTCACACTGGCTGGCTGCCAGCAGATTGTCCAGAAGTCCCCCCAACCAAGGTGTAACTCATGAAGGGCTTCACTGCCCGCTGATTTCCCCCAGGGCTGCACTTACATTTAGATGATCAGGATTGCAGCTACATTAGTGAACACTGGTCACCATGCTAAAATTAACCACTTTAGCTAAAGTGTGTGTTAATTATGGGTATGCAAGCAGTCAATAAAAGGTTAATGCAAAAGTCAAAGGATAAATTTCTTCCCTTATTGCATCACTTCACAGACTAAATGACTAACATTATACTTTGTGTTTTTAATCAATAGGTTTTACAGTAATGTGCTGGCCATTGATTTTAAGAAAACATACACGGTCTTCTTCCTTGTCCCTAAATTTTGCAACAAATAAAGAAGGACAGGTAACATTTCCATTACTCTTGATGAAATGATAAAGAAAGATTTCAGGAGAAATGGTTTCTGCTGAAAGATTCATCAGAATAAGCAAGTGTAACACACACACACACACACACACAGACTAGAATTTGATGGAGAAATATTACCAAGCATGGGCCACTGAAAAGATAACAGAAATGAACTCGTAAGAGGGAATTCGTCAATGGGAAAGAGGAGAACAACTCCTAATAAAAATAACAGTTGCATTTTGTACAATGTTTAAGTGTCCCAAATAATGTCGATCCACAGTGCTGCTTCTTACTTTCCTAATAACCTAGGAGAGATGGCAGGGGTAGGTATGTGGATCCCCAGTTTGAGTGAGGGCTGCCTTACTCAAGGTTTGATGGAATGGTGCGCAGGGGAGCCAGGGCGGGTCAGACCCCTGGACATCTGGCTGGTTGCCCTTTTCACTTCGTTCCATCTTTTTCATGGATTTCCATTTGGACTAAAATGGATCCTGTCCATTGACTAGTCAGCTATTCTTGTCAAATTTAGATATTTAGGACATTCCAAATCATTTCAGAGGAAAGAAGCAAATGTTGTTTTTACCTCCAGTTTCTAGAAGGACTATTATTATGTTAGATGACTGATAAAACCTAGTTTTCTTTTTTTCTTTCTTTTGATGGTGAGGCTCTTACAGCGTAAGTATCTACAGTCTATAGAAATAAAAGATACATGTTCAGCTTCTGAGGGCATAAACTATCTCTAATTATTGATATATTCCCTGGGTGACCTTGAGAAAAATATCTCAACCTCTTAGTTTCCTCAACTATTACACTGAAGTTAATGCTTCTCTGCTTTACTGGGTTATGTGAAGATAAAATCAAATAACGTATATAAAAGCACTGTAAAATATGTAAAGTACCACATAAATGTATAATTATGCCTCAATATCCCTTTTCTTATGTGATACAAGTCCTATTTTTAAAACCTAGCTGATCACGCAACATTGGCCAGAGGGCTTGTAACGCTCGCAAATAAAAATGAAAGAAATCACACTTCTAAAGAATAGAGCAGTTTAAACAGACAGCTTCATCAGAAAATACGCAATGTTTAGAAGTCTCCTCTTCTTTAAGTCAGTGCTTTTTCTGGAATTTGAATTTAAGGAGTTGACAGTCACTTGGCCTAACGCTGAGTAGGAGTCTGTTTGAGGGCATCAGCTACGTGATAATGCATTCTCCTAATGCACCATAGCATAAGCCAATACCAAGGCTTAAGAGGCCTCAGGAGCCAGGCGCAGTGCTTCACACCTGTAATCCCAGCACTTTGGGAGGCTGAGGTGGGTGGATCACGAGGTCAGGAGTTCGAGACCAGCCTGACCAACATGGTGAAACCCCGTCTCTACTAAAAATACAAAAATTAGCCGGGCGTGGTGGTACGTGCTTGTAATCCCAGATACTCAGGAGGCTGAGGCAGGAGAATCGCTTGAACCCGGGAGCCAGAGGTTGCAGCAAGCCGAGACCGCGTCACTGCACTCCAGCCTAGGTGACAGAGCGAAACTCCATGAAAAAAACAAACAAAACAAAACAAAACAAAAAACCAGGCCTCAGGTAGAAAACACTGGTGTTACATCAAATCCACATGAACCTGCAAAACCCACCTGCCAGGATCAGCATGGAAAAAGCAGGAAATAATGATGTCATAGGGCAACAATCCTCTCAATGGCCTTATGCTTTAAAGGGAGTGTGAGACCAATATGGGACCTTAATGTCCTCTGTTCAATTCAGTATCTTGAGGGTTCATTTCACTCTAATGTATATTTGTGTGGCAACCGTCTTGCCATACAGAGTGATTCAGGGTTTAAAGATAAGTATTTTTCCTATTAACATGGTATCTAAATCCCTGCCAGTACCTGATGTACAAATTGAAGGGATTTCCATGTATAATTCTCACCTCTACGATGCCTACCTTAAGTGCTACATTTAAAATTTAACCTCAAGGAAGAAGCCACTCCATTGCACTGTTTTTCATAGTCTCACTGTGTTTTGCTCCAAATAATCTGTTATAGTGAGTGGTGACAAAACGATGCAGTCTAGTTTATAATAATCTTTCCCTTGACACTCTAAATCCTCTGAAAAGAGAAGAACAAGTTAATGAATTTGTAATGTGTCTTCTTGGACTTTTGTCACTATCATGGCACTGTGGACAACTTTACAAGTAAATGGCCACCCAGTCATACTTACAGCTATCATAACGGTCTACTCGGACAAAGGGGGCCTTATCAAGTCAGCATGTCAAATAACTCAGTTTACCTATTGCACAACCACTAAACCAAACCAATTCCTAAATGAGTTTTCACAAAAGACATGTTCACTTTTTCTTTGAAAGGCTTTTAACCTCTTGCCTCTGTTCCTCATGTTAATGTTTCCAGATCAGTCAAGTCAACATATATCAGAGAGTGAGGAAAATCCAGACTTTTGCCCAGGGGTCAGCTTTTTTTCCCCCCGGGTCAATACACCTTTTTAGTAGTTAGTGTTCTTCAACCTTGACCACTTGAGAAGCTGGGTTTGGCTTAAATTCTAGTTGTATATACATCTACTTTTTGGCCTCACGCTTCTGGCTTCTGGGAAGAGGTGAGAAGTCCAATACAAGATAGGCTGTTTAGGTGCTTTAAAAACGCTTTAACTGCCGAATATACCCGAAGTGCTTTTGAACACCAAGATAACGCCATTCAGCCACATAAACAACCAGCCATTTTTCAAGAACTCTTTCTTTCTTTCTTTTTTCGAGACAGGGTCTCACTCTGTTGCCCAGGCTGGAGCACAGTGGCACAGTCATAGCTCACTGAAGCCTCCAACTCCTGAGCTCCAGCGATCCTCAGCCTCCCGAGTAGGTGGGAGTACAGGCATGCATCACCACATCTGGCTATTTTTGTTTTTGTTTTTTGTAGAGATGGGGTCTCCCTTTGTTGCACAGGTTGGTCTCAAACTCCTGGGCTCAAGTGATCCTCCTGCCTTGGCCTCTCAAGGTGTCGAGAATACGGGAAAGAGCCACCATACACAGGCAAGAAATCTTTCTTCCATTTAGCACAGAGCCTGGATCTTGGCCAATCAGTATAATTAGAGTCCCTCCTGTGGGTCTGTGCCATCCTGCTGCCTTGGAGAAGGGGACAGTGCGGGCAGTGCCCAGCTGCTGTCAATGGCTTATGTTCTCCGCATTTGTTTGGAGCTCAAAAGACATCTTCTATATAAACAATGGTTTTCACAGTTCCCAATTCTTTTCCGCAGCGCCTACATGACCTACAGTTTGTCTGAAATGTAATATTAATAATACTATATAGTACAATAGCCATGAATGATCAGGGATTTTTGTTTTGTTTTGAGATGGGGTCTCACTATGTTGCCCAGGCTGGTCTAGAATTCCTGGACTCAAGTGATCCTCCTTTCTCAGCCTCTTATGTAGCTGAGATTACAGGCATGTAAAACAGTGCCCAGCTTATTGTTATTTTTCATGAGATAGAACATTGAGAGTTTCAACTTGGGATTGCAAGAAGAGATTTGCTTTGGTAAAGGTTTCCCATCATCCTGGCCATGGAACCAGAGGATCTCACTGTAAATCATGGTTAAGAGCTCCCCTGCTTTTGCTGTGATTGCTTTTGGTGTCTTTGTCATGAAATTTCTGTCCATTCCTATGTTCAGGATGGTATTGCCTAGTTTGTCTTCCAGGGTTTCAAAAGCAAAAGTTGACAAGTAGTATCCAATTAAACTTAAAAGCTTCTGCACAGCAAAAGAAACTATAAACAGAGTAAATAGATGACCTGCAGAATGGGAGAAAATATTTGCAAATTATGCATCTGACAAAGGTCTAATATCCAGCATCGATAAGGAACATAAACAAATGTACAAGAGAAAACCCCATTAAAACGTAGGCAAAGAACATGAACAGGCACTTTTCAAAAAAAAAAAAGCATACATGTGGCCAACTAGCATATGAAAAAAAAAGGCTCAATAGCCCTGATTATCAGAGAAGTGCAAATCAAAACCACAGTGAGATACCATCTCACACCAGTCAGAATGGCTATTATTAAAAGTAAAAAAATAACAGATGCTGGCAAGTCTGGGGAGAAAAGGGAACACTTATACACTGTTGGTGGGAATGTAATTTAGTTCAGCCATTGTGGAAAGCAGTATGGCAATTCCTGAAAGAGCTAAAAGCAGAACTAATATTCAACCCAGCAATCCCATTACTAGGTATACACTCAGAGGAATATAAATCATTCTGCCATAAAGACACATGCATGCAAATGTTCACCGCAGCACTATTCACAATAGCAAAGACATGGAATCAACCTAAATGCCCATCAATGCAAGATTAAATACAGAAAATATATACACCATGGAATACAATACAGCCATAAAAAAAAACAAGATCCACATACACACCATGGAATACAATGCAGCCATAACAACAAGATCATATCTTCTGTGGGAACACGGATGGAGCTGGAGGCTATTTTCCTTAGCAAACTAACCCAGGAACAAATACTGCACGTTCTCACTTATAAGTGGGAGTTAAATGATAAGAATCTGTGAACACAAAGAAGGAGACAAGAGACACTGGGGTCTACTTGAGCAGGGAGGGTGGGAGAAACAGGGGCAGCAGAAAAGATAACTATTGGGTACTGGGCTTAATAACTCGGTGATGAAAGAATCTGTACCTCAGACTCCCGTGACACATGTTTACCTATGTAACAAACCTCCACACATACCCCCAAACCTAAAATAAAAGTGAAAACAAAAAACAAACAAACAAGAAAACCCCAGCTCCTCTGGCCTATGAAAGAAAGGCTCTATGAAAGAAAAGAGGACCCTGGGTGAGGGGTAAAAGTGCTCAGATCGCACCTCCAGGAGGTCAGAAGATGAGGAGATAAGGGATGCAAGAGCCCCTTGCTGGTTTGGAAGTCAGGGCCACTTTTTGGTAATGAAATAGCTCAAAGGCATCTCCACTCTTTCTTCAGGGGTCCAGAGGAGTGCCCTGCCTTTTCCCTTCTACTGCTAGAATGTGCAGTCTCCACCAGGGCACCTCCCAGCCATGTGATGAGCCTGTGTGATCCTCACAGCACTGCCTTTCTCCTGTCCCTCTCAAAACCACCCCTGTAGGTTTATCAGAGACTTCTGTTGACATGGGAGAGATTATAAAGACATTGTACCTCATGCCAATGCTCTTTCGATGACATCTCCTCTCACACCAAAGGGATAATAAGAATACTAATAAAAATCTTTAAAAGAATCAATAAGGCTTGGCACAACGGCTCATGCCTATTATCCCAGCACTTTGGGAAGCCGAGGCAGGCAGATGGCTTGAGCTCAGGAGTTCAAGACCAGCCCGGGCAACATAGCGAAACCCCATCTCTACAAAAAATTTAAAAAGACTACTCAGGCATGGTGGCAGGCACCTGAAGTCCTAGCTAGTTGGGAGGCTGAGGTGGGAGGATCACTTGACCCTGGGAAGCTGGGAGGTTGAGGGTACAGTGAGCCATGATTGTGCCACTGCACTCCAGCCTAGGTGGCAGAGCAAGACCCTGTCTCAAACAAACAAACAAACAAACACAAACCCATAATAATAAAGACGAGTGCTAGGCATTCTATCCATCTTCTATTAAAATGTTTGTCCTCAAAATTGAAACTGAGGCCCAGAAGATTAACTAACCCATCCAAGATTTCACAGCCAAACAAGGGATAGGGTCAGGATGTGAAGCCAAAATTGTCTGACTCCAAACCTTTTTGCATTCTTCCAAAATACAGACATCATGAGACTCATTTTGGACCCCTGTTAGAAACTGAGTTTCCTAACGGCACCTGGTCCTCAGTCAGACTTTCCAGATGAGCATCCTGGGAATCTTCACTTTTAAGATCAGCCAGTTGGTGAAAACACTGCACTGTGTTAACCTGCCACAAAGGACCACAAAGATGCTCAAAGTGGGCTGTGGTGGCAGGGACATATGTGTGTCTTTGGGTCCAGAAAGAACTAACATTCAATTTAGCTCCATTTCAGAGGAAACCAGACTCAGGGTCAGCTCCTGCAGAGCGGCAACTTGGCTCCCCAGGCAGGCAGCTGGTGACTTCCCAGGGTCTGGCACATGAAATAGGTCTTCCGAAGTCCTCCCCCTACTTCAGGGACTGTGGCAGGCCCTTGGAACCACTTAATATGTGAGACTGCTTGGCCCACCACTAGGGTGTAAACCCAGGAGGTAGAGGGCTGAGAATAATTTTATCCCTAGGTTCATTTGTGGGCTTGTCAGTTACATAATGATGGTGATGAATGGGCTATCTTGACAGCCGAACATTTAGGAGCTGCTGACCTTTGATCTCTGGTCACATGATAGGGTCACCCGAAACTTGCATGACTTCTACCTGCCCAAGGGTAACAATATAAAGGTCAAATGGGCTGGACGATTATATGTATCAAGTCGGAGGCCCCTTGGTTGGACGCTTTAAGAGAGGCCGGGTTGGGTTCCCCAGCACACAATGCTATGGAACCACTGCAGAAATGTGCTCAACAAAAGATATACAATTTCAAAGCAGTCTAGAGTAACTTTCCTTGCAAGGGAATAGAATGAACTCATTATTTTTAAAGGGCAACAATGAAAACAAACACTTTAGAAGAAAATATATTCTGCTAGTGACTCAGCCATTGGGAGGGAAGGCATATAGGTGCATGACTTAATGAACGATAATCATGCTATACCTACGACATGGCAGCAGGTCCAATTTGATGCAATTACTGGAACAAAATCCCCACCGGGTAGTATCAAGCCCTCCTTTCAGCCACAGAATACGGTCTCTCCACTGTCCTCTGTCACCACAGAACCCCGCAAAGGATCATGCTTGACAAAAGATAACCCTTTCCAAATCTCATGACTTCCTGTTGCTTGAAATTTAAGTAAAGTTTGCATGGGACAGTCTCAAACTTCAGAAAGATTCCAGAATAACTTCTGATTAGAAATCCAAGGTGGCTGTGATTTTTAAATGCACTACAACATTTAAAAAAAACATTTCTTCTTGCAAATTGGAAGACTGTGCTTTTTGACTATGTGGTTCAATTCCATTTACTCAGAATCAACTTGATTCTGAGTAAATAACAGCAGTCATGTAAGTAACAAATACAGTTAGGAAAATAAAAGCTAAAAAGGAAAAGCCATTGATTTCCAGAATCTAGAAACTTCACAATCTGCGGGAAGCGGCAGACATTACAGAAAAATCTGATTTACACAAAGAGACTGTGTTTCTACAAAGGATTTTCCCCTGCAAAGTCAAAGACCGACAGACAGACTGCCAGTGAGTATAATCCACTCATACTCCTGAGAGATAAGCAAAGCAAGGGACAATGGCTTACAGAATAAAAGGCCAGCTGTTCTGATTTTGGAATGCTCATTTGAGTTGTAAGCTGTGAAATAAATTTGAGTTGATGGCTCCTCCATCTGCTCACCTGTCAGTCTCCTTCCACGGTACTGCTGTTTTTTAGAAATACTTCCGTGTAACCTGCTTAATTGGTTTTTGGATGCCGAGAAACACCGCACAAGTTCATTTTAACCTTATTCGGAACATGAGCTTCCTGAGCTCTTCTGGATTTCTCTTCTTTAGAAAGATTCGCTAACAGGTCACTTAGGGTAGGGAACTCAGTGGCATCCAATACCAACTGTGTGACACAGTTCAAATTCAGGATTAGGGAGAAAATGGTGGATCAAAAGAAAAATGCTAATTTATAAAGGTCATATCAGTCTTCTGATGAATTTATGCTTTGCACTGATTTAAAAGCTGAGTCAAAGTCAAAATTCTTTTTTTTTTTTTTTTGAGACGGAGTCTCGCTGTGTCGCCCAGGCTGGAGTGCAGTGGCGCGATCTCGGCTCACTGCAAGCTCCGCCTCCCGGGTTCCCGCCATTCTCCCGCCTCAGCCTCCGAGTAGCTGGGACTACAGGCGCCCGCCACTGCGCCCGGCTAGTTTTTTTTTTTTTTTGTATTTTTTTTTTAGTAGAGACGGGGTTTCACCGTGTTAGCCAGGAGGGTCTACGATCTCCTGACCTCGTGATCCGCCCGCCTCGGCCTCCCAAAGTGCTGGGATTACAGGCTTGAGCCACCGCGCCCGGCCCAAAGTCAAAATTCTTATAGTGGTCCACAAGGCCCTCCATGACGGACCCCTTCCTACCCCTGATTCTCTGCCCTCTCCTTGCACTCATTCCATTGTTCACTGTGCTCCAGTCAGACCGGCTTATTTGCCACCTTGAAGAGGCCAAGAGCAGTCTCAGGGTATTAGAACCTGCTGCTCCTTCTCCCTTGAACACTCTTCCCCTAAAATATCCACATGGCTTCCTCCCACTATCCCTTCAGGCCACACCTTAATCCAATCGGGGAGATCTTCCTTGACAGCCTTACTCAGGATAGCTAACATCACCCCTCCCTGTCCCCCAACTCTAGCACTCCCCATCTTTCTTCACTGTCCTATTTTTCTCTGTAGCACTTGACACCATTTGTGCATGTGCGTGTGTGTGCCTGTGTGTGCACACGTGTGTGAGCTAAGCTCTCTGAAGGCAGGGATTTCTGTCTGTTTTGCTCACTGCTATATCCTCAAAGCCTAGAGCAGAGTTTGACACATGGTAGCAGCAATAAATACTGTAGAATGCACAAGTGATTGAAAGCATCTTGCATCTGAATTGTACCTCCTTAACAGGGAGCTGATTTCCCTGCTACACAGCACTTTAATAACAATGATAAGCCAAAGTAATAGCTGGGCACATAAAAGTAACAGTACCCTGTAGTATCAGCTACTTGGGAGGCTGAGGCAGGAGGATCACTTGAGCCCAGAAGGTCGAGGTTGCAGTGGGCAGTAATCACGCCACTGCACTCCAGCCTGGGCAATAGAGCCAGACCCTGCCTCAAAAAAAAAAAAAAAAAGAGAGAGAGAGAGAGAAAGCTAATAACATAACAAGCCAGATGGTATAGTAGGGAGAACACTGGTCTGTGAGTTAAAGACCCAGTTCTGCCACTACTTTACCCTGTGATCTGGGGCAAAACTGTGACTTTCTGGCCATCATTACTTAGATTTGTACAATGAGGGCTTGAGTTAGACAATCCCTATAGGTCTTCCCATCTCTAAAAAACTGTAAATATACACATAAACATTATGGCTTACGTCCATATGCATTATCCCATATGATCCTCGCTTCTAGGGCAGCAAAGAAAGGTGTAATCCCAGTTTTGAAAATGAGGCCACAGTAGTGCCAAGGCCTCAACACATGAGTTCATCTTGGGGCCTCCAGCCCTAGGACAACACAGCTGACACCACTTGGAGCAGTGACAGTCATTTGTTGTGGACTAAATATCTTTGTGTCCTCCTAAAATTCATATCTTAAACTCCTAGCCTCTAGTGTGAGGGTATCGGCCTTTTGGAGGTATTTTGGTCACGAGGGTGGCACCCTTATGAAAGGGATTAGTGCCCTTAAGTGAAAGTGTTGTTCCAGGTCACACGGCCACATAAATAATAAGTCACATTAACTGGGGCTGAAACTTAGGTCATTCACTAGTCCAACCTTTTCAACTCAACTGAACTTGGTAAAATTGGAATTACTACCACTCACTCTTAAGCTCTGATTCAAAAGCTATTTTTGCAGGCAAGTTCTAATCCTCTGAGCGATATGTGTCATTGACTCCAGTACTTCCTGGGCACTATTTCACTCTAGCCAAAGAACCTATGTAGTCTTTAAGCTGCCGCTTCATTCCAAGGTTACAGACAATAAACTGCTCCATTTGCCTATGGATGTTTTATGACAGGAGCACAGTTATATGTTGGTGCAACTGTTTTGTAGAAAGGGAGGAAGTCCAGGCCACTGCAGCATCAGGACTGTTGTGTTAACAAGCCCCTGAACTCCAAAGATGTCATAGTGTCCTGGCCTTAAATCCAAAGCAAGTCTGCCTTTTATATACCTAGGAAATGAATGACACTCTTTCTACAGCTAATATTTGGAAAGTAACATTGCTTTGTCTCACATAAATATCTATGCCGCTGGGTCAGTGATCAAGAAGATGCTTGCTAAGTGTCTACTGAAGCCAGGACTTGGGCAGAAGGACTTGTGACTTTTGTGCTTTTAGTATCCATTCATTCAACAAATATTTACGAGGTGTCAGGATCTAGAGATCCAGTAGAGAACTACACCAAGTCCCAGGTTACATTCTAGCAGGAAAGTCAGGTAATAAACACAGGTATCGGTTAGAAACTGCATTCAGCCGCTAGCAAGTGGGACTGGAAATAACAGTGGTCAAAGTAGATGGGAGCTTATTTTTATTTCACATTAAAGAAGTCTAAGGAGCATCACTCAGAAGCAGACCATGGACATCTGAGACCCAGGCTGTTCCATCCACCTTTCTGCTCTGTCATCCTTAGCACATGGCTGCCATCCCTGAAGTCACCTATGGGTCCAGGACTCTCCAGCCACCATATCTGAGTCCCAGGCAGGGGGCAGCAGAAAAAAAAGAGGGCTAAAATTTCCCCTTACCTCCTGTTTGAAAGGAAGATAAGTAACCTCTGGATCTCACGATTAGAACTTAAGTCACTGGGAAGTGTGGGATTCTAGCTGGACATTGCTCCCTTTCCCTGTCAAAACCAAGACTTCAAGGAAGAAGGAAACAGTGGGACAGGATGAAAAGCTAACATTCTCTGCCACACAATGTAAGCAAATAAATATCAAGATAATTTCTGCTAGAGTTAAGTGTTCCGGAGCAAATCAAACAGAGAAATGGAAAAAAAAAGAGTGAATAGAGAGGCTGAGGGAAGAGTCTAGGCTAGGGTGGTTGTGATGGACGCTTGTCCTGGGGAAGGGCGTTGTAAGTTAGAATGAGTTAGGCATTAGGGCTGGGCGCAGTGGCTCACGCCTATAATCCCAACACTTTGGGAGGCCAAGGCAGAAGGCTCCCTTAATCTCAGGAGTTCTAGACCAGCCTGGGCAACAGAGTGAGACTCTGTCTCTACAAAAAATAAATAAATTAGCCAGGCATGGTGGCATGAGTCTACGGTCTCAGCTACTTGGGAGGCTGAAGTGGGAGGACTGCTTGAGCTTAGGAGTTTGAAACCACCTTGGGTAACATAGCAAGACTCTGTCTCCGCCAAAAAAGAAAGAAAAAAGAGTTAGGCATACTCAGGGGACAGCAAGGGGGCCACTGTGGCTGGCGGAAGGGGGCGAGGAGAGGGGAAGGAGAGGAGGGGGTCAGTGAAGTCTAAGCTCTTGGATGCCACTGTGAAGACTGAATTTGACTCTAAATGAGATGGGGAACCACTGGAGAGTTTTAAGCAGGAGGATGATAGGATCTATGTCATGGTGCTCTGCAGAAAGCCTCTAGATTCCTTTAGGAATGGAGTCATCTCATGAGAGTAAACTTCTATGCTCTATCTACACACAGTATTCGTTTGATGAAGCAAAATATCTTAGGCCTCTTTGGTGGAATCCTAGGCCACTCCCGTTCTGGGGCTGGGAGGGAGGGAAGGCTATAAACCTTATCCTTCAAGGCTTTGATGTATTGTTCGCCTTTGCACTGGAATAGAAAAGAAGGAATCACGCCAAAGCCTCCCTGTATTCCCAAGTCCACCTGATGTGTATCTTCAGAACTCAACACACATCCAATTTATGCTGTTCTTTTTCTTTTTGGTGCCGTGAATTCAGACTGAGGAAGAAGGGTAATCCTATATGCTGAGAGCCACGGAAGACTGAACAGGCCTCTGAGTCAGTGCAGGGTTTGCTTCTGAAATGACTTGGTTTGAAAGGAGTTTTAAAACATTGTAGTTCAAATAGGGAGCAGGCCAAATTCTGAAGTCCTCCGACTGAAGTTTTTGCAGTGCTGCTAGCAATGCCGCCACTGAATAAAGCCCACTGGAGCCTTGGAAAAGAAGGATGAGTTGCCAAAGAGACCGCCTTAGGCTTGCAGTATGGCCTGCAAACTTCAGGTTAACTGGGCGGACTTATTAATTAATCATCACAACCACAAGTTTCCCACCTGGGCATCTTTAAGGAGAAAGCAAGAGGAGAGACAGGCCATTATCTATTTATTACTTACTGTCTTGTATTCTCTGGTCAATGGGCTGGTGCAGTGTCACACTTCCGGGCTTTGAAAGCATGGGTCTGTCACTCCTTCACTGTCTGGGGGTGATCTCATTCTCCCAGCACTAGTGTTTGCTTGTGGGGTGACCTTGGGAAGGGCACTTAGCAACAGCGTTTTCTCATCTGTCAAGCTGAGACAGCCACAGGGACCCGAAGTCACGTCTGGTAAATGCTCAAGCATGGGACGGTCCGGGCCACCTCATCTCAAAGTCCCCTGGCTCCGGGAAGAAGGCTTTTTCCAACAGGGAAAATGAGCAAGGCCATGTCCTTGCCATGTGCCTGGTAGAGATGGGGGTGAAGGCAGGGCGGGGTGGAGGACGACAGTAGCTCATTGTAGGAAAGACACCCTTAGGCCCTCACTGCGGATCCCAGATGCTTTCTCATTTGCCAAAATTCAGAAGGTCATAAGGAATCAAAGGACGACATCTGCTTGTGCAGAATGTCATTACAGAGGAGTCTGGGAACAAGAGGCCTGTTACAAGTCACCTTTCCAGCTCCTGCAAACAGGCCGATGAATGGAGAAGTTTGGCTCCTCACTGAGCATTACAGGAGAGGGGTCAGCTGGGACGGGCCAGAGCTCGGCGGTGAGTCAGGAGAACACAGCAAGGACTTGATTAGCTGCTGTGACCTTCTGCCCTGTGCCGGGCCTGCCAGGGAGCCGGACTTCTCGGCAGATTGCTAAGTTAGAATTTACACTTTTTGGAAGAACAGTTCTGCAGCCGAGACCACCTGGGAGTTGGCACAGAATACTTTATGGAGGCTCCATTATGCGTTTTCTGCAGCGCTAGCTGATAGGTTAGCTTGGGTGAGACTGCGAGACCTGGAAAACTTGCTATTCCTAATTTAAACTGTTCTTTCTAGCAGGAGACTGACTCGCAAAGGTCCTAGTGCCCAAAGGCATCCGCCAATCCGAGGCCAGGGTTGGATGCGTAAGTGCCATCAGCAGGTGGCCTGCCTGTGTGGCATGCGTGACAGGTCCCAGAATAGTGTTCCCTCCAGAAACACTCTTGCTCTGGCTTTCAACTAACGCCAGGTAGTCTACCATTAATTCATTTTGTTCAAATGTATGGGGAAAGGAGGGGAAGGTATTTTACAACGCAACTACCTCTAAGGAGGATAACAGTTGAAGTCACCTCTTGGATAGAGCATGCTGCTTCCTGGTGTGAAGAAGGAAGAATCCCATGACCTCTGCAGTCCCTGGGTGAGAAGCAGAGGTAAACTTCCTTACAGTCTCACCTAGGGTTGATCACGTGAATGGCCTTCTGGGAGAGATGAACAGGAGGCCAGCAAATAAAGACTAGAAGCAATTTCATTGGTTTCAAGTTAATGTCCTTTTTCAGTGGGTCTCATGTAAGCGTCTGGGAGTTATGGTTGCTAACTTAAAGTGATTTCTAAAGTTCTTTCCCAGGAGAAAGGTCTTTTGAGCAGGCAGCGAATGGGTCTGTGAATTATTTCTCCAAGGTGCATACAGTGGGAGGATGAAGGAACAGGTTCAACTGTAAAGAATCTAGCACTCTTTCCTCAAAGAGAAGGAATTCTCATTTTCCAGCAAGGTAATTTTGGACAGCCATGACTTGCTCTTTTAGACTTCAGATTTGGTAAAGCCTCTGTTCTTGGGAGGTCCTTATCTTCTTTCCTACCGCTTTAGTTTAAAGGCAAATTTAATAGACTGCTCAACCCATTTGTGTCAAAGTCAGGAGGCTAGAATCCAGATCTTGACATCCTTAGTTCACTATGGGCCTGCCTGCAAATTTTCCCTTTTCCTCTTAATGTTTTGCTTTGTTTTGTTTTCAGACAGGTTCTTACTCTGTTGCCCAGGCTGGAGTCCAGTGGCACAATCATGACACACTGCAGCCTTGACCTCTCAGGCTCAAATGATTGTCCTAACTCAGCCCCCCAAGTAGCTGGGACCACAGGCATGTGCCGCCATACCCAGATAATTTTTTTAAATTACTTTTTGTAGAGACAGTGCTCACTATGCTGCCCAGGCTGGTCCCGAACTCCTGGCCTCAAGGGATCCTCCCACCTTGGCTTCCCAAAGTGCTGGGATTACAGGCATAAGCTATAGTGCCCAGCCCTTTTTCTTTTTTTAATGTTGTAATTGTTAATTACTAACATTTTCTGAGCATCTAGTATGTGCCAGATGGCACTGTAAGTGCTTTACTCATGTAATAATGCCAGTAATCCCATCAGGTTGCTATGATTATTATCCCCATCTTACAGATGCAAACAGTGAGGTACTGAGTGGTTATGTAATTTGCCCAAGGTCACAAAGATTGTGAGTGATGTAGCCAAGATATGAACCCAGGCAGACTGGTTCCAGAGCCCATGCTCCAAACCACTCCCCTATAATATGACGGAAGCACGGCCCGCTCACAGGTTTACATCTAATGACATAGAAGAGTTCATAATGAAAAAGCAAGACTGCTCCATTCCAGTCCACCCAACCTGCAGATTTGTTTCATATGGTAGTTACCTTCTGTATCTCTAACTAATATGCATGTACGACGATTTCTTTGTTTGCTTTTTAAGAGACAGGGTCTCGCTCTGTCACCAGGCTGGAGTGCACAGTGGTGTGACCACACCTCACTGCAGCCTTGAACTCTTGAGCTCAAATGATCCTCCCGACTCAGCCTCCTGAGTTGCTAGGACTACAGGTGTGCACCACCATTTCTGGCTTATTTTTTATTTTTATTTTTGTAGAGACATGGTGTCACTATGTTGCACAGGCTGGTCTTAAATCCTGGCCTCAAGCAATCCTTCTGCCTTGGCCTCCCAAAGTGCTGGGATTACAACTGTGAGCCACTGTACCTGGCAAACCATTTCTCGATTGATTAATTTTAGATATTATCTGTTGGTTTCCTGTAATGTTTCATGAGGATTTTGCTCTCACTTGTTCTGTGCATATGTACATAGTGTTTGTGGTAACTAGCCTCCAAACGTGGCCCCCAGTGCACCACACCTCCAGCACTCACTCCTACATTCAGCCTGTGCTGGCCCTTTCTGTGACTTGCCTTCAACAACAGATCACAACAGAGGTGACTCTGGGCCATTTCCTTAAAAAAGCCTGGCAGTTTCTGCTTTTGTGCTCTTAGGAGTCTTGAGCCGCCATGTAAGAAGCATGGCTGCCCTGCTGCAGAGCCCACATGGAAAGGCCGCTTGGAGAAGAAGAGGCCCTGAGACTACATGGAGAAAGAGAGGCCCAGAAATCTCAGAGTCACAGCAGAACCAGCTTTTTGGTCCCAGCTGTTCCCTGACTATAGTCATGGGTAAGACCCCCAGTGAACCCAGCAGAAGAACCACCTGTCCAGCTGAGCCCTAGTCAACCCCAGAAGGCCAGAGTCTTAGATGAGGAATGATAAACTGTGGTTGTTTTAACTCACTACATTTCGGGATGATTTGTTATGTTGCAATGCATAACTGAAACAGTGTTTTCCGTATTATAAGATCTTTCACTGGATTCCTTTGTAACTGTCAATGATATGCTTAAATACTATATCTGGTTCCATTAACTTTTTTTTATTGTGACAAAATATATATAACAAAAATATGCCATTTGAATCATTTTTAAGTATATAGTGCAGTGGCATTATTACATTTACATTTACAATGTTGTGCAACCATCATCACTATCTATTTCTAAAACTTTCCCATTACACCAAAGAGAAATGCTGTACATGTTAGGCAATAAACTCCCCATTTCCCCTCTCCCAGCCCCTGGTAACCTATCATCTACTTTCTCTCCATGGATTTGCCTATTCTAGATGTTTTATTTAAGTTAAACCATACAATATTTGTCCTTTGTGTTTGGCTTATTTCACGTAGCATAATATTTTCAAGGTTCATTCATACTGTTGCACACGTTTCAATTTCATTCCTTAGAATGGCTGAATAATATTCCACTGTATGCATATAACACGTTTTGTTTATCCATTCCTCTGTTGATGGATACGTGGGTTGTTTCCACCTTTAGACTACTGTGAATAACGCTACAATGAACACTGATGTACAGTATCTGTTTGAGTCCCTGCTTTCAATTCTTTTGTGTATGTATCTAGGAGTGGAATTGCTGGGTCATATGGTCATTGTATGTTTAATTCTTTTGAGGACCCACTAAGTTGTTTTTGAAAGGTGCTGCACCATTTTACACTCCCACCAATAATGGAGGAACCCAATTTCTCCACATCCTTGCCTTGTTATTTTCTGGTGTTTTTTTTTTTTTTTTTTTAATTGTAGCCATCCCAGTAGGTGTGAAGTAGTCTCTCCTTGAGGTTTTGATTTTCATTTCTCTCTTGACTAATGATGTTAAGGATCTTTTCATGTACTTATTTGTTATTTATATATCTTCTTTGGAGAAATGTCTAATGAAATCCTTTGCTCATTTTAAAAATTAGGTTGTCTTTCTGTTATTGAGTTTTAGGCACTTTACATATTCTGGACATTAAACTTTTATCAGATTATATGATTTGCAATATTTTCTTCCATTCTATAGGCTATTTTTCACCTTCTTGGTAACATTCTTGATGCATAAGAGTTTGTAATTTTGATGAAGTCCGATTTATGTTTTTTCCATTAACTCTTAACCGTGTCCCCCAACTTCCCTTTTCATAAGACACAGATATGATGCTCAATCTAGAATGAAAGAGTGAGCCCATTAACAGCACGAATTGGAGCTGAAGAAATATGAGATATCCAGTATCTCTTACACTCTGGAAGGACTGTTTCCCTATCTCTGCCATTCTCAAGTCGGTTGTTGGTTTTCACTAAAGCAAGACCTCTACTGACAACAAAATTAACCCAACTTTGAGTTATTCCCTAAACTAAAAGTAATTAGTGTGAACTGTTTTAAAAATATTCTAGAATCTTTAATTAAACTCACTCAGATTGGAGGTTTCCATTCTCTACTTGTGCAAATGCTTAAGATCTGGTTAGGTGACTTACTTCTTCCACTAACCCAAAGGCAATTAACTGGTGAGTATCTCAGCACCTATTCAATTCATGTCCAGAGGAATGACAGTACCTGAGATCCCTAGTGAAAAACTTCTCACGGAGTTCGCCCTCAAAACTTCTTGGGAAATTTTTCTCATTCTTCAAAAGAACTTCCTGCCTTCTCCTATTGGATTTGTAAGAGATTTATATTGGACTGAGGAATGGTTATTAAGGCCATGTATGCATATCTTGACTGGCAAACCATCCTTTATGTAATCAGTGACACTTCTTTATCACACGGGTGTTAGCAAACAAGGTAAATGGAAAACTCAATACTGTGTGGAAGGACGCTACTATGAATGAATGAATTATCCCAGAGTGCAGTGGTGGTTCAAGTGACATGGTCTGATCTTTGTAACTGAATTTGTGTAACAAGAAACTTGCCATAATGATGTTTTCCTTTTATAACAACCTTTCCTTGGGCATTTCTGACAACAGATTCTCATTTTCCCCCTATTGAAAACATTTAATTCACTGCCATATTTGGAATATCTGTTTATTTGTGGGGCACTTAAAATATGAAATGTCTCAAAATTGTTTTTGTCCTTACCATCAGAAAAGAAGTGTGGCTTGGTAGAAAACATTAAAAGAGAGTTTTGAATGATCAGGTCAGTAGAAACATACTGAAGAAAACTGTACTTGCAAAAGCTAGTTAAGCATGCCATTAAGACAATTATATGAACTTAGTTCCAACCAGATAATGATATTTTGCAGAATTGCTTATAACCTGAAAACCTGGAAGCAAAATCCATCACTGAAGGAATGATACTACATTATAGTATATGGACTTCTCTGAAAGAATTACATGGATTTATATGTTCTAACATGGAAAGATTTCCAAACATAAGGCATATTACTGAGTAAAAAAGCAATGTGGGTATTGATTTGTATGGCATAATTACCACTTAAGTAAAACAAATAAGGAAAACATATATTTGTCGTCGGGTACATGTATGTCTGTAAATGCACAGAAGAATATTTGGAAGGGCAAGAAGGTCTACGTTTGGAAACAGTGGTCAAAAGACTTTATCCTTATCTATAAAGTTTTAATTTTTACAAAGTGAATGTATTGTGCATTACTTGTATAGTTAAAAATTGATAAAGATGCTAAAAGTGGTGGTGACTAGAACTAAATACCTTAGCGGGGAACATGAATCAGCTGTTAAACATTATAACTGCCTTCAATTCTCATTTTCTTTCTAACAAACAAAATTCTGGGAACTTAGCAAGAAGTAAATTCTTTGAAGTCAACCAGGTGAAACAATTTCTTTGCATCTTGCTTTTGTAATTTGTCTTTTTTTTTAGAAACAGGGTCTCATTCAGTTGCCCAGGCTGGAGTGCAGTGGCATGATCATAGCTCACTGTGAACTCCAGGGCTCAAGCAATCCTCCTGCCTCAGCCTCCTGAGTAGCTGGGACTACAGGAACATGCCACCACATCCAGCTAATTTTTACATTTTTGTAGAGATGGGGACTCGCTATGTTTTCCAGGCTGGTCTCGAACTTGTTGGTTCAAGTGATCTTTGGTGTGAGCCACTGTGTCCAGCCTCCTCTGCATCTTGAGGGAGAATTTAACTACAACATTCCTTGCCACTATAGTAAATGTAGGGTTGTCTGAGGATTGGAGTAGAAAAAGGGAGTTCTTTTGATTGTCTATCTCACCTTCCCCAAACTTCTGCCATCCCAATACAACTGAAGCCTTGCAAGGGGAAGAGTGAAGATAAAGAACCATTTACTATACTTATTTTAAACACCTAAACTTTAGAAGACTTTTTCCTATCTACATCCCTGTTAAGAAAAGTGTCAAAGCAACAAAGATGCAAAGTGGAAACAGATGTTTTTCTAGAAACCAAAAACGCTCTCAGGAAAGGTTTTAGGTATTCACGCTTGTTTTCTAAGTAACTGTACCAACCAACTTTTCTTGTCCACTATTCCAGCCCCTGGCATGTTTCTTGTACCCTGCTGGGCACACATGCTCAAACAGGGCCTGGTCATGGCAGCCTAAGTTCCTGGCAAGCCCTTAAGACAGGGGAAGGCCTGGGGCTCTCAGTTTCAACTCAGCTACAGAACATCCAGCACAAGAAGCCCAAGCAAGGCCAAGAGAAAGCAATGGCATCTCATTCTCTAGCTGAGTTTGTTTCTTCCTTTTGGGGGCCGGCAGCCCACTGAACTCCTTTGGGACTTGGAGGGTCTTGGGAATACAAGCTCTCCCCGTTCAGTTCACGACCCCTCCCCTAAGTGTTTGCTTTTAGGCACCTCAGTTTTTAAAGGCATTTAACTTTAATTCCATTTGACTTCAATTGTGTCCAAATTACTATAAAAATGAAGAAGACAACAAGCTCTAAATTGAAGAGAGACAGAAAATCATTGAGAATCCTGCCTTTATGAATATTTGATGAAGAAAGGTTAGATCCATAGCTGGTAAATTATAAGAAATTATGTCCATCATGTGACTCTGTCAGCAAAGGTTAATATAAATGGGTTGGGACTTAGTTGGGATGACAATGCAGATTTAAAAAGATTTGTCCTGTCCTCACTGCAATTAGTTTTGCTCCTATTATTAGTGCGATAGAGTTGATCATTAGGATTATGGCAACAGAACAACTGCTCAGTGAAATCATTTTGTTTTTCAGACTACCATTGCATTTTCACCATAAATTTCTCATCTCTGCTAATCTTGTCCTTAATTGTGTGGTTGCTGTGGGCAGGATCCAATTATTAACTCTTTTGATCCTACAGTGCCCTTGCCAGCAAGTACACTGATTATATGCAGACAGAATGGGCAATCCTGTGTTTTTCTGCGGCTGGATACATGGATCTTGTGGTTCATTTAGCACGAGCAGAAAAATGGTTATTTTGTTCCAATAACAGCTCCAGTCAGGTGTGAAATTTTATATAATTGTGTTATAGGATTTTGCCCAGGTTAAGGGGTTTCGTGGGGCTTCTATTATGAACCTCATTTCTCAGGTATTTATGATTTGTTTTCCACTTTAAAAAAATCCGAATTAGGCTCAATGTGCTCTGCCTGGAGGCCTTATTGTTGTTGTTATTATTATTTTGCAAAGGGGATTAAAGTAGTTCTCCTGCATTCTTGGTACTGGGGAATGTAATTGAAGTCAAGCATAGTAAGCTGGGATGTAGAAGAAATGGCACTGTGGACCCCAAAAACTGAAGGCATCATTTGTCCAAGTGGCCTCTGGATGTGCAAGGGTGTCTTTAGACCCTTTCAACAAGGCTGAAGAGCTTGGAGACTGGAGCTAGCGAGAGGGTGGGGTGAATAACCAACAACTACAGAGAGATGAGTTGGAGGGTATGTAGGTTTCTTACTATTCCAGACCAAGCTCTAAACAAACAATTTGCAAACAAATTTCAATGCTTATTTGTCATCACTATGTTTATATATCATCTCTATGCTCCTTACTTACAGAAAGTTCCACTGCCTTGGCCTAAGGTCACCTTTCCTTTTGATATCTACACATCATGAATTATATATCCTTCATGAAGTTGCTATATACTTTAAAAATGAGGGACATGGCTGATGGAATGTTTAAAGATGGTATAAGACAAGGAGAAAGGCAAATATGATTTTGGCCATGGAGGGCAAGTGAAGGAGGGAAAGATCTAGATAATGGAATGTACTCATAATAAATTAAAAAATAAAAATCTAAAAACATACAGGTAAACCATGCTAATAAATCAAGACACCCTACGGGCCCAATGCAGAAGATAAAGCATTTTTCCAAAATCTAAAGGAAGGCTAGAAAAAATGGATAACTATAGAAAATTTGTCTTGGGAAGGGTTAAATGTCACAGCCAAAAGAATAATTGGAATTGTCATGCCTGTAGCAATCTCACTGTAGAAGCAGTGTCTTAGCAAGGTCCGCTGAGAGTTCTTTCCAGCAGAAGTATACACTCTGCCCATACTTACAGTCCTCCAAAAGTAGGAAATTTAACACATCAGGGAGCCTGCTGGATTATCAGATCAACTAATCAATAGCGTTGACAATATTTCCACCTAAAAGCATGGGGGAGCAGTAAGTAAGTCACCAAAGCAGACAGGATCTTTGCCAATACATTACGTTGGACCTTTGACTTCTGCCAAGGGCCCAAGAGGCACATGACTTTTCTTCCCAAGACCTGGGATTTTCTGCCTAAGTGATTTTGACCTGCTTGAGTTGAGTCAATGGCATCCCTCATCAGGAATGGGTACAGAGGACATATGCAAATAGCACAGACCCACTCTCCCAGGCATCTGAAGCAGCATGGCGGGTCATGCCATTACCCGCTCTCAGCAGCCCTCCCTGCCCGGCCTCTGTAAATCTCAGCTGTGTATGCACAGCTTCACAGGACTCAGTGGGATACAAATGGTTTCTCCATGTATCTAGATTGCTCCTGAGACTTCAGCCACCTGAAGAGTTCTGTCCCCTCTGTGTGACCTACACCTGGTGGCTCTGAAAAGACATTTTGGCCACTCTCAACTCACTGAATTTAATGCTTCAGGAAGCAACAAGATTTCATCACTGAAGATGAAGCTAACGCAGAGAGACAAAGAAAATACGCTGTGTAAGTCCCCATGTCTGTAAAAGGGCATCTGGGGCAATACAGAACCTAACTTATCCAATCCACACCAAAACATGCTCTGTGGACTCTGACTGTCTCCCCCAAACTACTCCTTCTGGTATAGCAATCCGTATGTAGGCCAGCCCCCAAATATCAGGATGAGCTCCATCTCTAGAAATGCATTTGTCCTTGGAAAAGACTAGAACAGGACTGTCAAAGGAAGGGGAGTAACATTTGTCAAGTGCCTACTACTTCGTTTTATCTCACTTAATTCTCTTTACATAATCATTCAAAGTTTACTGATGAGGAAACTGAAGCTCAGAGGGGTTAAATAACATGTTCAAGGACAGAGAGCCAGTACAGATTGAATATCCCTTCTCTGAAATGCTTGGGACAAGAAGTGTTTCAGATTTCAGACTTTAAGATTTTGGAATATTTATATTATACTCACTGGTTGATCATCACTAATCCAAAATCCAAAATCTGAAATGTTCCGATGGGCATTTCCTTGGAGCATCATGTTGGTGCTCAAAAAGTTTTGGATTTTGGAGCATTTCAGATTTCAGATTTCAGATTAGGGATGCTTAACCTGTACAAGGAAAGGCTGGAATTCAAATCCAGGCCTGCCAGGCCCCAAAAGCACTACCCCAAACTCTTGGTACCACCCAATGTTGCCTTGCTTCCACCAGAGGAACAAAAGATAGCTTAGTAAAGGCAAACAGACAAAATGCCAGCTCCTCCAAACTTTCCGAAATCCCAGAGAGTCAGATGACTGGGCAGTGGTGCACTTTGGAAGAATGCTGGTGTTAGTGTTGGTCTCTTCTCAAATAGGCTCCATAATGGTGGTGGGGAGGACGGTGTTGTGTGTAAAAATGGGACTCGAGGCAAAGTGCAGAACTTCTTTGGAAATGGATCCACCATAGCTCACATCAGTCACTGGGCTCTCTAACCATGACAAAGCCAAGATTTTCTAAAACTGGCATATTATTGTAGTCTGCCTGGCTGTGCTGTAACTATTTCAAGGACTATTAAATTAAACCCTGGAGACAGTTTCCCTTAAGACAAAGAGCATGCTTTTTATTGTGTCATCAAAGGAGACCAGAAAACCTGAAGCTTTCGGCTTTAAAGACAACATAATGAGATCAGAGATTTTGCTTGCAAAGAAATTAACTTTCGGTTAATTAATGAAAGTAACCTTAAACAGCGGGCGTGTTGCCAACAACCAGGACACTATAATAAAAAGGGGGGAGGCGGGGAGATAATGGGCTGCTTTCAAGGGGCCAGGGCTCAGCAGCCCAGAAAAGAAATTCGATGAGGATGCTGCTTGTAAATTTGATCTCAAATTCTTAAGATGAACAAATAATAGTCTTATCTGTAATAAAGTCTCCTACAAATGCTTTCTTTTCCCCCATAATTTTCTGTTCAATTTAGATAGAAGATTTAATTAGATGTTGGTGAAACACCAGTTATTCAATAAAAACCTTAATAAAAATCTAATCTATGGTACATAGAAACCACTGTAACATAATCACAATTTAAAAAATACATTTTAGAGTATTTACTTTTTACAATTAAGAAAATATGTGTCTGTGCCATGTTCTGCTTTCTACTCAAGATGAGAGCTTGGAAAAATCCAAAAGTAATTTCTAAAAAGCCTCCAAATTGTAACCCTTTTCTCTTCCCATCAAGTTTGTTTCTAAAGGGTTTCTTCTGAAGCAGCATGGCAGGTCAGTTGCAACCAAAAGGAGTCCTCGAACCTGGATGAAAGGAATGAAGAATGATCCCTCCTATCTCAAAGTTTTTAAATTAAAGTTTACTTACCACGAAAACTGACTTTAAGGATTCTTAAAATTGTCTGAGAAGCCATATGAGGCCCTACATCTGTTTAACCTAACTGTAATTCTACCATCTAGGCTATCAGCAAACCCTGAAGTGGAAGCAGGACTGTCCTCTAAGTCTATGAGAGTACCTAAGTTATAAAAGTCATGGAGCATGTGTGGTCCATAACACATATTAAAGCAATGTTAGGGACAATCTGAGTAACTCCCTAATCTTTTAATACCTTAACCAAAGGCAGATTTCTGGACTGGACACCCCAAGCCCCAGGTTGCACTTGACATGCATTTCTTAGAGGTCAAGTTTTCTACATATTATAACACTTTGGTATTGGCGGGAATGTTGGTTTCCACGGGAAGTTGCTCCTAAGTTCTCAGCTTCTGGAGCAAGAATCAAGTGCAACTGAGATCCAAACTGTTGGAAACATCTGGTGGTCTGCTTTCTGCAGGTTTATTGGAGGGAATCGGAAAGTGTGGAGAGAGTGACACTACCCTCATTTCAACAGTTCAAACAGAATTTCACAAAAGCCATGTCCCTTTACTTGACATCACATAGTTCTCGTAACCTCTTTATGACTATTTAAGTAGGACAATCTGACTGAAGTAATTTTTCAGATAAGCAGGGTGCGGGGCAGAGTTGAACTAAGGGAGAAGAATTATTGACCCCTGTCTGAAGGGGCAGGTAGATGCTGAGGAAAATCAGGCTGTATCTCTGCTCTGTCCCCAATGACCTGGCACCAGAACTAAAATGCCTATCGAACGAACTCACTTGCGTCCTCGGCCAGAGCCATGTGACATCTCTGTTCTGTTATGATTTGAGAAGGTCACTGTTTAATGCATCTGCATATTATGATCATCCAGATTTAATCATCAGAATGGGGTTCCAGTGGCTTCCACTGTATATAAATTTAAATAATGGCCCATCCTTTCCTGAAGGAAGGAAAGTCCATAGACTTTGCCCATCTGTTCGGTGAGGCTGTTCATTTTGAATTTTTGATTAGGTGCCTCCTACTATTCCTACACATGCCCTATCTCCAAACAATGCCACAGTGTTTGGGGGCATTTAGTAATCTATACATAGTGCTTGTTATTTCTGCTTCAAATCCGATTCCTCTTTGGCTACTCACACAAGGGTTTAGGGTGGACTGAACATGGCCAGTGTCTATTTAGATACACTGTGCATAAGTGGAAGACAGTGGGAGATTCTGAGGTCACACAGACATTCAAGAATGCATCCTGATTGGGTGTCAGGCTGGATTTCATATCTGTGAGTGTAATGCCAATACTTGCATGGCTAGTGGAGCCAATCACACAAGCCCAAGAAAAACTGGGGACCTGCCACAGGGTTGCTGGAAAATGGAATTAGGACACAGTGAGAAACTATCTGAAATAATATCTAATTGCCTTCTTTGGAAAGGGGGTAGGGCTGTAACCATAAGCCCCTGTTCTCGTATCACTTTCCAACGTGCTCTGACTCTGTCAGTTACCTCTCTTCTCTCTCCCCTCTGCAAGTTGGCTTCTTTGTACCCTTGCCATACCTGGGGACAAGAGACACATTCTTTTGTTGAAAAAAAATGTTGATGCGATTCCAGGTCTGAAAAGCAAAAGGGGGAAAAAAAATCCCAACTCTTTTTTTGGTATAAAGCACAGAGGCAGCCTCTGAAGCTTTCTTAAATATTAACATTATAATTAGGAGACACGGGGTTTTGCTTCGCTTGTGGGTTTCACACAACATCCTGCCTTAACAGGATCTTTTGGAGCTTGTGACGCCTCCAAGCACGAGCTGTTCTTCCAGAGGGATGTTGACTTTTGTGGTCTGTTAAGCAAGCAATGCATAAGTCAAAGTATACTCTTCCAGGAGCAGAATACTGACGCAAATGCTTCAGGCCAAACTGCACGAGTCAGTCCCTTTTCCCATGAGTTTTGTTAAAGAGAATTCTTCATAACAGGACAACAGTAACGACAAACTCTGGTGTTGAAACAATTACTGATCAGGTAACAAAAACCACCTAACAAGCCTGTTCATCTTTGCTGTGGAAGCTGCCAAGACTCTTGAGTGATGGGTCCTTCAGCCTGAAATTTAAGGCCACCCAGCCTGTGGTTCCTCAGTTTAGCTAACAGAGTCCCCTAATCATCAGCAATTTAGGCTCAGTCGAAGAGAGGCTTTGACTGAAGTCCTGACTGTACAACTGAACGTGGGAAAATTATAAAACTTTGCTAAGTTTCTTTATCTGTAGATGCAGGCACACATATCCATTTCATAGAGCTACTGTGAGGACTCAATGAGATCATGAATGCAAAACGTATAGCACAATGCCTGGCACTCAGTAACTAGCCCAATGACAACTATTATTATTAGTAGAATATTTTCTGAGGAGGTTGGTGTCTGCAAGCTGTGACTGTTTTGTGATAGTCATTCTGTTACCGTCTGTAATATTTAGGAATGCTTCTACTCTTTGTTTTCTTTTCAGAGATAGGGTCTTGCGTTGTTACCCAGGCTGCTCTTGAATGCCTGGCCTCAAGCAATCTTCCTGTTTCAGCCTCCCAAAGTGCTGGGATTACAGCCACCATTCCTGGCCTACTCCTCTTATGATTATTAAACCTCTCTAATAGCCTTAAGCATGAAAACTATCTTATGATTGGTATGGAGAGCCACCAACAGATTCAACTGGAACAGGTTAAGGCTCTGGCTCAGAGGAGACAAAATGGTGGTTCAGGGGCTACATTTAGCCTACAGATATTTATTTATTTTGGCCTAAACAGTAATGACTCTTGCAATATTTAAAAAATGTGAATTAGTTCTTAAAAAGAAAAATAAATCGAGATCTTAATAAAAAGTCCAGATTTTTGACTCTGCTTGAAAAATGGGTAGATCTGCTTATCTGGGCCCATATCAATACTCTGCTGTGACAATAACTGGCCAGAGCCAAGTCACGACTGCCTCCTTAGATAGGACATACACGCTTCAGTTTGAAAGCAGTCCCACCTCTCTCTGTGTGGCCTGCTTCATTCCTATTTATGACCAGGTCCTGCTTAGTCCACTGGGCTGTAATAGAGCCAGCCCATTCAGTGTGGCCGCTCACCCTGTGGGTTGCCCATCTATTGCACTTTCTGCAGTTTTAGTTCAGGGCCTTGGAGTTGCTTTACCAAAGTCTCATGCGTTTCCCAATCCCGCAGCAATTACTTGGGTAGCATCTATGTGTTTTTCTTGTAGTGACTGCCATCAACAATAAGTCTGTTTGTCATTTGTTCCTATTCCCTAACTCTAGTAAAATTTACTTAGGTATTTTCTTCTGTGGCTTCAGCCCTGGCTTCACTCTGAGGCCAGTTCAGACCCAGAAAATGAAGGAAGATGCCAGTTCATAAAGCTCAGAATCAAGCTTCATTTTTGATTTGGCCGTCCTGTGCTTATATTACCTTATTACCACTGATTATGTCAGCAGGCACTGAACTCACTAGATCTTCATAAATACTATCCCATCTCTAAGGACGTACCTAGCATATCTAACAGCTGAAGTAGATTATTTATTTTTTACCTATCTGTCTTTTATAACAAATTATTCCCAATAACAGTCACATAAGAATCAGTAATAATGTTTTCTAAAATTTATTATTTAGTTTTAACAAATTATTAAAAAACAATTTTCTAACTATTGAAAAATAAATTTCAACTTAAAAACGTTATGAAAATTCAGCTAAATATTTTATGTAGAGAACTAACATGTTCATTTACCAAATGAAAATATTACACTGAGTAGTTTATAAACTGTTTCTCTGTTTTAGGTTTTTAATTTTTAAATTTTCTTTTTTCTTTTTTTAGTAGAGACAGGGTTTTGCCATGTTGCTGAGGCTGGTCTCAAACTTCTGGCCTCAAGTGACTCACCAGGTGTGAGCCACCATACCTGGCCTTTCTGTTTTAGATTTTAAACTAAAAGAAAAACTTCAAGTGGTCACACGGTAGGGAAGAGCTGAAATACCCCAAATATTGTTTCTTTGTCTTAATCACTATTGATTTGGAATCTGCTGTTCAGATGCAGAACGATGCGGCACTACAGTGACTGGAGACACAAACTCTATCTGAAGTGCGCTCAAACAATCCAGATGGGAACGAACTGACTCCAGAAATGAGCATGTGTAGCTGACTGTGTGTGTGTCAACAGCTAACTGTGTAACTGAGAACTCTGCATCCATGAAGAATACAGTGTTTAGCAAAGGATACGTTACTAAAATGTGCTAATTTGAAGTGTGTGTGTGCGCAAATATGTGTTTATAATTTATGTATATTATAAATATTTATTATTTTACTAATTATATATTTACAATATTATATATAATTATGTATTATTTTACTAAATAATATATATTTACACGCACACACTTCAAAGTAGCACATTTTAGTAACATATACTTCAGTAAAGCTTATATGTTTACATATACATATATGTGTATAGAATTTAGACCAACAGAAGATTTTGTTAGGATTATTACATTGATCACAACTGATGGTGAAAGGGGATAGTAAAAAGCAGACTGACTCTTAGTGTTTATTGTTTGGAAGCTTTTCGACAGACAGTGCACCCCCTTGTCACCAGCATGGATGGGGGTGGGGCCAGGGAGCTAAAATGGACTGCCCTCACTGCCCCATCCTTGGTATGTCACTCTCTTAAGGGCCCACCTCTTAACCTGGTTTCTACTTTTTATGGTTAAGGCATTCTGGTCCGGGTTCCTGACCCCTTTTGAGTCTCTGATCTTTTCTTCCCAAATCCACTAATCTGGATTCTTGATCCAACTGCCTGCCATTCTGGCCTCCAAGCCTTGCCTACCTCTTCCTTCTGACTCAGCTCCCCACCCTGACCTGCCCCCCTGCCATCTGCTTTTTTCAGCTCACCATTCTTTCCTCTCTGCATTTGATGATTTCTCTGAACATGAACACTTGCCTGCCTGACCGAGGGGACTCAGGAAGCTTCCTTTCCTGTCTAGCTGAACTTTTGGCACAAACGTCACATTGTCCTACTGCTGCCTACGTCTCAAAGTGGCAATCATATGATAAACATCATTTTGGTGTTAGTAGCCTGATGGGGGAGGTGGCTTCGGGATGACTACTGAGCCTTTAGTGTGACTCACAGGTGATGTCAGAGAAAAACTGCTCCAGGGGCACAGATGTGTTACAAATGACAGCCAAGCCTCACCAATACCAGCTAAAAAAGATAACCGTGCAGGTGTTGGGCTTGGTCTGGGGTTTAATGCTTCACTTGACTCCACAGTGTTTACTGGGCTCCCAAAGGCCACTTTGGCATCTGTGATGTCCATTTCCTAGGACAGTATATTGCCCGACAGAATTTATGGTCTTTGGTTCTGAGCTGTCAATCAAATCACATGGCCACGTGAGGGCTTCCTCCAGTACAGTCCAATATAGAATGCTTATCTTATCCAGGCAAAACATCAGCTTTCCATATCCCACTAAATCTGCAAATCAATCCATGATTTTTAACATTTCTTTGAGGGCAGTCTTAGCCTGGAGTTCCTTTATATATAATGATGATTATGATATAATAATGACGCTCATTACCTCGGTCAGTTAATCACATATGTCAAATAATCACATAGGCCGATTAACTGAAGCTGTTTTCCTCAGCTTTTGCTTAAAAATTTGACCAATAATACAAGAAATAAGAGCTTTCAAAAAGAGTGGTGGTTATGCCTCATCATTTGGGAAAAGCAAGCCAGAGGTTCAATATTTAATTCGAAATCCTAAGCATCCATTATTAACACAGATGCCTTTACTCATCTGCAGTAAGGAGTAATTACCCTGGCCTTTCATGCCTTTTCAAATGAAATAACACAGGGATGTATTTAAGGTGTAGCTTTGATAGACTAAGATAATGATTATATCCTGTTTATTTAAGTCCCAAAAATCTAACAAAATATCAGTATCTAATCACGTAAGCTGCTTACACCCACGTAATTTATATGTACATAATATATATATATATAGCATATATGTATACACAAATATATGCATATACTCACAAACACATATGTGTACATAAAACGCAAAGGACACTCTCACTATTACAGACAGTTTCAACGGAGGTATACATCAGTGTGTTTAAAGAACAGCATTCAAATGATTTCCTACTATTCTTTTCCCTGTATACTTGCTTTGTGGAACTCAAATGTTGCCCATTTCTGCACAGCTATTATATGTTTCTAGGGTGCTACTCTGAAAAAGTGACTCCTTTATTCTCATGAAGAGGAGAAGGGCAGGTTAATCACCTATTGACTCCTCAGTCCTACTGCTAGCATAAAACTCTGGCTTTGCTAAATTTCCTCTTTTTAGTTACCTAACAAACATACATCACCAGGAGGTGCAGGTAAAGATAGAAAGATTAAGTTTTGTCACTCAAATGATAATTAAAAAGAGTATTTTAAACACACTATAAATATACACAAGCCACCATAAAATCATCAAAACCCTGCCAGAGCTCACCACCTCTAGAGTATATAGATTATCAGGAAGAGGGATATTGATGTTAAGTCCTGCTTGTCTTGGAGGATTGTCATTAACCATCCCAAGCCTGCACTCAGCCAGCCACCTGAGCTAGGGGAAGATGGGGAATCCGGCCTCACATATTCTAGTGACAGATTCACGGGATTTGGGACAAGCACTTTAATATGCATTTAATTGTGATCCTTTCTACTCAACTCTAAGATTCCTTAAAATATGTTATTCTAAGAACTATAAATAAAAACAATAAGCATCAAGACTCTGTTGTCCTGCTTAAAAAACCAATTTCATATATAGTGAAGATTTAGTAAAACAGATTAACTTCATTGAAAAATTTCATTTATAGCATGTCAAAAAAGACACATGAGTCCCTGTATATTAGAAGCATGCAGTAACATCACCTTTCATAAAAAGAAAAGCTTGTCATCACAATCTTATTAGGATGTCATGCATTGTTAAACTGGTAAAATATTTCTGTATACTCCAATTAGTGCAACCATTTACTGGCACAGACATTACAGAGAAAACTATCATCTTTTAAAAAAGTCCTTTCCACTGGGAACTAATCCTTTGTTTGACAATTCAGAGAATGTTATTTAGAGATTTTAATTGCTCAGTTGATCTGTGGCTGGATCTCAATAATCAAAACAATAAAATTATTGGTTTTCTTTTTTCTTGACAACTGTAATAAAATGCTGGTGGCGTCCTGGGATAGTTAACGAGAGCTGGATTGACACTGTCAGATTCTTTTTCATATATCTTTTTTATCAGAGGCGAACAAACCATTTTTAAAAGTAAAAAGTTCGTTAATAATATTGCCATTACCAACAGATACTCCAAGTATAACTTAATGTCCACATGAAAAATCCAATGTAGTTATCTCTAACAATCTAATCTGATTATCTATGAAAAAGGGCCACAATTCTTAATTAAAAAGAAAAAAAAAGTTTGAATCAATTAGCAAAAGCCAAACACTCCCCCCAAATGGGTAAAAGACATGAACAAATATTTCACAAACAAAGAAATAGAAATAGCCATTAAATATAAGAAAATACTGTTACCTCATTCATTATCAAAGGAATGCAAATTAAATCAATGAGATACTGTGCTGGTTTTCTAAACTATCAGACTAAAACAGTTTACACACACACACACACACACTCTCTTTCCAGCTCTGGTTAAAGCTACAGAAAAACAGGATACTCACTGGCTACTTGGGGAGCCTATATAACTGGTTCCGCCTTTTGGAAGAACATTTTGCAGTATGTGTTAGAGCCTTAACAATGTGTGAATCCTTGGCTCGGTAATTCAATTTCTAGGAATCTCTCCTTAGGTGATAAAGAGTCACACAAAATTTTTAGACAAGGATATTCATCCCAGCGTTTTATATGATAGGGAAAAAAACAATCTAAATGTCTAATGATAGGAGAAAAGTTAAATAAATTATGGCATATCCATACAAGGGAATTCTAGTTTCCCTTAATAATCATGTTCCCAAGGAATATTTAAAGATAAGAAAAACTGCTCATGATATAGTAGGTGAAAAGGGGCAAGTTATAAAATATTATGATCCTAATATTGCTTTAAAAAGTATGTATACAAGTATATATGCATTCAAAACAGACTGGGAGACAACAGACTCAAATATTCCTAGTGGTACTCAAGGTGGTAGGCTTCCAGGAGACTCCTCCTTTCTGTTTTATACTTCTCTGAATTTTCAAAACATGTCTTTAATGAAGACAGATTACATGCTAATTTAAAACACTGTTAATTGAAAAAGCAAAACCCAGAAACATTTAGCCTCAAAATTATTTCCTAAAAGTTTCTAAATCACTTGGTTAAGGAAAAGTACACTTAGATCTAAGTAAATCTCTGCTTTTTTTGGAGAAGAGTTTGGGGATATCTGCATGATGTCAAATTTCACAGAAGTATGGAAATAAGCAATAAAAAAGTAGTTTTCGAGGGTGGACTTGGCAGGCAGGATGATCAGCCAAGGCCTGAGTAAACAGTTTATTGTACAATGTTAACTCACAGGACAGACTATAGGACACCCAAAACATGACATTTAGTGCTAAGGGAAATCAAGCCCTTGGGTTTGGTGCAAACAATCTGTTATTAACAACTGCTGATAGAAGAAACACAAATCAGCCCTGAATTTGCACTAATAAAATCAATTTTGATTTTGATATTCTATAGATGGGAGTCTATAAATGAGTATTCTATAAATTTTCATTCTTTAAATTTATAGAATGAAAATTCTGTACATGAGTATTCTATAAATACTCACATTAGAAAGAAGAGTTCCTGGACTAGGTGCAATGCATATGCTTGTAATCAATCCCAACACTTTGGGAGGCTGAGGTGGGGGGAGAGCTTGAGGCTAGGAGTTTGAGACCAACACGGTGAGACTGTCTCTACCAAAAAAAAAAGGAGAGAGAGGAGAGAGAGAGAAGAGAGAGAGCTCCTCCCAGTAACCACCAGCTTTCCTAATCCCAAAATACACATGGGGGGGAGGTGGGACTTTCTGCCTTCCTTTCTTGGGGACTATTTAAAAAAAGCCACTGACTTTAACTCAGAATCACACACATTCCTGAAAACCCACACCAAGCCTGATCTTGAAGATGAAGACCATTATAAACTTACTTAGGAGAGATGTTTCAAAGTCTTAGAATTTTTCACTCCAAAAGTAAAACTTAATTTGCCTACTAAAGAGTCAGAGAAGAGAGACATCAAATTTTCTAAACTTAATCTGCCTCTTGCCTGGCACCCTTACTTCTACATTTTCTCTTTCCTGCTGGATTCCATTTGGGAAGAAGGGTGTCCCACCCCTTGAGAAGGCCATTTTCTTGAGTCTACTTGAAGGATGGGAAGGCAGAAAATGCCTGAATAGGGACACAACAAGACACGTAGGAGAGGCATAAAGGTGAATTTTTTGGTGGATCAACAATTATTGGTTTGTTGATTGAGAAGCTACTACGTGCCTAGTGTTTTACCTCACTTGATTTCGCACATCCCAGAATACCCCTACAGCCTTATGAAGTCTTTGTCTCTTTAAACTCCAACCAGAATAATTCTTTGTAACTGTCAATATTAAGGAATATTGTAAAACGTGAAGTCTAAGAACTAGTCCAGCCACAGGTTTCTTCATTTTTAATAGCAGGGGATGATTTAGATGTATGTCCAGTGGCAGAAGGTAAAATCAAGGGCCAGCCCTTCTTTCTGACCGAGTCAGAGGGAAGCTCCTTCCAAACCAGAAGCCCCTTGTGGTACTTCCTAGTTAGCCAGCCGAGTGAGGAGGCTGATAGGATGGGGTACAGTGTGAGGATGGGCAGGGCACAAAACTATAGCCTGGGGACAGGAACACGAACAGTCAGCCTCTGAACCATGCCTTGCACCTAGATTTCAGAGGCAGCTTTTACTTCAAAGCTCAAGATTTTCAAATTCAGATGCACAGCAGAATTCTTCCCCTCCCCCAGCTCAAGGCTGCCAGTAGCCCCGTACGTACTGTTAGCTAAGTGGCTGCAGTATAAATAACTGGAAGGAAGGCTTTATGCTTGGCCACCCCTCCAGCAGGAGACAACTGGCTTTCTCTGTGGTGTTCAGTGAGCCACCGCTGATGCCTCATTAGAACACGAGACACTCCTGCCAGCCCTGGGCGCTGGCTGCTGGCTGCCTGTGGTCTGCATCTGTAGTCATGACAGACGGCTGAGGCTGTTGCCTTCCACTGAAGACCAAGTACATGATCCACTGCAGTTAATCAATAGGATAATGGAATGAATCAATAGGAAAGATTTTTAGGAGGTCTTAATTAAAGAAACACTTGCAGATACAAATGATGTCTTCAATCTATTGATAGCGCCAAGGTGAAGGGTTAAACACAAACAAAACCATCAACTTTATTTTGCCGGCATGCCTTCCACAAGAGAACAGCCCAGCAGCCTCCTGGCCCTGGGGTCGGCCCATTAATCAGTCCCTTGTCAATCGCACGGCCACATGGTATGGGAAAATTAGTCTATGATCAAAAATTTTAATTACTAAACAGCAACTCAAAACAATAATGAAAAATAGATGTGGATACCTCGTCTGGCCTTCCTTTGCCCCTAACGTAGGGGCGGCACCCCCTATAAAAACCGGTTCTGCAGACAAACTCCCCTACCGATGTGATGCACAGAATTAGAATAATTAAAGAAAGCCTAAATTGATGGATCCCATTTAGGCAGTGGAATTCTCCAGTGGGCCTTCTGCTCAAACATGTTACATCAATATTTTTGATTCCCCAGACGGTCCTGCACTAGGTACTGGTTTAAAGAGACATCAATCTGTGATGTCAGCATTTATCTAATGAACCTTCAAAAATCAATGTCCAGGATGGCCTGTTACATGCAGGCACCCAATTTGTCCACTCTTTTAGCCCTACTGGCTAAACCTACGGCCATAATAACAGTGAACGTGGACTCAAGTGGTCAGGCGGGATGGTTACACCAGAAGAGGCTGAGATGATATAATCAGTTTCAGGCCAGAGAGCTCAAATGATACAAGAACAAAACAAGGAAGCCAAGAGACCCTCCTAAACGGTTCAAGGGCCTCCTAAGTCCAGACACGCACATCCTAAAACAGTCTGCTTCTTGACCTCACTCCCCCACAAAACTCATGTTTCCCTCAAACCATTCCCATCCCCTTTACTGCTGCCTGACAGGATTTTGGTCCCACTCCTGACAGCTATGGTAATTCTCTGCTTTTTGGGTTACTCAACTGGGACTGCCATTTAGCTCCACTCAACAGGAGGCCTGTGCTAAGTTCTTCTCTTGTTAGTATTTATGCTCAACTCATCCTCACCCTTCTGCTAACAGGACTCCTTGACACTGATATCTTGACACCCTAACAGGCAGAAGAGAGGGTCTACGTTTGTTTCACTTCTCTTTTCCTCTTTAAAATAAATTGGCCTGTACTGGCTGCCATGAGGCTGAGCTACTTCAAATGCATAACTTGGGGTGACAGCTATGCCATTCCCAATGCCAGTATTTGGCCTGCCTTACCATCTCTGCTTTTGTTCACGGCAGGTCTAGCTCTCTCTCTTGACCAAAAGAGTCAGTCTTAAGAGCAAGTGTGGAGCTTGGACAGTTGTAAGATGTGTTGTGTGGGCTGAATTAGTTGTTGTACAATTCCTGTCTGTTTCTTTGAATACAGCTTTCAGCAGCCCCTCTTGCCGAGTTTGAGTCCAATTAAACTACAATGAAAGGTACCATGATTTCATTTGCTTGGATTGTCACATTTCAGAAGTTCAGTAGCCTGCAAAATGTTCGCTGTCTCTCATTAAGCAGGATCCAGCAACTGTGTAAACTCTCTAATTTAGCTGCTTTTTATAGTCTGCTTTCGGTTCTGAAGATGGCTGCCTGCAGGGAAGAATTCCATGCCATCCGTGGTATTAGAAAGTGTTTTTGACCCTACAAGTAAAAAACGCATGAGAATAGCAAAACTGACTCTAAAACAAATGAGACGATATTCTAAAGATTCCTGATAGGTTTCCAGTATTTTTCTGGATTAATACTTGCTTTGGATAGAAGGTGTACATGTATGTGTGTGTTTTGTGGGGAGGAGCACCTTCTATGTCAAAGAGCTATCAGTATGGTGATCACATGTTCAGAACCAGGAATAAAGACCTCTAAGGTTTTCTCGTGATACACACATGTATTTATTTATTTTAAAATCCTCAAAAAAATTTCCATTTAGAAATACATTTTAAAATGAATTGCCTTTAATCAAAGAGTGACATATAAAATCAGGATGTCCTGGAAAATCTTATATGTATAAGGCACTGGGGCAGATCTCAACGGAGTCTCATTTGTGCTTAAGGAGAAAAAAATGACCATTCTGTAGACTGTGTTTATGCTAATTCTCATTATGAGTCTAGTTTGAAGAGGAAATTGCTCTACAGATGCCAGTAATGATAATTAACACTTACTGATTGCTTACTAGATGCCAGGCACTAGGTTAAGAGCTTACTGTATACTATCTCATTTAATGAGATAACCTGTTAAATGAGATGGGTTATGAAAAACCCATTTTCCAGATGAAAAAACCAAGGCATAGAGAAGTTAAGTAACTTGCTCAAAGTCATAGCTGGCAAGAGAAAGCACCAATGATCAAATCCAGGCTTATCTGATTCCATGGCCCTTCTTCCTAACCATTTTGTATGTCTGCTTTAGTGACAAGGGCTAGCACAATCCCCACTGGATTTACAAAATGAAAACTGGCAGGTGCACAATGATAGGAGTGATGTCTGTCCCACGTCCCTTGGGGCAGAGATTAGCATGGCCAGTGAGTCAATTTCAACCCTGGCTAATGCATTCATTTTGGTGGACAGGGATCTTCTGGAGCTCCAAGCCTACTAATCTTTCCATTAACAAAAAATTATACTTATGAATAGATTTCTTTTTTTCTAATTACAAAAGAAAATTAAGAAAATACAGAAATGCCCAAAGAGAATAAATATAAATAATCTGCAATTCTACTGCTCAGATATAATCACTCTTGGTACAGATTCTCTATTGCCTTTTTGTTTCTCCCCATGGAACTTACAATTTCCAGTATTCGTAGTATTTGGTTGGTGTTTGGTGTTTTAAATAAATATGCAAACCTAAACTCTGTGTCATGTCTTTCCTACGTCTGATTGTAATCACTAGATTAGGTAGGCCCTCCCTGAATGTTAAACTTCTGGTTCTTTTAAATACCCTGCCATCTCAACTGACTCCACAGGGGCCAAACATGGGACTTTTTTAGGCCCAGGTGGTGCGAAGAGCCCCAGCTGGCTGAGAACTGAAGGTCAACGAGGCCCTGGGTCTGGCCGAGTGTGTCAAATCCTGAATCCCAGAAGCTTAAAATGTAATCAGAGTTCCTTCCACCAGCTCAGGGACCCATGGATCTTCTAGCATTCCTTAAAAAGAAAAGTGCAGAAAAAGCCCAACATAAAACTGGAGAGATCAGTTTAATTATGTATGTGTAAAAAAATAATCTTGATCAAAAAATGCTTTCATTTTCTTGGGTAATTTTTTGGAAATATACATGGGTGATATTCTTGCTTAAAAGATGGAAATGATACTTCAGCCTGCAGCCATCAAGGGTTTGCAGAACTGGGGCTGCTGCTCTCTGCCTGGCCCTGAGAAGGGTGTGATGAACACAATCTGAAATCAATATCAGGGAACAGTTACTGCATCTCAATATTATTTGCCGAGATGGGCTGCTGGAAGAAGAGTGGGGAAGAGAGATATACGTCAATAGCCTTAACGAAGCACTCCACAGCCATGCACAAAGGGAGGTCAAATAACTATCAGCCGACCAATCCCCACTGTAAGTAGTAAAAATGATAAAATCAATATTATTAAATAAAAAGTTAGCACTGCTATTGAACTCGCTCACGATCTTGGCAGCGCCCGCCTGAAAATGGAGGAGGCTATTTTCTCATCTCTTTGGGGGCAAATGTTTAGGATCATAAACATTTGCAAAACATGGGGGCAGAGAGGTATTTTTCATTCATAAACTGAGCCATGGGGACATATGAACAATAGGGCCAGGTAACTGTCACCTTGCTAGAAAACAATGATCCTTCTCACCCCTGGGTGAACATATATTCTAAGGGCTTCTCAAGGCTGCATCTTTTAGAGCTAGACTTTGCCCTTCTGACTTTCAGGGTGACAGAGGCTGTCCGAGCTCAGGGCTCTCAAGGAAAAAAGTCCTATTTGCTGTCCTTTCAAATCTTGATATCTGGAAATGCACTACAAACAAATCATGGGAGAGAAATGAAAGAAAAAGAAAAGAAAAATAAGAAAATGAGAAAGGGAAAAAAGGAAGAAAACAAGGGCATTTCAAGAGCTGAGGATTGACCTGTTCTTGTTAGCTCAGAGGACCCTGGGGAAGCTTCTCAAAGCCAGGGATGTGTTCTTTGCTGCTGGCATTGGGTGGTCAATTGTGCAAGCTGAAGGTAGCACACAGGCAGGTATTGAAAAAGACAAATTTAGAATAAAGATAGTCCAACCAAAAATTCCTGTGAAAGCAGCAAGCTCCAGTTATATCTGGAGGAGGAAGAAAAAAAAAAGAGAGAGAAAGAGGAATGCGTAAAACTGAGTGACAGCCTGTCAGTAAGACTGCATTTGCTGCTCTGACCTGCATTTAAACACAGAGCTGCTTAGCCTTTTGAACACCTAAAGTTGGCTCCCTTGTTTGCATTTCATAGAAACTACTATAGAAAGTAAACAAGAACCTTTGGTGAATTATTTAGCATACAAATAAACCAGCAAAGAAGGCTAAGTAGGCCTATATGAACTAACTGGATTGAAATATTCATCTGTAAATAACCCTCCAATCTGGTGCTTTCACGTACAAATACTACATGGAACATTAGACACAACTAGCTTCTAGGGATATTTAGGCTCACTAGAGAGCAATTTTTATGTCTACTGGCATCTGTGGGTAGTGATATGGACTGACTGTTAATATAACCAACATAAAATTTATGTGAACACTCACTGCAATAGCAACACACTGTCAGACAGCTGGTGGCTGATGCGGAGCACATGCGGGTTTTATATGCACTGCGTAAACTAACCTTTGCAATAAAGATTTAGCAGGTTTATTAGTTTAGGAAATCGCTATAATTAAGGATAATTCATAATGGCCGCTTATCCACTCTCCAGCAATAGCTAGCTTAATTTAGGCTCCATTTCTTTGAGCCATAAATAAGTGAGCTGCTATCTTCTGCACAGATGTGGCATTCAACCTGTTCATGTTGGCTGGTTTTTGCTTGTGTTTTAATCAAAAGCATTAGTAGATAAGACTATAAAAAGCAAAAGGTTTGAAATAAATTAACCAGAAACGCATAGGCAAAGTTTTTTTTTTAAGTCTACTCTAAAAAAAAACCAAAAACACAAAAAGAAGTAACCTCTCCCTCCAGAGGTAAGACAATTAAAAATAAATAATGCTTTTAAATGTACTAAAGGAACTTTCATTTACAAACCCAAGGAGAGAGAAAGTGACAGAGCAATAATATTAATGAAGGCCAAAGAAATATGAGTGTGACCTCTCTACAGTATTTCCATTTAACTGTGCATGTAATTAAAGCCTGACCTTTGCAAATGCAGCACACTTGGCTGTGCAGTAACTTCCCTTGTGATCCAAGCTGGGGCTGCAGAGATGGGAGGCTTCTACAGTGCGGTATTGTGCCTTCAATGTTTGCCCCAAGGGACGGTTGCTTTTGCTGTCTGTCCCCACTGACAGGGACATCTTTCCTTCTGGTCCTGAGCTACACCTGATACTCTTCTTCCAAACATCCACTCTATTTTTGTGTGACAGCCCATACACTGTGCAAATACCTGGGACATGAGTCAGCAAACGGTGGGCAGTGCCAGGATCTGAGTCCAGACTGTCAGCACCTTCAATGCCAATGGGTTGGTGAGCACACGCGCTGGGTGTGGGCCACTCTGCTAAGCCCTCCCTGGCCTGGTCTGAATAGCTAGCCAAAGAAGACTTCCCTTTCACGGGATTTTCCCCGGAACTGCTGCTTGATTGGCATGGGAATTTGGAACCATATGAAGGGTGAAGCTACACAGAGACTTCAGAGTAGTTTTGTTTTTGAGATTTTCATAATTGTGGAGTTAATCCTGGTGTAATGGAAGGGTGTTGGTCTAAAAGTCGGAAGGGCTGGGATATGTTTCCAGTTGTGTCACTTGTCAGTTGCCATGTCCGCAAGAAAGCCAGTCAGTCTCTCTGAGTTTCAGCATCCCCATTTGCAAACCAAGACTTCATCACTTGTCTCATTTACTGCATGGACTACCATAAGGACCCAGGAAAACAATGCATATGAAAGTCTCCTGGGACAGCAAAAATGCTATGGGGAATCCCAGTCCCAACACTCACTAGTAGCGGTAACTCCTCAGCTGCTAGTGTCCCCAAGGCAAGGCAGGACCAATAATATCTACCTCATTCATCTCACTGGGTTAGAGGATCAAGAGAAGTACTGTGTGCAAAAGCGGCTAGTCTAAAGAGCTCTGCTGTGTAAGTTAGTTGAGCTGTATAAGTTAGTGAGTTACTTAGTTACCAGGTGTCCTCCTGACAGCTTCCAACAGTGCTGCTGGCCTATGGGTTCCGAATATACTAAAGTTCCTCAAAGTTACTCAGGTCAGAGGGAGATGGGGACGAGGACTCCAAGGAGGCTGGGGTAATACCAAATGTTGATGGGCACAGTGCTAAGATCCCTAACAATGGGCTGGAAACATCTTATCACTGAAATAATCTTTCCATTCCCAGAAAGGTCCAAGAGGTGGCCCAGTTTTCTCTGTGAATAGTTTGATCTGGTGAAGACAGGGAGAACCAGTGAGTGACAAGGTAAGCCAGACTCTCCAGAAGAAATTTCTCTCCTCAAGCACTCTCGTTGAAAAGTAGGGTTTGGTGGTAAAACTGAGGAAGTTTGCATCATTTGACACTTTTTATTGATAAATGCTGGTATCTGATGTCCTGACTACAAAGTTGGAATATACTCAGGAAAGCAGCAATAGAGGTCAGCAGAATGAGTAACTGTGGGCTGGGTGCAGTGGCACATGCCTGTAATCCCAGCACTTTGGGAGGTCAAGGTAGGTGGATCGCTTGAGTCCAGGAGTTCGAGACCAACCTGGGCAACACAGTAAGACTCCATTTCTACAAAAAGTATAAGAATTAGCTGGGTGTGGTGGTGTGTACCTATAGTCCCTAGTCCCAGCTACTGGGGAGGTGGAGGCAGAAGAATGCTCAAGCCTAGGAGTTCAAGGCTGCAGTGAGCTATGATTGTACCACTGCACTCCAGACTGGATGATGGAATAAGATCCCATGTCAAAAATCAGTACATTAACAAATAAAATACAATAAAGTGTTATACTACACTCAGCTGTCTCCAGCCTCAGTGGTACTTGCCTTGGTGACCAACTGACAGTGGCCGTTGTGGCCAACGAGTCAGGCGGGTAGGGGCCGGACCACTACCAGGAGCATCCTTGCACATCAGAATGAGGAGATCCGCAGCCAGGGAAAGACCTCTCGCTTACCTTCCATCGCCAAGGCCCCAAGAAGCCGAATGACCTTAGCTCTCAAGTTAATAAAAACAGCCACCGAGCTCCCTTCAGCCAACTGAGCTCGGGTTATCTGGTGTGCTTCCCTGTCGCCCCGTGATGGCAAGGGGCTCACCCTTTTTTTAATTCACGTATACAGGCCTATTTAATCAGGTGTGCACTGGGAGATTTATATCCCATTACCAATGTGTTCTTGGCAAAATAAAAATCGAATGCTGTGGGTTGTAAAATAGCTTTGGATCACAGAATGAGGGAGCAAGTAGGGTCAGGCAATGGTCTCTCCCTGCCCCATTCCCCAGTTCAGACTGAAAGTATTAGCCCAAAATGAGGAACATATTTATCAGGAAAATCTTTTATTCTTTTAAAATAGAGTTTCCTTTAGGAGTCAAAGTTCACAAGAACATTTACCATTCTGGTGCACAAATTGACATCTTTAATAAGGCTTCTGGAAATTCAGAATTTAAATCATGGTTAGAATGATAGGGTCAAAACATGTCAAACTCAGAACCTAGGGTCAAAAAGAAAATGTTTTCATTACAGCTGAACTGCTTTAAAATATTCTTAGTCTCCCAAAATGATAAACTAAAATAAAGAATCTTAAAGCTAACACATAGACCCCAGGGCTTTGGAAAGAAATATTTGGTTGCAAGGGCTTGCCTACATAGAAAGAATAAATATTTAAATATATAGCACTCAAGTAGAGGTAGTAATACTAATAGAAGCAGCAACACTGGTGATAATAGTTTAAAGCTACATGTAACCATTTTTCAGGAACCAGTTCTAGAATTACCAGTACCCTACGTTAAGCTCCTAGAAGTAAAATCAGCAGGATAAGTAAAGCTGAAATAGATGAAGTACAATTCCACCGATGATAAAGGTAGGTGGCAAAAATAATAACGGAATAGGACAAGAAGACTCACTTGAAAAAAAAGCTTATTACTATAATTGCTTGTTTTTTAAAAATATTACCTTAAAAGCAGTCAGAACAAGGGCTTGATAGATGAGTCTTGGGTCCCACATACACCCATCTTGTTAATGATAGCAATCCTGATCACTGTTCTAGAAGCGGATGCTGGAATATTGGTTTGCTTCCATTCCCAGCTCCCGCTACACTGCACATAGACACAGGACCTATCCTGTGTGAAACCTTTGGATCCCCAATATAGTTACGCATACCTCTGGGGGTCAAAATATTCTGTTGAAAAAAAGAAAAGAGCTCTAAATGGCTGTGCCTCTGGGCCATTTAGAGCTTCTGTCCAAATGGCTGACAGTGACCCAGTGAGGTTTGACTCTTACTGCTTATGTTTACTTTTCACCTCAAATCTATTTCGTAACTTTCCAGAAAGATAATAGGACACAATCAGGCTTTTGTGATCTCAAGGATAATTACAACAAAGATGATCTATTCTGTATAATAACAGTAACAGATTTCAAATCTGTGAAACGCAGTGCTGTTCAGATCTCAAGCCCAAGTGGGAAACGGCGGTTCCAGCATTGTGCTTGTTTTTTCAAACAATTCCCTCGGAATTTCTGTCATTGACGAAAAGCAGATTTCCAACCAGAAAGAACAAGCCTTTCCAGCATAAAAGATAAATAAAGGCCCCCCCCCGCCGCCCCGCTTCCGCCTGTCCCTTGCCTGGTGCCACCGACACCAGCAGTTCAGCAATAGTATTTTGCTTTCATAACTCAGATTCATTTGATTTGCAGATGGGGACCCCTATTGGTATCAGAAAAATTCTGGGGAAAACGGAAAGTAAGCGCAACCTTCTAAACAAAATATGCCTGAACTTACCAACCAAAAGACACAACATTCACAGTTCTACTTCATAAAGGAAAACAGTGTTGAAATCTTCTCATCCCACCTACACCACCACACCCGCCCTCTTGGAAACAAGGCTCTGAAGTTAAGCTCCCCGCACACCCTGCGGGGGCGCATGTGTGCACACACACACTTTGCTCCAGCTGTCTGTGTCACTGGGGGTGCAGTCCATCTCTCTGCTGACAGATCTCTGTGTTGGGCAGGATTTCCAATCCTTCATGACTATCTATTTGTCACTGCAGGTGAGTGGTGGCACTCAGCCTGATCCCCAGCCACTTTCACAGTTACTTATCTGTCTTTATGGATTCATCCTGTGTGTCAAGCCAGCGCATAACAGCATTACTGTCAGGGTGACAAAACTGTCCCCAGAGTGCCACAAATGATTCTCTCTCCTTATGGCTGCTAGCAGGGGGAAACACAGTGACACTACCTCGCCTCACTCATCTTTCTCTGGTCCTAGCCTGGTTCAGCATCTCCTCCTGCAGGTAGAGCTGGCTAACGATGGGCTCAGACAACAGCAGCTTCCGAGGTCTCTAAAAATTATAAAGAAAAAAAGGGGGCGGGGCTAGAGTTAACTGCAATGCTTCCTGCAAGCCACCAAGCTCTTGTTACCTGCTCTTAGGTGAGGCACTGAAGTGCGTAGATATCCATCACCGAGGAAGCCAGCGTGTGGGTCCTCCTACCTCTTCAGCTTCCAAGGTCTGTCACTTTCCTGCCCCACCCCCCTGCCAAGCATGCTACAATACCCAGTTAAGAGGACCAAAAAGCTGTTAACTGCCAAGCCTGTAAATCTGAACTATCATGGCAAGCCAATATTTGAATGTTGTCATTTTCAGAGCAGAAATATTAACTGGAACTAATAATAAATAAGAATTTCAAGGGGACTTTAGATTTGCCAAATGACCTGTAATTATTTCCGTGAGTTGACTGCTTCAAAAATAACATCTCATTTCTTTTCTGTTTTTAAACGGAGCCCCAGTTCCATGTTCCTGCACAGGCTTCCTTCAAAATGCAATTTTGACAGCAACGTGATGCCTATGGCCATGTTACTTGCAAGGAAGGTTTCTGCTTTTCCTTTATTTTGATCCCACAACAGCACACCAAAATAAAGGCGCCAAGGGAAACACTGAAATTTTATTGCCACCAGGAACTTGCTTACGGAGTCCACGTTAAGGCGTGCTAGTCCTAGATCAGGTCCTCTGTCATTTCACTGTTCTGCCCAAAGTGACCTTCTGACGCCACTCAATAGTTTCACAGAGAATTCCAAAGTCAAGGTCAGTAGAGCATATCTCTGTTCATCAGGGCAGTCACACTATATTTTGGGGCTTCAGTAAGTGTTAGAAAAATAGATAGTCAACAGGACACTGTACTCACCAGGTGGGGCCGGGGATGAAGTTGAGTCGGAAGGCTTTGCTCTGCCTTTGAAAGGTCAACTGAAACACAAGTGCACGCGTGTGGCTCTACACACACACACACACACACACACACACACGCCAGTTCAGGCGTGCCTCAAACTCCGCTTTGTTCTTATCCTGATGAGCACTCACTGTCTGAGTTTTTTAAAATAGGTTCAATCTGATTTCTGACACTGGAAAAACAAACCTAAAAGCAATTTAGAAAACACCTGCCCGTGAAGTCAGATGGCAAAATATCTAAAGCTTCTCTCGAAATCTGTGACCTCAGAGGCTGACATGGTTTGATGGGAAATTTAATGTAATAGGCTGCGAAAGCCAAGAGGCCTGTTGTCAGCAATGAAGTCTGAAAGTTAGCAGAATTAATAACACTGTACAATGGAAGAGCCCTCAAGGGACAAGGCTGCAGAACCAGGGCAGTGGGGAAAAATGACTTTTGAAGTCATTTCACTATGACATTCTGTCATCACTGCTAAACGGAAATAAAAAATCATCCGAATCACCGCATGTTTCTTTGTGTGTCCTTCCCTTATCTAATATAAAGTAATAACACCCCACCCAGGCTGGGAATGGACCCTCGAGGGATTCCGAGAGCTCCATTTTGAATCACTAAATGCAATAAGAATAAATGCAAGTGGGAGTCTGTTTAGCAGAGAGTGATGCCTGGTCTGCTGCCCATCGAAAGCCAATAAATCTCAATGCTTCAACAAGAGAGGAAAATGGTTATCTCATCATTGCAGGGCCAGGGCGAAATTTTCTCTGAGCCAGAGTATTTTTTATAGATGATTTATGTCTGGGAAGGATAGTTATTTAGCAAAATGGCAGATAATGATGAATAGAAAGTAAATATGAATAGCAGCAAGGGAGTGGTGCTTTGCTGCCGCAATAGACCAAACAGAATACCTCCATAAAGTACATGCCATAGATAATTGCCATTACATTGAAACCAGCGTCCCAGTATGGCTGGGAGTGAAATACAAATGAGCCGATCTGATTTAGTAAGTGATTGTTTTCTGTTGTTCCAGAATACATGCCCCAGGAGTCTGCTAATTTTCCTTGAAAGCGTACTTTGTGTCTATAGAATAGTGTTGGAGAGCACAGGCTCTGAGCTACACTGATTGGATCAAATCCCAGCACCACTTCCTAGTTGTTAGGCCCTTCACCTTTCTAAACCTTAGTTTCCCCATCTGTAAAATGGAGATAATAGTATTGACCTCTTAGGTTTGTGCAAGGATTAAATGAGGTAATCTGTATAAAGAGCTTACCGTGATTCTTGGCAGAGTTAACATTACACCGATATGAGCTATCACTATTATTTTGGGGCCAGCCACTCAGAGAACAATTTATTACAGTTTTCATTTTATCCAATCTTCTTCATTCACTGAGTCTTTTGGTTGGACCCAGAGTACGATTTGAAAAGAGGAGAGTTAAAAGCGGAAAATCTGTAGTCCACCGATTGGGCAGAGATGAACATTTACCCAGCACATTTTTGGATCATTCCACCATCACTATCCTTAATTCTCAAGGCATATGAAATGGTCACATTATCAAGTTGGAAGAGAAGTAAGGAACAAAAGAAATTATTCATGGAGTTACAATGAAAAGGAAGTCTATTTTAAAAAGAAACAGAACTGAGTTTTTGGAGCCTTTGAATAAAAGATAAGTTGACTGCACACAGAATGTCAAAATGCAATGGAAGGGAGGTATTTTTTAAAACACGTTTTATTTTGTACTGAAGCACCACACACAGAAAGAAAAAAAAAACCTAATTATAGTTTTAAATGTCCAAAACGCCATGTCCACCAAAAGCCCGATGCTCATTAGTACTAGTAATTAACTTTACAACTGTCAACACAAACAGCACACAAGCTGACAGATAGAGAGTAGCTCTGAGGGTGCTAATAAATCCGGAAAGAACAACTTGACACACAGATGCACAAAAGGATGCAGGTGATAAAGAAATGTTGACATCAAATCTAATTATCTTCGAAACGGCCAACTCCAGCACGAGCCACAGTAATGCACTCTTATTGCTGGTGATGGGCCCCACTGGAGCAGCGCTTCACTACTGCCTACAACCAAGCTTTTACAGCCCCTTGTCAGAGCTGGTGAGGACAATATCAAACAGGAAATTATGAGTGCCATGACCCCTCCAAGTCAAAAATCCAGTGATGAATATGGGCTCAGCAAGGCATAGCAGATTACCCCCTCACGAGTTCTAAAGCTGGGATGATATATGACATTTTTATCAGGCACTTTCTCAGGAATGTCACCAAGAGGGAAAATAAAGGCCCTGCAAAGAGATGACTAGGTGAATTATGCAACTGTAATTGCCGATCATAACCTGATATGAGTTGAAATTGCTCTGTTTTCATATTGAGATAGCATAAAATTGTCGGGAAATGCAATGGCTCCTTAATGTGGGCTAGATGAGTCTAATATTCTGATCATTTTTCACTCGGCTGCAAGGTAAATCGAGCTTCCTTAACACAGCCACTGTGGCCCAGGGCAATCGAGGGGCCCAATTTTACACTTGAATTGAGCAAATGTGTGTAAACTACGATTTTTCATATTTTCTGCATGCATAAGAAGATGAAACATCTTTATCATCTGTATTGTCTGGCTGAGCTGATACAAAATATTAGTTTATCTCTCCTACTTTGGTTCATTCCATAAGCGAGACACATAGATCTGAAGGACAGGCAATATCCCATATATAAAACAAGTCCATCTTTTATGCAGTCTCATTTCACAAGTTCTCCTATTTAAAACAACCACCACCACAACAAAAATAGACACAGTAGCAGCAGACAAAGGCAGAATTTTTTTTTTTCTTTAAAGAGGGGAGGGAAAAAAGCAAATAAAGGCCCCAAACACAACCAATTTTTCCATCATTCTCCAGTTCATGCACAGGAGGTGGGGGAAAAGCCAAGTAATCTTTGCTGTCTCTCACAGATTGTCTGCCTTTCCCCACTTAAATCAGTTATACCTGCAGGAGGACGGTATCAGCATTTTATTGCTTTGCCACTGTGGCCTGCAGCAGGTGGAAAAAGAGTGTGTTGGCTTTCTTCCTCCTTGAAGTCATCTCTAAACCTGGGCACATCTTGACGGTATTACTGGGGCTTTTGGTACCTGGTCCTGTTCCTTCTTCCTGAGCCCGACTCCGGAGGGTAAAGGACCCAGTCCCAGCAGGGCTGCTTCTTTACTCACTGGAGTTTCTCCTCCAGCCAGGCGTACTGTAATCCCAGCACTTTGGGAGGCCGAGGTGGGCGAATCACCTTAAGTCAGGAGTTCGAGACTAGCCTGGCCAACATGGCAAAACCCTGTCTCTATTAAAAATACAAAAAATTAGCTGGGCGTGGTGGTGTGTGTCTATAGTCCCAGCTACTTGGGAGGCTGAGACAGGAGAATCACTTGAACCCTGGAGGCGGCAGAGGTTTCAGTGGGCTGAGATTGTGTCACTGTACTCCAGTCTGGACAACAGAGCGAGACTCTGTCTCCCCCCTCAAAAAATGAAATAAAAAAAAATCCTCCTCCATAACATCTGTCACCCACCCTCAGGTCCTATGTCAACCACACAGTGTCATTCATGTCCAGGGCATGGTGTCACCCAGAGGAAGAGGCTGTGGGAATGAGCCTTCTAAACAATCAGCCATGAGAAGGGCCGTGATAGCAGGGTCCCCATGGAGATGCGTTCTTACCACTGTGATTTACTGCTCACCATCAACATATTAGAGCGTTTTGCTTTATCTTCCTGGCGCTCCTTAGAAGTATTCTGTTGGTGGACGCAGCTGGGCCCATGGTATGACTCATATCTACCAACCATGTTCAGCCTCAAGCCACAGTGAAACTTGCATTTATACATCGGGCAGGCATACAAAGCATTAAAATAATCTCACTTGTTTTGGTCATTTAAAAAATAAACCATTTGCCCAGCTGCGCAACATGGTGAAACCCCATCTCTATCAAAATACAGAAAAAAAAAAAAAAAATTAGCCAGGCATGGTGGCACGTGCCCATAGTCCCAGCTACTCGGGAGGCTGAGGTGGGAGAATAACTTGAACCTGGGTGGCAGAGGTTGCAGTAAGCCAAGATCGTGCCAGCCTGGGTGACAGAATGAGACCCTGTGTCAACAAAAAACCAAAAACAACAAAAAAGTTTGCTTCTAATGAAGACATCCATAGGTAATAGGGTGTTAATGACAGAGAGAGCAGGGAAGAGGAAAGAAAACTGATAGACTGGCAAGAATCACTCAAACTGAATCACGTTGATCATGGGATGCCCACAGCCAAGGGCTGAGAACGTGGGACAGTGCTCTCTCTTCCACAGTGGCCAGCCAGCTCCATGAGGAGTCAATGTAACACGGAGCAGTGTTAAACAAGGTTTGCTGGAACTGTCTACAGCTAGACTAAGCGAAAGTTAGGAAGAAAGTGTTATCAGTGATGTATTTGTATGCGTGTCCGGAGAGGGTTATATTAGAGACCACTTTGTCAATTTTACGGCTCCCTCCACTCTAGCTTCCTCCTTTGTATGCCTGCTGCTCATAAACCAACCTTCAGTGTTCTCTGTCTCCGTCTCCATCTCACTGTCCTAGACTGCAAGTTCTTTGAAGGCAGGGACCTTGCTTTATGTGTCTTGGTATCCCCAGCATCTAGCACAGACCCTGGCAAAGTTGTCATTCAATGACTACTGAATGAATAAATAAATGAACTGATACATGTGGTAATTGGCCAGTATATTTATCACCTAATGCTGGGTAAAAAATTACCTCCAAAATTGAACAGCTTAAAACAACAAACATTATTATCTCACAGTTTCTGTGGGTCAGGAATTTGGGAGCTGGGTAGCTCTGGTTTTAGGGTTTCTCATAAGAATGCAATCAATGTTTCAGCTGGGGCTGCAGTCACCTGAGGCTTGATTTGGTCTGGGAGATAAGCTTCCAAAATCACCTTCCAAAATCACCGACATGGCTGTTGGCTGGAGGCTTCAGCAACTCAAGGGCTTCTCCATAGGGTTGCTCACAATGTAGAACTGGCTTCTCCCAGAGTGAGTAGTCCAGACAGAAAGAGATTGTAAGTGGCCACACGCCTTTTGTAACCTAGTTTATTCCTCCTTACTAGAAGCGTCAGACCACACTGACAGGGAGGGCATTACACAAGGCTGTGAATACCAGGAAGTGTGGATCACTAGGGACCATCTTGGAAATTCTAACAATTTAATTCAACCAATGTTTATTGGGTGCCCTCTGCATCACAAACCCTGCGCTGGGTGCTGGGAATAAATGGTCAGTGGGAAGCAAGGTATATGATCCCCGCCCTTACAGAGTTTACAGTCACAGGGAAGCTGAGTATTAAACAACTAGAGTTTGAGTGTTACTTAACTAAGGGACAGCAGTGGTGGGACTGTGGGAATGAATGTGAGAGCATGGAGCACCCTTAGCTTAAGATATTTAAACTGGAACCATCAGCCATTAGACAGATTGTGATATCATGCACACTATTGTTATGCACTAGTCATCATTTTGGCTTCTTCCCAAATAATTATACATTGTCCTGAAAATACAGTGCTCTATTGTAAGTGAGGGTGAGCCCTTTACAGGTACTAGGCAAGAACCAGAGATGGTTATCAGCTTCCTCTCTCCAGTGGGGAACTTCAGGCCAGGAGGGCAAAGACTTTCTCAATTGAACAATAATAACTTTGTATCAAAACACCTTCATTCTTCAGACAGAAAACAAGTCATTGGTAGAGACAGAAAGCCTGCTTTCTGAGCCCTAAAGATATCCTGCTAATCAGTAGACAATGGGGGACTGAACTGTACCCATGAGTAGTCTGAATCAAACTCAACCCAAACAAAACCTTCCTGTGTCATTTAATTTCCTTAATTTTTATTTTTAAAGTAATAGACATGGGCATACATTTTTCTGTTTCTGTTTTGTTTTTTAATCCCCGAATCGACTTGTTTCTTCCTAGGGAATCTTTATTGAGTTGCAACACACTCGAAATTATTAAGAATTCTGATCAGAGGTAAACATGCAAAACACTCAGCCGAGGGGATTAAGACTCTTTGTTAGTTGTTTACGTTATCTGTTTTTAATTCCTATATATCCTTTCTTTATCTCAGTGTTTCAACACTAATTGCAAAACAGCCCTCACTAACGTTAATGAGCCCCTGCACCTTTGCAGACCTCTAGACATAGCTCGTTGCCCTAGATAAGGCAGCCCCTTAACAAGGCTCAGTATCTGGATCAAGGTCTTGTGCAGCTTCTCCACTTTCTTTTGCTCATCTGGCCTTCCAGAGGCCAAACCAGCTCACTAAATCATGTAGTTCAGGGTGATATCTTAGTCTGCTGAGAGTCTCAAAACAGCCAAGTCTAATGAAATGAATATGCTGTTCGTGGCCTCTTCAAGATAGTTCTCTACTCCAAACAGAGCAAGGCTGAACATCAGTATATCAGAACACTAATTCCACCCGGTATTGCGAGCAGGGCTGAATCAAACCTGGGCTCTGTCGCCCACTGAATCCTAGTTCACTGGTATGAACTAAAGGAAGCTAAATTAATCTTGTTTTAAATATTTCAAGCCAGTGCGACTTCATTCTCCATCTCTTCCTTCCATGAATTTTCATGCTGCATTTTGGGTAAATAACCCACCCTGAGTTCAGCTAGCATTGAGTTCACAGTATAGTGTCAAAGAAAGAGAATGAGCTCTTGTATCAACGGGGTGGTTCAACTGCCATTTACTCTTATTTTACTTAGCAAGAGAGGAACTAAGTTCCGCCTTTTCTTTCCTTTAGCCCCAATTTTCCACTCAGTCGTCTCTATGATTACAAATATCTTTCACTCTTTTTTCATTACTGACTCACCTACACATTGAAATGGTACCTATTTCATCTTCCTGTCTTGTCTCTTCCTGTATGCCACTTCCAGAGACTTAATTCAGGGACTGTTGCTAAGCAACTATACATCATAGCAGCCAGTCACCAATTACTAATTGTCCTCAGCACTTTAGCCTTACAAATCTGGACTGCCGGTGACAATGGCAAGTAGTTTTGATGGCCAAAAACACACCAGGAGGTTTCTCAGCTCAGCGAAGACAGAGGTACTAATAACAAGGTATTACCATCATGGCAGTAACAAAGATTTCCAGTCTTATACCAGCGGAATCACGCAGTTTTAAGTCCATCAGCTTGGCTCTGTTCTCTCCTTCCTGCCCAGGAAATAAATTGGAAGTGTGGTGAACACACACACTGATGAAAACGTGGATGCTGGCATTTCACACGCATTCACCTTCCTCTCCATTGGCACCACCCCGTTTCTACAGTTTCTAGTTGAATTGAGGATCTATTAGTAATCAAATTTCAGCCTCAATTTTATGGTTAGTGTAATAGAGTTAATTTCTCTAATGCTAGCAGTTCATGGAAGGAGTCTCTTGTGGCTGTGCAGACCTGGGACTCGTAGCAGCTGTCAGAGATGCCGCTAAGGAATTCCTTATTAGCTAAGATGCAACCAGGCAGAAAACTCATTACACAGTGCTAAATATACTTAATCACATCTATTAGAGAAAAATGAACTTGATAATTACAACAAATAACTAAACTGCAGAAAGTGTTCAAGGAAAAAAAAAATCGACACCAGGATCTAAGTGCACGGGGAATCGGAGCTGCAGGAGCTGAAAGAGAACCTAGGAGCACATTGCTTTGTGCTGAAGGAGAAACCAGTCTCAAGGCAGGTGGAGCTGATTTAAGTTGCTTACGAAAAATGACAAATTTACATTTCAAAAATGCCCTTGTTTATTTGGCATTTGTAAAATTTTAATTAGAAAGCAATCCTCAAAGGGTAAATGCTTTGTTTGTAGACTGTTTCTTGTAGGTGGGGGTTTGGGCAGGGGAGGGATGTGAGGAAACCCACAGTGCATGCTGGGCTTGACAAATAGAGATCTGAAATAGCTCGGTTACACATGTGACTTCCTTGGAGCCCAACAAATGTTGACAAATTTGTCTTTTTCTCTGTCACAAAACTGAAGTCCCTGAATGGGGGGACCTTTACCATTCCCGACTGAGGAATATATGTGAGGAGCCCCAGAGTGAGTGTTGTCTATCAATTTTTTGAGTGCCTGACCTCTTTCAGGAAGGAGTCACTGCCACCAAGGGTGGTTTAGAGCAGTTCGACTTCTGTAAGTGAGGCCAGAGAATCAAGTTAACTTTAGGCCAAGATCTGGCAGGAGATGACCTTTGGAAACTGAAAGAGGGAGGGGGAAGAACTGGTCCTGGTTAAGCATGACAGAGATATGGGACATTGGAGAGAGAGACATGGAGTGGGGATGGAGATAGGAAGGATCGGGATAAAGGTTGAAAACAGGTGCTGGCCCATCTGTGGGTGAAGAGGAGCCCCGAAGATGTATGATGAGCAAAGGCGGAAGCTGGCTAAGCCTGGAGGAGCTTCTGACTCTGGCAATTTCATCTCTTCAGAGAGGAAAGATGGAAACAGTTATTAAGCATAGAACTGGCAAGTTGGTTTCATCTCTGAAAAATCTGCTACAGAAAAATATACTGTTGTTACCTTTGGCTACTGATGGCAACAGCAGAAGCAGCCCACCCACTCCAAATACTGGGAAAATCAAAAGTCACGTTCTTGGCCAAGTGCGGTGGCTCACACCTGTAATCCCAGCACTTTGGGAGGCTGAGGTGGGTGGATCTCCCGAGGTCAAGAGTTCGAGACCAGCCTGGCCAACAGGGTGAAACACTGTCTCTACTAAAAAAAAAAAAAAAATACAAAAATTAGCTGGGCATGGTGGCATGCACCTGTAGTCTCAGCTACTCAGGAGGCTGAGGCAGGAGAATCTCTTAAACCCAGAAGGCAGAGGTAGCGCCATTGTACTCCAGCCTGGGCAACAGAATGAGACTCTGTCTCAAAAAAAAAAAAAAAAAAAAGTCAAGTTCTTATATTCATACCAATAATTGAGAAGCCCTTTCCTCTTATTATCTGTATTTTAGATGGGCATCGCATGCCTGTCAACCATAATGCTTCATATGGACTCAGCCTGCCCTTGAAGAGGAAGGGATACAGAAGAACGATGAGAGTTAAGAGGAAAGACTTGAGCCAGGTGATTAGTGATTAGTGTTTAGTGCCTGGGAATGGGCATTCCGAACCGCATGGCAGCTCACCGGGTGCTGGCCCTTAGAGCCGGGTAGCGAGATCAGAGGACGTGACAGCATCAACCCAAACCAGTCATCCAGCTGCACTGTGTTTCATCACATATCAATTTTTACTGAAAAGAAAACCATACAAATTTAATCAGCTCTTCATATGGAAATATTTAACTTTTTTCCCCTCGAGTTGTTTGATATTATTGTTTTAAGAGTCAGGATTAAAAAAAGTCAAGATGTGTGATAGTGGTGGACACAGAAAAGCATCCATTTCTGGCAAGAGAGCAAGTCTCATTTCCAGTAGACTCAAGTCTTAAATGCACTGGCGTCTCTGTCAATTGCCTGGCTCAATGAAGAACATATTACATGCCCATAACCATGAAGTATAAGACATGAATGATCCATCTTGCACACCCTCACCCGCAGTCAAGGCAGGACGCCATTATCGGTGAGAATAACACGATCTCAGAAAAGCTCCTGTTGCCCACAAGCTTAGAGAGTGTTCTGTTTTGGCATCCAGTCCTCTGAGGTTTCCGTTTGCTTCTTTGCCCTTCAGAGATGTTATCAAACAACCTTGTTCCAGAACTTCTAATCTCTGAAAACCTATAATGTGAAACTGTCTTACATATCTACCTATTAAAGAACTATGTTCTCTCTCAGTAGTCATAAAATGTAAAACACCTCTTAAAAGAGACTTCCTTTGTTTCCTAGCCAAGGGCACATAAGACAAAAGAAGCTGCCTTTTAAATATGATTTTAAAACACTGTGTTACATAAAATGAAGTATTGATATAAAGGGTGATTTTAAAATGAGGACTGCTTTTGAGATCATGGGCATTTAAAAATACCAAAGTGATGTAAGCTACAGGCCAGGGCCAAGACGTTTCCATTTCAGAAATGGGTCCTCAGAAACTGAGCGGTGAGGAAAATACAGTGCATTGTCATCAACTGTATTGGGACGCCATGTAGATTTGAAGACTACATAAAACCTCTGCCAGTTCTTGAGGTGGGCAGATCCATGGCAAAGCCTGGCCCAGGCCCAGCCAGGACAACTGTCCTGAACCTCCCAGAACCACAGTCTCAAATCCTTAGACACTTCTAATCCTGAGATACTTGCAAAGGGAGAAACGTGCACTGGCTAGGCAGCTATTGGGTTGCCAACCCATACCCAGGTTAATTTTCCTCAGGACTATTTCTCCTTATAGTGGAGGATCGGCCTATTTATTAGATGCCACGACACCGGCCAGCTGGGCAGAGTTAATCTCCCAGGCTCTTGAGGATTTCTTCTTCTGGCCTTCATCGTTAATTAGCAACATTTACCTTTTCCCTTGAAGGAGAAGAAATGGCAGTAACCGTTAGCAGTTGAGAAGATGCTCGGCTGTTGTTGAGAAGAGTACTCTTTGGAACCCAAGGCACAGAAAACTTAATGTCAACATTACGGATAACGCTTTTTGTAGAGGAAAAAGAAATCCCATTTCTATTATGCAATCAGGAAATTGAAGATGTCTATCTCCAGATAACCAACTGCTTGTGCTACGATTTCAGTTGGAAACTTTCACATAGAATGTTTTCATACTGTCTGTGCTGGCGTTTCTGTCACTTCACATTGACTTTTTTTGCTCTCTCTAGCAAATAAATCAGAAAGTTAATAGTTCTGTTGATTTGTTGGAGCATTTTTTTCCTCTTTAAAAAAATAAAGAAAAGAAAAGAATAGCTTTAAAGGGGGAAAAACTGATCCCAGCGTGTTAACAACTCCATTGCGGTTTCAGGCTGCGGTCATGCCAACTGTCTAGTAAAAAGAGAAATTCCACTGTAGCAGAAGTAATAAAATCTTCTTTTAGAGCACAAATACCACGCAGGGAGGAAATGTAAACCCTTGCTTTGGGACAAGAAAGGTGGTTGGGGGTGTGGGTAGGAGGTAAAGTATGGAGTGGAACAGCAAAGATTCCTGGTCACCACACTGCTTTGGATAATCTTTCACCCAAAGCAGCTGTTTCCATGACCCAGAACCTTCTCTTCCTCTTCATCCATCACCCAGAGGATTTTATAAAGATGTAAGCCATTATCTGAAGCTACTTCATTGTTATTCATATGACCAAATATTTATCACCCACTCTGCTTTTTCAAAGAAGCTGATCTCCAAGATGGATAGTTAGAAGATTCTCATCAGCATGACAGAAGGCTTATGGCAAGCAACATGCACTGCTCTGGGAGAATATGACTACTTCACATTCTCAGATCCACTGCGATCTATCCAGAAACCAGAGAGCCAGGCCTTTAACATCTGAGTCCCATATCAGGATTTCTAGGACTCATAATTGACAAATAATTGACTTTCCTTAAAATCAGGGTCAAAGCTCCCCAAATTACCACCGTTGGTGATGAACACACTGGGTCAACTGTTCCCCAGGCAGCCAGGAGGAATCCTGTCTGCCCCACAGGCCCCCACTCAGTTACTCCAACAAAAGGCAGCAGTTGAATGTAGAGAAAAGTCAAGTGAAAAGGGCTGGGATCCTGTGACATGAGGCATTCAACAGCCAGATTGTTTTCACACAATCACTCAATCTCTCTCATGATGGCCAGACGTGGATCCATTTGCCAGGTAATGCTTTGACGCCAAGAGCCAGCAGAATGCAAAACCGAACTCCTGCTTCCTCATTTAGGCTCTACAAGAAAACACCCATATCTTGGACCCATGGCCAAATCCTGGGAAAAGAGCCCATGAATCTCAGAGAGGCCACCTTCTGATCGCCCTCCCTCTTCCCTTTGCCTACATTCTGCCTGAAGGGAAGGAGGCGCAGCTCCAGGGGAGGTAAACTGCAGTCCCAGCAGCAGCGGCCCCAGCCACCACCTTAACACTTGAATGAGTTAAATGCAAAGATACAAAGACAAGTATTTCATTTCATCTGGTATTTCCTCAAGCCCTCCCACCAGCAGGAGCTAGATGTAAACATGGCCATTTCCCCCCCTCACCACTTTGAATTTAATTGTATTCCTAATTGAAAATGAAAATTAATTTGCTTTTGATCAATTCCAGGTGGTAGATCAGCCTGAAATAGTAGCAGAGCATTTTTTCCTCTCTGGGTGACCACACACACATGCCCGTAAACACCAGCATGCGCCACCAGCATAAACAGGCAGCCGCCTCTTTTTGCACAAGGTCTTCCAGGGTCTCTGTCTCTCTTCCCTGTGCTGATTGGCAGCATTCAATTTTTAAGGGAAGATTTACAAAAGTGACGGTACTTGTGGAAATAAACTGCTGACAGGCTTGCTGAGTTAAGTGCGTAATTAAGGCTGTGGAACTACAGATGTTGAACAATGGTGGCTTCCACCAAGATGTATGTGGTAGTATCACAAATAACCTGGCATCTGGTTTCTTTATCTAAGTACCTTTCTTACGGTTTGGATCTTAATTTTTTACAGTTGACAGCAGTGTTATTTGAGCCAGTCAGTGACATCTGGCTGCTGGGGGGGGTGGGGGGTAAAAAGAATGAAAGAATGAAAGAGAAAAAAAAATCTCCATGCACTTTAATTAATTGTGGAGAAATTACATGGTCCTTCAACCGTGTAGTTTGTCATCAGCGCACATTACAGATTTATATTAGATGTTTCTCCACAGTGTCAGGAATAATTAAAAGGGGGTAGGAAATGATGCCAACCAGCAATGCTTTACATCAGTGGTGAAAGTTTTATATTTATTACAGCCAAACAATTTTAGAAGAAGATGTCAACTCGGAGGCTTGAATGTGCATGGAATACATATCAGGCTGGAGGCAAAGTCAATGCTCTACGGCTGCTGGAATAATGAGAGAGGGCTCATGTTTAATCTATCAGGCCGACCAGAATTGGGATGGCATGCCAGAGTTATTAATGACGCGGCATCCCTGTTTCTCATAAAAACATTCACCCAAAACAATCAGTAACATATGCTTTTTTCTTTTTCCTGAAGTGATCTTCACCCAATTGTTCTTTCTGATCCTAATAAGAACAGAAGTGCCAACTGTATGCAAGTCACTTTTTTTTGCTCAATTAATCTGTGCCACATTTATGGCTCAGGCAGTGTTGGTGGAATGATTCAGTAAAAAGACATCAAAACGACTTTTGCCTTCATTGAGCACTGATTACAGTCTCCCTGCTGGGGCCTTTCGTGAAGGGATCCCTACCCAGATGGCAGCCAACCTGAATGGTAATCATCATCTTGTACCTTCTCCACCTGAGGAAGTCAAATCTTAGCTTCTTTATTCCTGATACCATTGAACAAACCTGGGACATATTCTTCCTCTTTCCCAGAGATCACAGCAGGTTCTACATTTAGAAACCAAAGGTCACAAGAAAGCTCTTAGAAACATCCCACGGATCCACGACAATAGAAACTGCCATCCGCAGGACATCAATCTTCTCCCATGCTCTTCTATTCGAGCAGGTTTCCTTTTGTATCATCAGTGCATTGGGCAGCACGTTTCAGGAGGATTGTTAGACACTCTCAACCTCCATCGTGTGTCTTGTAGAAGAGCCAGCATGCACAACAATCCCTTACTATGCAATGCCTGTCAGTTCTTATTTATTAGCTTCTTGTCCTGGATATTTTCATAATTACCATTTAGCTAATGTGGCCCTAGAAGTGGAGACATCCTGGGAATCACAAGCCCAGGAAAGCCTCACCTTTGCCCCCTATGGACTCATATGACAGCAAGGCAGCCAGAAAGGATACTGTCCTCAGGGTCTTCCGGTCTAAACAGTGGAAATCTTCCTCCCTTAGACCTATACGAGATGAGGAAAATGGCAACGGAATCCTCATAGCCATGTATTTCTTTGAATCGCTAGGTGGGTCTACTAGGGAGAGTTTGCCTAAAGTTTAACATGTGATATGGCTTGGCTTTGTGTTTCCACCCAAATTTCGTCTCGAACTGTGATCCCCAGTTGTCAAGGGAGGGGAGTGGTGGGAGGTGACTGGATCATGGAGATGGTTTCCCCCATGCTGTTCTCATGATAATGAGGGACTTCTCATGAGATCTGATGGTTTAGAAGTGGTGGTTTCCCCCGTGTGCTCTCTCTCTCCTGCCGCCTTGCTTTCCCTTCGCCTTCTACCATGATGTAAGTTTCCTGAGGCATCCCCACCATGAGGAACTGTGACTCAATTAAACCTCTTTCCTTTGTAAATTACTCAGTCTCAGGTAGCATCTTTATAGCAGTGTGAGAATGGACTAATACAGCATGATTCTTTTGTCATAAAGTAATAGTAGCCTTAGTCATTTTGAACCTTTTCATGACAATATTCTTAAATTTAAGGAGAATAGTGCTTTAACATTTTCAAAGCATTTTTGCAAATAATATTTCATTTTAGGCTGGGCGCGGTGGCTCACTCCTGTAATCCCAGCACTTTGGGAGGCCGAGGAGGGTGTATCACCCGAGGTCGGGAGTTCAAGACCAGTCTGACCAACATGGAGAAACCCCATCTCTACTAAAAATACACAATTAGCCAGGCATGGTGGCACGTGCCTGTAATCCCAGCTACTCGGGAGGCTGAGGCAGGAGAATTGCTTGAACCCAGGAGGCGGAGGTTGCGGCGAGCCAAGATCGTGCCATTGCACTCCAGCCTGGGCAAAAAGAACAAAACTCCATTTCAGAAAAAAAAAAAAAAAAAAGAAGTAGAATATTTCATTTTACTAATAGCTGTACACTCAATGTGGAAGAATAAAATGGGGACTATAAAACACACCTTAGGCATATTTTTCCTTTGTTGATGACTTTTAAAAGTCAGCGTTGCCGGGCACAGTGGTCCACGCCTGTAATCCCAGCACTTTGGAAGGCCGAGACGGGAGGATCACGAGGTCAGAAGATCGAGACCAATCTGGCTAACACGGTGAAACCCCATCTCTACTAAAAATACAAAAAATTAGCCGGGTGCAGTGGTGGGCGCCTGTAGTCTCAGCTACACGGGAGGCTGAGGCAGGAGAATCGCGTGAACCCGGGAGGCGGAGCTTGCAGTGAGCCAATATTGCGCCACTACACTCCAGCCTGGGTGACAGAGCAAGACTCCGTCTCAAAAAAAAAAAAAAAAAAAGTCAGCGTTAAGCTTTCTAAAGTATTCTCTGTGCTTGGAATAAAAATCGAAACGTCTTCCTACGGCCCTACCTTCCTCTCTGACTATTCTCATCTAGCATCACTCCTCCACTCTCTTCCTGTTTCTCCAAGACATTAAGCCCATTCCACCCTCAGGGACTTAGCACTTAACCATTTGCCCTGCCTGGAACACTAACTCCATGTCTTCATGTGACTGTGGCTGTGTCTTTCAGATCTCAGCTCACATGTCACCTCTCAGAGAAGCCTCCCCGATCTCTCTAATATTACCCATTCCCCTACCCTGATTTCCTAGCTCACAATCTAAAATTTGTCTTCTATGTATTTGTTTAACACGGGTGTCTCCCACTGGAATGTAAGCTCCAAGAGAACTTGAAAAAACATCAACTTTAGGGTAGATTTCTCTATGTGCTTAAAAATTGCATATTTACAATTAGTTTCAAATAATTTATGTGTTGATTTTTTTCTTTAACTCAGCAGAAAGTCTTTAGTTAGTGTAACTGAGATTTTGTCATATAAATGATTTTTTCTTCATCCCATTTGGATTTCAAAGCCACTGATAAACCTTTTTTTGGAGTGATCCTAATGGAATTAATCAAATTTAAGGAGATGTTGACTTAAAACCTTTATTAGTGGAAAGAAAAGAATATTAATAAAAGGCCAAACCACTGCATCTTGCATCCCTAAAAGGATTATTTTAAATTCAATTTTTGCACTGTTATTATTAAAGCAGTTCACTCAACCAGTCACTAGGTTTGAACTCTGATTTGAATCGAGGTTTGCAGAGCTTCCATCAAATCCCTGCTAAATCCAGCTTGAGAGGAGCAGTTAAGTGCAACTGCGGCCAAGGTTAGAAACCTTGGCTCACAACACTTGGCCTTGAACAGCAGGTACCAACAGCAATTCTTTACACTGAGGACGAGCCAGGGCCAGAAGAAAGGAAGCTGAAATTAGAACAGGCAGATTTCAATCAAATATAGAGAACAAATTCCTACAGGAAGCAAGAGGCCTAATAAATAATTACAGAAAGGATCAAAACCTCTGGAGGAATTACAATCAGGATAAACCTTCCCTGATCCCTGAAGTTCTTGAAGACTGTGTCTGGTTCATCTTTGTAGCTCTTTTTAATACCTAACACATACTGGGCACTCAAGATAGATGTAGTGGATTGAGTTGGAACAAGTGTGGAGAACAGGCCTAACTTGTAAGCTTCATGAGGGCAGGGCCATGTCTTTCTAGTTCTTCACTGTCTGCTCAGGACTTAGCATAGTTGAAGATGCTCAGCAAAAGTCTGTTGAATGAAAAACATCAATGGACAAATAAACTGGTCAATGAATGAATGGGCCACATGGGCCCTGAACGACTTAAATAACCCTTCCGAGGTGGAAATCCTCCCTCCATCCCTACATCTCCTTCTTGATCTCTATAGCTTCCTTCCAGAAAGCAAAGTATCCTGGTCTCTTTCTCCCACCCCTCTATATCCACGTTGAAACAGAGACTCCTACTTTCAGGGAAGTACAGGCACCTCTGAAGTTGCTCTTGAGAAAATCTTCCTCCTATCAAAGTTCACAAAACATTATCATCATTAAGCCACCACCACTGAGTGCTCTGCTAGATGCTCTAGAAAATGCTAGGAAGAGCAGGTTCCTGGGGTCTAGGAGTTAACGGTTTGAAGACACCTGACAGATGTGGCACATGTAGTGCCCGCTCTCTCTGATCCCTTCCCTGAAATTCTCATTCTCCTTGAAAACCCAGTTTGCTTTTTTCAAGGAGAAAAAGAAAGCGGTGTTAACAGGAGGCCTCCCACCTCTTGGGTGGCTCCTGCCCCCACAAGCCCTGCTGGCTGCTCTTGTGTCCCTGTCTTGCTTACATGTGAACAGATGTATTTACATGAGGGCAGATTCGAAGTCAGATGATGTATTAGTTTGTTTTGTGTCGTTATAAAGGAATACCTGAGACTGGATAATTTATAAAGAAAAGAGGTTCATCTGGCTTATGGTTCGACATGCTGTACCAACATGGCACCAGCATCTACTTGGCTTCTGATGAGGCCTCAGGAAGTTTTTACTTATGGCAGTTGGTATGGAAGTTGGTACAGGCATGTCCCATGGCGAAAGAGGGAGCAAGAGAGAGAGAGGGGAGAGGTGCCAGGCTCTTTAAACAACAAGCTCTCTCATGAACTAATAAGAGTGAGAACTCACTCATTACCACAAGGACAGTGTGAAGCCATTCATGAGGGATCCACCCCGATGACCCAAACACCCTCCACTAGGCCCCCCTCCAACAATGGAGGTCACATTTCAACATGCGATTTGGAGGGGACACATATCCAAACCATATCAGATGGGATCTGAGAGAGACACTGATTTTCTCCCCAGGTTTGGCCACCAGAGGTAGACAGTGAGGCTCCTGGGAAGGTTGGGGAGCCAGCCGAGTGGGTGGGGAAGGCACTTTCCAGGTTGGGCATAATCACAATGCAGCTGCTATGGCTGCAGAAAGAACTTCACTGAGAGTCCTCTCTCTGCACTTTAGCCGAGTTCCACCTCTAAACACTGGAAATGTTCTATGCTTCCACTGACAGTTCTGAAGCCCACAAGGGTCAGGTTAGGTTCTTCCCAGCTCCTAGAGTCTGATTCTACTCACGCTTGAAAACATCTTATCCTCTGATTATTGCCTCTAGTGGGTCATCCTGTCTGGGGCCAAGTCTCTACTAAGGTCACAATTTAATGCAGCTTTAGACACAGCTATGAGGACTCCATTTTCACGTGTTCACTGCTGGAATAAAAGTTCCAGCTGTGCCCAAAATATATATGGCTTACATTAGAGAAAGTTTGCCTTCGTGTGCAATAACATTAGGTATACAGGTTCAGGTAGCTCTAAGATGAGAAGTAGTATAGGATGTATTTGTATTAAATATGTTTTCTAAAATTAACTGCTAAAATAATTTAATGACGGTGTTAAGGAAAATTTAAAGTTACACATAATACTACTATTCTAACAAGCCTAGTTGATATATGCATACATAATTTTTACATATTTTTGAACATAATGACTATATATAAGCATTCATTTGCTTTTTCCATGTAATGGTATATCATATGCATTTCTCCATGTTTTCATGTTGTCTTTGTAAATACTATCTATGTTTTTCTAAAGTAGAAGAGTCTATAAAACTTAAACCACCTATTAAATGAGACTATAAATATAAATCTCTTATAATTGAAACACATCTAGGCAACAGGAAAAAATGACACCTGAAATATGTACAACTGTGAGACGGCAGAAGAAAACTGAATAAAAGATACACTAGATGCTCTTAACTAAAAGCATGAGCACTGGATGCTATTAAGTAGCTTTAGGACCTCTGGAAAACTAATCTCTTTCATTTGCCTTAGTTTCACCAACGTGACAAGGAGGGTAGAGTTGGGTGAACTTTAAATCCCTTCCTGCTTTAAAGTTTTATGTTCATTCCTTAAAGCAACTTTTTTTCTGAGGAATACAAAGAACTCTGGGTACTTCAACTTACTCCCTAAAGGAGTGGTCCAGTGGAAATACATTGGGTGTGTGCCACATTCTCCATTTTTGGGAACTGACCTCCCCAATATGCATACAATTTAAGTAGCAGGTTCCAGGCAGCCATGCTTGCTCAGTGTGGCCTGAACTCCCTAGCCACAGCTGTTAGTTCCAAAAGTGGGTGAAACAATCAGAATTCTTTCCCTGGGAATCTGGAATTAAGATCCTAAAGAGATTCTGTCTCTACCCAGGTTGTTGGACCTGAGACATGAAAACTCAAAACCCATTGATAACCATCTTTTTGGTCATGTGGCCCAAAGATACAGTGGCAGTTGGTTTGCTGAAAGAGGGGAGCAAGTGGACACGTAGGGAGACGCAGAAATCAAAGACTGACAACTTTCTAATCTATAATTCCTGAGATCGGGTTCAATGAGATATCCTGTATCTGTACAGAATTCTACGAGAACAATCATGTCCCTTATTTTACTGGTATATCTCACATAGCAAAAAGGACTCACAGTTAACAGTCTTCATAAAGTGTCCTCTGTATTACTACATATCTATACCTCTTGGTAAGTTTATAAGACAGAAATGAAACAGTATTATTACCTCCATTTATAGAAGAGAAACTGAGGCAAAGAGTTTATAAAAAGCCAAATGACACAGAAATATACTGGCTGAGCCAGAACTCAATCCACAGACTCCTGCCTAGCACAAAGGCTCTCTTTGTTAACTATTTCTGACCCTAGAGTTTAACTTCTGTTTGACAGTGTGGAAAACCATGAGAAGGCATTTCAGCGTTTTTAGAAATGAACTCATTTTTGAAAGAGTTTGGAATTTTAAGCAACAAGAATCTCAAGGTTTTGAGTTTTGACCCTGCAGTCTATCTTTATGACCCAGAGGGATTCTCTCAATTCATTCTGATCTCACTGTTAGGGTCTTGGATTCCCAGGCCCAAGAAATGGGAATTGGTTTTTTGGTGGTTTCCCCTCAATCCAGCCGTAATGAACACCCTCTTATGCATACAGAGATGTTAACAGAGATAGGCGACATGGAAGCTGGGAACTGAGTCTGGCCAAAATGTTTAAAACATTATGGGGCTAAATATTAGATTAGGACTAATCTGGTAAATTCAGAATACTCAGGGCCAATAGGAACCTTAAAATAGGATAGACAGTTGAAAACATGAGCTTTTTTTTTGTGCTTTGCCTTAATCCACCAATCTATCTGAAGGTCGAATCTATCAGGTATTTAACGATATACCAGAGATATTTCCTTCACTCCTCAGGGGAAAGACGCAAGGAGAAATTGGTTCCATATGAGATGATGTGATTTCTATTACATTTTGAAATCAAAGCTTACAGGTTCTGCATGTGATAACTGTGTTCGCTCATTATACCACCTCTGCCACCAACAAAAACAAAATCCTGACTTCAAAACCAAAGAAATTAGACAGGGAAAGAAATGTAGCCAACACATATCCAGCAGCCAGGGGTCTATGTCCAGTTGAGGTTTCATTTCAAGAGGAAGGGGGTGAAAGGAAGACAGAAAAACCTCTGATAATTCTAGTTATTTAATTTAAAAGCACAAACCTGAAGAATATTCTTGGGTTTGTCAGTATCAAAACTTTCCCAAGGTTTCCCGTAAGTGGCAGAGGAAGCTGCTTTGTCAAAACCCTGAAAAGGCCTTGAAACACACTGGGACGATGACCTACAATTAAGTGTTCTCCAGTGGGTCTCAGCGTGACACACCATAACAGCTCCAAAGGAGCCCTTAAAACCGACTATGTCAATGAGCTCCTCCAAGCATGGGGATTTAGAGTTATGGATTAGACCTCTTAACCCTTCTCCTCCCCTCAAAATACCTTAAAGACCTTTTCTCCCAGGGGAGGAGTTGTGCTAGCCAGTGTCTGACTAAAAGATCTTTGTGAAGTCACATGTAGACAGGACATCAAATGAAGGATCTGTGTTCAGCTGAGATACTCCGCATGTTGCCCTCAACCAAATTGAGGGGCCAGAACCACAATGACCCCATCAAAACGAAGAAGGAGCCTCTTAGGGGTCTCATTTCATTTCTGGATGTGAATGGCTACGTGATCTTGGAAACAACTTCTTGACTGTTTTCTTGATGCTTTAGTTTATATACCTGTAAATTACCGATTTAACTAAAAGTAGATTTTGTTTTACAGCAAAAACAACAAGAATGACAAATCAGATTCCTGTTCAACCAGTGAGGCACTTCCTTGCTGAGTATCAGTCACACTTTGAAAGATGCATGAATTCTTTCAAACCAGCAGGAAAAATTTGGAATCAACTCTGCATTTTCTGAACTGAACAGTTACAGCAACACAAAACAGGTTATCAAAATGGATAATCCCAACCCCTATTTATTTAGAGTAGCAACCATACATCATTAGTTTGGAAGTGATGCACTTTCCCAGTTATGTTTTGCTGGTGACTCAATGTGCTTCCTTCCCTAAAACATACACTGTTAGTGGGGGCTGAGAACCTCATATAAGTAGTAGTTACAGAGACCAGCTTTAATTTTTTATTTTATTTTTGCACAACACTGTGAATGTAGCCAGCTTTTTATTAAACATTCATTCAAGCTAACTTATGTGCAAATGTGAAATATGATTGTAGGAAAGTATAGTTTCAGAACTTTAAAGATTGTTTTGTGACTTGAAAGTGTTAATGACCCCTTTTAAAACCCTAAAACTACCAGGAGAACAGCTCTGTTACCTGGTCTTATGTTCACACCATCCTATTGGTCTCAAAAGCTCAGTTCATTCCCCACGTGTGGCTAAACAGGTTCCAAGACACAGTACTGTACACAGAATTTGGGAAACTTTTGGGATAATGACTGTAACAGAACTGGAAATGATTATTTCCTAATAAAAGCTTCCTCATTCCAATGCACTCATGCCAACAGGCTACTGTAAGGTGGCAATGTAAGGTACGTTTTTCTTGCAAAAATATTCCAACACTCTTCCTTTTCCTTGCATAGCAAGGGAATTATTTTCATTTTGGAATCATAAAGCTCTTAAACACTGGTTTTAAGATGGAAAAGCAAGTAGGGCTTTTATTAGAAAACTGCTGTTGAGAGCAGCTTTCTTTCCCGGTTACACAAACATCTGCTTTCCCAGAGAAAGGAAAGTCAATGTTTAAAGTCTACTGAAAAAAGGTAAATACAAGATTTCACATATACCTTTCAGTAATGGGGGAAATAACCATCTTTAATTTTTATTTCCAGTTGTTTCAATGGCTTTTAAATTTGGCAAGTACTGCTACACTTTCCTGAAGTGACAGTGAGCCCTCGCAGAAACCCTCCTACCTGTACCCTCAGAAGTGATACTTATATAGCCCAGGTATGTACAAGTCTATACAACAAGGAACACATCATAAGTCAGACACTTGGAAAGGTATAGTCAGAAGGACTTTAAAGGTGAATCATATTGTTTGGAGCTTACAGGACTCAGTTCTGACCAATGGGGAACTTTCCCTATTCCCTTGAATGGGATGAATCTGAGCTTTATTTATTTTTTACTTATTTATTTTAAGAGACAGGGTCTTGCTCGGTGGCCCAGCCTGGAGTACATGGCATGAGCATAGTTCCCTGCAGCCTTGAACTTCTGGGCTTAAGCAATCCTCCTACTTCAGCCTCCCATGTAGCTGGTACTACAGGCATGAACCACCACACCCTGTTAAGTTTTCTCGTCTTTGTAGAGGCAGGGTCTCGTTACATTGCCCAGGCTAATCTTGAACTTCTGGCCTCAAGGGTCCTCCTGTGTCAGCCTCCCAAAGTGCTGAGATTACAGGCATGAACCACTGTGCCTGGCCAAGTCTGACCTTTACAAAGACAAATTTATACCACACAACTGTATGCATTCAGTTCAACCTGTTGGCCAAATCTAGATTCCTCGATCTAAGCAAAGGGTTTGACAAAAGGTACAGTGTTTTTATTTTTTTGCTTAATTTCTCCTCACTTTTCAGACTTGAAGGTATTGCCCCAGAGAATTCCCAGCCCCACAGTCTCAACTTCATTTCTCTGTTGGACACTAAGTGGCCAGTTCTGCAAGTATTATGTAAGTCAGTCACACAAATGAAGAAAGTCACTAATTCTTAAGAGAAAACAGTATCTCTTCAAGCAGGTAAAACAGTGTCAGTCCAGAACTGACAGGCCCTTGGCAATTTGTCCATTTCTGAAAACCAAGATGATAAGAAAATCTTTTAACCTAAATAGGTGTGTGAGGCCATTCTTGCATGGCTACAAAGGAATACTTGAGACTGGGTAATTTATAAAGAAAAGAGGTTTAATTGGCTCACGGTTCTGCAGGCTGGACAGGAGGTTTGGTGACAGAATACGCTTGGCTTCTGGGCAGGCCTCAGAGAGCTTTTGCTCATGGCAGAAGGTGAAGTGGGAGCAGTTATGTCACATGGCCACAGCAGGTGCAAGAGAGATCGAGTGGAGGGGAGGGAGATGACACACTTTAAACAAACAGATCTTATGAGACCTCACTCACTATCTCATGGACAGCACCAAGCCATGAGGGATCCACCCCCAGGACCCAAACACCTCCTACCAAGCCCTACCTCCAACACTGGGGACCATACTTCAATATGAGATTTGGGGAGACAAGTATCTAAACTATATCAATAGGAAGAAAGAAGAAATTCAGCTGTTAATTGATGAAGAAATAAGCAAGCCTTTAACTACAAGCTCTGCAAGAAGACAGTCAAGGCAATTACTAACCCATAACAAAATATCAAAATCAACAAACTGTTTGGATTTTTTTTCTTTTAATTACTGGATGTGTACTTTGGATATCAATATATTTCAGGTGACTGCGTTGATATAAGGATCTAAGTAGTCCTTTGGGGAATAATTTCGTAATTTTCACAGGCAGAAGAATGTTGTGCACTTTAGGTCTTCCCAATAGCTAATTTACGTGGCTGTATCTTTAAAACCTCTTCCCATGCTCAAATTGGTTTTGGAGCCTCCAAATGTCCACTTGTTTCTGGGTTTGATATCAGAGAATCATCCTTGGCTCGTTCCTCTTCTTCATCCTCCAAACCAATTGATTACAAAGCTCTGTCAACTTAGAAGTCCTCTGAAATTCACATGTCTTTTCTGTTATCACTGCTCTGTCAGATGCATGCTCACATCACCTCATTTCAGGAACATTGCTTTTCTCTAGATACAACCCTTTGCCTCAAGCAAGAACAACTCAGATCCATTGTAGACACTGCCCACTAGATTACTCTGCCTATAATATCACCAGCATCATGTCACTGTTAGCCTTGGAAACCTTTGAAGGCTTCCCAGAATGCAGCCATCTTTTGATGCCTCCCATATATGGTCTAAGTTTCCTGAATTTTCTGCTTCAGTCAGATAGCCTAACACACTAAACCTACTGTACACTACCTTATTCCTACTCTCATATGGAATTCTACCTAACTGGAATGACCTCTTTCCATCTGTCTGTCCATGTCTTATGAAACCAACTTCAAAAAATTAATAAAAGGCCACAAGGGTAGAATTGTGATAAGGACTTAAGGTCTGCTAAGGTATGGGCATAGTTAAGTTACAAGTAGTTATTGTTTCATAACTTGCTTTTCTTTGCTTTTCTATAATTGCTTACAGCTCAGGAGTCACATAGCTGATGGTCACAGATTTGTAACTTCTCCCATTGTTTCATAGACAACATCAGTATCATAAATCCTAAGACTGGTGTTTGAGGTGTTTTTCAGACTTTGCATCCTGATGAGCCAATGATGCCACCCAGATCTGTGACCCATACCAAGGAACTGACTCACCAGCTCTGTGAGCCCCACCCAGAAACTGACTCGGGCACAAGGACAGTTTTGACGCCCATGCTATTTCATCCCCACCCAATCAGCAGTATCCATTCCCTAGTCCCATGCCCACCAAATTTCTTTAACAACCCTAGCTTCCAAATTCTCAGGAAGGCAAATTTGAGAAATATCTCCCATCTCCTCACTTGGCTGGCCCTGAGATTCCTAAACTCTTTTTCTGCTGCAACACCACTGTCTCAGTGCATTGGCTTTTCTGTGCAGCAGGCAAGAAGTATCCGTGGGGCTGTAACAAACTGCAGTTTCATTTAGACAAGTAAAAAATCTACTTTTTCCCCTAAGATCTTATGTATGTAGCTTAAAACAACCTCATCATATTTGGAACTTGCTAAAGAAATTATTTGATTACCTCTCCTGGCTCTGTGGGGTTGGTCCACTGGCATTTTCTCAGAGATCTACTGTTTATATAAGAATTTTCACATTTTACACTTTCAGTTCAGTGATAACCTAAAAGAATGACTTTACCAGTTACATAAACCAGATTTCTGCTTTGCATTGAAATTTCTAAATTGAAAGGCATTCTTATGGAATAATACTTCAGTTTCTTAATATTTTAAGGATTCATAGGCTGGGTGCGGTGGCTCACGCCTGTAATCCTAGCACTTTGGGAGTCAGAGACAGGCGGATCGTGAGGTCAGGAGATCGAGACTATCCTGCCTAACACAGTGAAACCCCGTCTCTACTAAAAATACAAAAAATTAGCCGGGCGTGATGGCGGGTGCCTGTAATCTCTGCTATTCGGGAGGCTGAGGCAGGAGAACGGTGTGAACCCTGTAGGTGGAACTTGCAACTTGCAGTGAGCCGAGATTATGCCACTGCACTCCAACCTGGGTGACAAGCAAGACTCCGTCTCAAAAAAAAAAAAAAAAAAAGATTCATAAGGATTCATAATGGTTTCTATGAGCCCCTACTATTAGAAGGATTCAAGGACAGTTTTTGTTCTAAAGGAAATCTGTAAATGCATTTGACAATCATGTATTGTCATGTGGCATATCTTTCCTACTGTTATCTTGAACTGCTCTTTAAATCCTTAGAGTTTTACTTTTCAAGTTTTTAATGTCTAATCTTCCCTAACAGATAGTATACTCTCTGGCGATAGGGTTTATGTCTTAGACGTCTTTTGATTCCTGATGCACTAAACATAACCTTGAAGAGAGGAAGTGCTTGGTCAAAACTGGTTGGTCTGGTTTTGACTATAAAGGCCTGATGTAGTCTATGCTGCATGTCAGAGGAAAAACAAACAAGAAAAAAAAAATGATGAGGACTAAATTTCACTAGATATCCAGCTGAAAATTATCCAACTGAAAGAGAACACTCAAATTTTTCAAATGTTCCTCATCTTCACTAGGATGCATTTCTTTGAGGCATTTCCCATATGGCTTTAAATAAGGGCTGCCCGGTAATGCCTTTTACACAACAAAGCCTTTATTTTACCTTTCTTCCAACAGACAATAAAAATCAAGACTGTTTTAGTACGCAGTTTCTTTCTCATAATTGGTAAGAGGTACTAGAAGAAAAAAATGTTGAATCCTATCTGTTCTTAACGTTTCAGGCAAATCCTTAATCTATGTTAACTGCATGTTATTGTAGACAGAATTCTAGAACTATTATTCATCTTCCATATGAACAAGGTGGTCCTGTGTGTCATTCTAGACATTATTAGTAGAAAACTAAAGTCTGCAGGAGATGTCAAGGTGACAGGATTAGGAGGAAGAGAGAACCTCAAAATGGGATTTTCTCACTTGACAACTGGGAGACTGGAAAATCAGTCACCATCCATACACAGGGCCTAACTGGTTAGCTGAAATATTTTCTCATGCAAGTGTTCAGTTGAATTATATAGACTTACGAAGTTTACTTTATTGCATGCATTAAACATTTTTGGCAGCAATCGACAACAGAGACCAGCACAAATGAAGTCATGGACTAATTTAGTGGAAGAAAAAGTATTCTTTAATCAGTGCTTTTCTCACTGTGGCTACCTAGAGATAGGAATGGGATCAACTGAGGCAGTCTACGGCACTCAGTTATTGATGGGATATTAGCTAATCCTGTGGTTCAGTAAATATCATTCTCCCCATCACTACAGAAAGATAACTGTGGAGTTTAATGGGCAGCAAAAAAAAATCAGGATTAGAAGTCACTTGGATTTTTCAAACCAGTAACAGAGTTGTACATAAAAAATACATACACATCTGATTTTTTAAAAGATCACTCCAAAGAATGTTTTAAGAAAATGGAAGACAGTAGGAAGAGAGTTACAGGGACCAATGATGAACACTTCGCAAAGTAGCTTGTGTTTATGGCTCATCTCTCAACTAGAAGAAAGGGGAGCATGAGAGGTTAACTTTAGTAGGAGAATAACTAAAGCTAGGGCAAAGTAAGGAAGCTTTTCTTCCTCCATGAACTGTTCTTTGTTCAGGGGCTACTGCATGTTCAGCATGAGAGTTAATTAACAGACAGCACACTGCTGCCTGGAACGCCTTACATAATTACACCTGGAGTCTAATTAGGTAACTCTCAACTATCCCTTGTCTAAATCATCCAAGCTACAAATCTCTCAGTGTGGCTAGCATTCATTTAGTGAGGCCTGTGACGTGCTTGTGAAATTAAAAAGTTGTCACTTCTAACATGTGGGATACACTAACAGCCTAAATGAGTTTTTCCATATGGTTTTCATGTAGAAAGTGAAGCCTTGAGAGAAAGTACGATCTTTCTGGATTCCTTTGGGTTGCCTACAGATTCCAGAACACCGTGCCAGGTAGAATCATATTTTATTGACAATACTGTCAAGCAATTACTAATTAAGGTATTTGTGCTGTTATTTAATTTTAATAGAATGATATAATGTTAATATTGATCATTCTGAGATGACAAGATTATGGCAAATTTAATTTTTTTTAGACTTTTCTAGAATTTTCTAAGCTTTCTATAATGAAAAAATATCTATATATTAATAACAACGTGGAGAGAGGAAGAAAAATTGGTAAAGGACTCCTCTATAAAATGATCCCATCTTTGTATTAATGACTGCCACATAATATGCAGAGCATAATTTATTATTTCAAAATTTAATATAATTTTAAATACTGTATATACTGTATAAAATAAAATACCAATCTACACCAGAAGCTTTCATTTATCTAATCAAACTGAACAAATGTGCAAGATATGCTATAAATTACTTCCAAGAATGTACAACTTGGTAAAATGGGGCACAGATTTTAGTGACATGAAAAGAGTTGTAATCAGTAGTATCTGTTAACAATAGGTTAAGTTTCTCTCTTTTCTTTGACCGCTTTTTGCAAGTGACACCATAAATCACCCTTGAGATTTGTCAACTGGCTTGGCACATCTTTGTTATCAAGTGAAAATGACCAAAAGGAACACCTTGTTACCAAATCTGTTCATTACATGGGCAGGTTCATGAGAGCTGAACTCCACCCAACATATTTTGAAAATGGTGGGAGGAGGAGGGAGGATCCTGGCGAGTGAGAAACAGAACTTAATTAGTTGCAACGCCTGGGTCCACTGCTATAATCAGTGAAGCTACCCAACTGGTGCGCCAAGCCAAAGGGATCAGAAACAGGTCTACTATTGCCAAGTTTGCACTCTGCCTGCAGTGACTGTCAACTAATGATAGATTAGACAAATCTGATTGCTCTATCAAAACATTCATCTCAAATCTTGATTAGTAATCCTATTGAATTATGATTAATTCACAAGGGTGCTGCTGACAGATAAGATACTTCATCTAACAATGTGTATTAGTTGCTTTGCCTGAAGCCAAAATGTAAAAAAGCCCCCCAAAACAAAAACACACAAACTCCGGAAGTTGCTAGTAAAATAAACTATCAAGCATTGCACATTGAGAAGGATAATGAGGCTACATGCACCATTTAATTTAATAAACAGCTTGTTTGTGAGAACTCAGTCTTGATACAAAAAAACAAGAGGGAGTTAGGGAGAGAAATACAGTGAGAACAATACATTGTAAATAAGAGTACACCCTCTGCCTTTTCAGCAAGGAGTAATAAGACACATTAACTCAGGATTGCTTCAGGGGGTACCATTCTCCGTTTTGGCTACATCCCAGTTACTCAGGCCAGAGGCAGAGCAGAACTTGCATGCTTTTTGCAACTTACCATCCAATTACTCTTCTTGTCTCTGGGATGAAGACATCTGTGCATAGAAATATTCAGCATATATCCACAACATCACCAATGTTCATGGCCCCTTTGGTCTTTATGTTCTGCTATACTTTGACTTGGCTTCTAGCTTCAGGTTTCCCTCATGGTCACAAAAGAACTGCTGTGGCTCCTAATGGCTCACCTACATTACAGGTCCAAAATCATAGGATTTTCGGAAAGCGGATTTTTTTTTTTTTTTAATCTTTAGGGAGTAAAGTGATAGAGAGGAGGGAAAGTGTAAGAAAGGAAGTGTTTAACTTTCCTAAGAAAAGGCATAAAAATGAGGGTTCCTAATGTCTCTTTTCCTTTTTGCTTTGCCTGAAGCAAAGAAACATTCGATGGGATGTATGCTAAGGTTTTAGTTTAGTACACAGCTATGACTCAGGAAAACCCGAATCAGTATTACTCATTCCCTTATCAAGCCAGCTCATGGGGCCTGAACCTAAACCTATCATTCCATTTGTGGCTTTGCCAACCCCAAAAATTCAGCTCTGCTTGTTGGGGTTTGGGTTGGGTTGCTGGGGCAGTCAGAGGATGCTAAGTACTCAAAATCTTGTGTAATTTTAGATGGTATCATTATCTTATCCTGACCTTATGATTTTACAAAAAGCCTAATGTCCTATAATCATGTTTCTCTTTAGCTGGTATTAACCTTTCGGTGACTTCTCTCTTCTCTCTCTCTGTCTCTCTCTCGCACTCTCGTAACTATCCTGTTAATCAATTGTGCACTGCAGATGGGGTCAAGGAAATCTACTTCTTCCTTTGATAGCCTCCAATGTTTCTACTCTTGGGGATAAAAGTGCTTTAAATGGAGTTATATTCTAGGAAAATCAATATATGATTACTGCAAAGATTTGTATTGATTGTGCGTTGCATTGCAAAAAGGCTAAAGAAAAATGGCATGGCATATTTTCCTTCAATTCCTACTCCACAGAGTTTGTTGTGAATGTTTTGGGCAAGAAGAAAATGTTGGAACTTTATTTAATGACCTAAAGTTTTCATCATTCACTCCACTTACTTTTTTCTCTACCCTGGAAAGTGCTTCATTATGACTCTCCTGGCTTCTCGTCTATAATACTGGCCGACATCAGGGACCGCCAGGAGAGTTCACAGAGCTGAAGACTGTCTCCTTCACACAAGGGAGCTGTGCCAGAAACTGCAGGTTGCCTTCCTAGCAACCATTCTTCCCTTTCTACTCCTTTACACAAGCCTGATTTTGTTGACAGCAGCAATGTACCCAGCTGAAAACACTTCTCAGTTTTTCCCTTACACATAGAGGTGACTAAGTGATTAGGTTTTAGGTAATGGAGTCTAGGTAGAGATTGTTGGGCAAGGCTTCTGGGGAAGTTCCTTAAAAAGGGGTTGGGGTTTGGCTCAGCTGCCAGGCACATTTTACCCTTCCCTCCCTTTCTTCCTTCTTCCTACCTGTAATGTAGGTGAGCCATTAGGAGCCACAGCAGTTCTTTTGTGACCATGAGGGAAACCTGAAGCTAGAAGCCAAGTCAAAGTATAGCAGAACATAAAGACCAAAGGGGCCATGAACATTGGTGATGTTGTGGAGCCACCAGAATAACCCTATTCTTTGGGAACTTCTTTCAGATGAAGGAAAATAAATCCTGATATTGTTTAAGTTACCGTTTTTCCGGTCTTTGATATTTGCAGCCAAACATGAGCCATTTCTCCTGCAAAATGTCTAATTATATGAGTTCTCAATGTCGTGCTGACTAATAAAAACTAATAATTTTTTGAGCCAGAGTCTTGCCCTGTTGCCCAGGTTGGAATGCAGTGGCATGATGTTGGCTCACTGCAACCTCCGTTTCCTGGGTTCAAGCAATTCTCCTGCCTCAGCCTCCAGAGTAGGTGGGATTACAGGCGCCCGCCCCAACACCTGGATAATTTTTGTATTTTTAGTAGAGACAGGGTTTCACCATGTTGGCCAGGCTGGTCTCAAACTTCTGACCTCAGGTGATCCACCTGCCTTGGCCTCCCAAAGTGCTGGGATTACAGGTGTGAGCCACCACGCCCAGTCACTGTTTTTTTTTTTTTGGGATGGAGTCTCACTCTGTCACCCAGGTTGGAATGCAGTGGCACGATCCAGGCTCACTGCAACCCCTGCCTCCCAGTTGAAGCAATCCGCCCACCTGAGCCTCCCAAGTAGCTGAGATTACAAGCATGCGTCACCACGCCTAGCTAATTTTTGTATTTTTAGTAGAGACAGGATTTCACCATGTTGGCCAGGCTGGTCTTGAACTCCTGACCTCAAGTGATCCTTCCCCCTTGGCCTCCCAAAGTGCTGGGATTATAGGTGTGAGCCACCAAGCCTGGCAAAAAATAAGAAACATTTATCTCTAGGGTAAATGTCACAGGCAGTGGTTACTGGGTGACCCAAATACTTCAAGGTGTCTACAATCATTTAGTTGTTTTCCCAATCACTAGTGTTGAGAATACTGGAGTAATAAGAATACTGGTCTTTAAGAAGTTTGGTGTACCTTTGTGATTTTTAGCTGTCCAGCCTCCATTTCTCTCTCTTCTAGTATTAATAGTGCTCCAATTTCTTCTGGGAAATTTCTTCCCCCTATAGTGTGCAGTCTTAGTGGGACTGTCATCAAGGGGCTCTGGCCTCCCCTAATCGAGGAGCAGGTACAAGATCCAGACTAAACCCCTTCAGACTTTGATTAAGGCTTCAAGGCCCATTTAGATGATTCTGGAATAAAAGCTGTTTTATTATAAATTAAGAGATGGAATTTCTAAAAGCCTCTACCTTACACACTGAACATTCCTTACTGTGAACTTTTCCTAATGGCTCATTGCCTAAGTGATTTAAATTTTTTCATTAAATACAGAAGTTGCTGATTATAAAATCTATTGACTACTTAGCTTCAATGAACTATTAAAACATTTACTCTAAAAACTGCAGCTTAAGTAGAAGGTAATATTAAACTGGGTGAAAAATTAAATTTTGGGAATAATAACAGCTTACCTTTATGGAGTATTTCCTTTGTGGCAGACACTACTCCCTGATATTTAAATATATAAAGTAATATAATACCTATGATAACCTATGAGTTAAGCATTGCTATTATTCCCTTTATTCAGATGGGAAAACCGAGGGAGAATGGTTAATTTGCCCAGTGCCATTTAGTTTGTAAGTGGAAGAGTCAGGATAATTCTCAAAGCTACTGTGATAAAATTATATACTCCTCTATCGCTGGTGGCAATACAAACTAATATAAAACCAGCCCAGGCCGGGCGTGGTGGTTCATGCCTATAATCCCAGGACTTTGGGAGGCTGAGGCGGGCAGATCACAAGATCAGGAATTCAAGACCAGCCTGGCCAGGATGGTGAAACCCTATCTCTACTAAAAATACAAAAAAAAAAAAAAAAAAATTAGCTGGGCATGTTGGTGCGCACCTGTAATCCCAGTTACTCGGGAGGCTAAGGCAGGAGAATCGCTTGAACCCAGGAGGCAGAGTTTGCAGTGAGCCGAGATTGTGCCTCTGCACTCCAGCCTGGTGACAGAGTGAGACTCTATCTCAAAAAACAAAAAACAAAGAACAAAAAAAAAAACAGCCCAGAAATTTTTTTGGTAACGTCTGGTAAGAGCCATACAAACACTGATATCTTTTACTTAATAATTTCATTTGTAATATTATATTCAAGAGAAACAATCTAACTGAAGAAAACAGAGATTTTTATTGTAGCATTATTCCTAATAGCAAAACTAAGTAGAAGTAACCTAACTTCAATACTAAGGAACAATTAAATCCAAAATAGCATATAAACAATGCATTATCACTCAGTCTTTAAAATGCATAATTATAAAATTATGAAGCAACGCAGGAACCAATGCAGCATTAAACAAAAAAAGCATGATACAAAATTACATGTATTCAACACCACCACCTAAATTAACCCACACATTCCTATGGTCAATGGCTGGCAATTAACTTTCAAGGTAAAAATAGCTGTATTAGGCGAGTGGGACCATGGGGAAGTCCCACTCCCCCATTTTTCTCTATTATTTTCAAATCAAAAAGGAGGGAGAATAAAGTGAAAACATGCTTTCAAGAAAGGAAGAGAAATCGCACGAAGTTCCCAATGCCCCAGCATGCTTTGGGATCTTGATTGGGAAAGCCCATCGTTCCCCCTTCACTGTAGATTAACAAGAATGCTATGAAGGAAGGGAGGCTTAGCAACGCAAGGCTCTTTATCCAGTCAAGGTAAATGAAGTTGGGCTGGTCAGAAGAGTAAATAAGATTAGTTATGAGCTCCAGGTCATCCACTCATGGAGGTCAGCAAGTGTGAGATTATTATCCTTGGTAGAAGAGCAGCAAAATAGCATTAAAGAATAAATTAATGAAAACGGTAGAAGATTATTTGAACGAAAGCCCTAATCAGTTTAGAGATTTCACTCAACTGCTCTACTGGCCATCAGTCAAGCTCACAAAACAAATATGCTTGTTCTCTTAAGTAATTCCAGGAGATCTCCCTTTCTTGCTTCAAAGACATCCAATCTAAGGAAAGTCATGAATAAAGTTACCCCGGTTTGCTGTTACACCTCATACAAAACCCACTCAAGCATCAATGTGCACGCTACAGCAGACTATTTACAGAAGATGCGTAATTGCTAGTCCTGTTTGGACTTTGATTCTGAACAGAACATTATTCCATATCCATTCAGAAACACTGAATTCACCAATGTGCAAACTGCATATTTTATTAAATAAACACAAACTAGGAGATAATGACATACATTTGTTTTCATTACAAGTAGTAATGCAATATTTCTCCAAGGCTTACTGCATTAGCATTTCTCTCCACGTTTCAAATGCCTTTGAACTTTCTGAAAAGCTACATCTGTTAGCTCCCGTGTATACAGCGGAAAGTTACCAAGTGAATTAAGTTTTAATATAAATTGCTTTGTTCACTATTAAGATTGATGTTGGACACACTGTACTGTAAGTTGCAAACTGCAATTACAATTCGTTGCAATTATCTTTGGTTGTTAATAGCACAAGATAGCATGTCACTTTCTACCAAGTGTATAATTTATCATTTGTGGGTTTTTTTTTTTTTTTGTTAACTCTTGTGGTATTCCAAATGTATAATCTTGTTGTATTTATTTCCCAGTGGTCCAACAAAATGCACAGCAAGTGCTGACTAGAACAAACTAAAAAAGCACTGCTATTGACAAGCCGTCACTTGAGCAGTAATGAACATTCAGCCTCCACTTTCACCTCAACAAACTAGCAGCTTTAATTTATGATAAAGCAAAGGAGAGACAACCTCCAGGTTTATTATACCCTCACTGCTGTTTCAAATAAAGTAATTAGAAGGTCAAGAGACAGGTCTGGAAAGCCAAATATAAATGCAACCCTTCTGTACAGGCATTAAAAAAAAAAGACTAGTGTGTTCAAAGAGCATTTTATCCATCTTTCTTCTTCAGAGCTGGGCAAGTCGGCTGTTGTTCTTTTTTAATACTACCGTAACCAATCAGAAACAGTGGCAGCACCGTTCTTTCACTGTCTAATTTGCTCCATATGGACTACGGGCCGCTCACCTAGGAGACACTGTCCTTAAGATAACATGACTTACCAGTCTCTAAAACTGCTGTCAACTGTAGACTTAGGGCAGGTGATCAGACATTTCATTTTTTTGTTTGTTTGTTTGTTTTTTTCTTCCAATAAAGAAAACTCAGGTGAAGTGATGGAAAGGTTCTAGAGAAATCCTACTGATATAATAGTAGCCCACAAATAAATAGAAATCTATTTGAAAACATCTGCTGTAAAATTTTTCTTGAAACAATATCTGAGGAAAAGGGGTTGGCTGGGAGAAAAATTGCCGTTTAAGTATGTTGTGTTTTCAGTGATGAATAAACAGTTATTTATAATAAACTAGCATGCTGTTTTGAAGAAACTACCTATAATATCATATTTCATTTTAAATGCTCCTAATTTTGCATAATTGTGTTCTGCATTTACGTTCCCCTTTTTTCTCCTACATTAGAATCACACCACCCAAGCCAGGTGTGGTGGCTCACACCTGTAATCTCAGCACTTGAGGAGGCTGAGGTGGGCGGATCATGAGGTCAGGAGTTCGAGACCAGCCTGACCAACATGGTGAAACCCTGTCTCCAATAAATACAAAAATTAGCCGGGTGTGGTGGTGAGCTTCTGTAGTCCCAGCTACTCAGGAGGCTGAGGCAGGAGAATCGGGTGAACCCAGGAGGCAGAGGTGGGAGTGAGCCAAGATTGCGCCACTGTACTCCTGCCTGGGCGACAGAGGGAGATTCTGTCTCAAAAACAACAACAACAACAAAAAAAACAGAATAACACTACCCAAAAATTCTTTGTAAAGGCCATGTAACCTAATAGACCTTGGCTATGCACCCAGCCTACCCTCTGAGGAGTAAGTTAAGACAATGTAAGGGCCTCTTCTAAACCAGCTGCCCTCAAATGTGTTGATCCATAGATTACTACAGCGGGAAATTATGTTGCATGAATAAACTCCATTTCTCCCTATTACCTATTGTTTCAAGCCCTTCTCCAAGCCTCTAAATGAAAAGATAAGGAGGACTGTAGAAGAACAGAAAGAGGAGAGTGGAAGAAGCACAAAGAAAAGAAGGGATAGAAAGTGAGGGGAAGAATGACAAAACCAGAACTCACCGAGCTCCTGCACAGGTAGCTATGGTATGTGTCACATATACTACATGCTACATTGTGTTACATGTGAAAAAAGATGAATCTTCCAAAATAGTACAAGTTATTCTTGGTGCCATAAACCTAGGAACATTCTTTTTTTTTTTTTCTTTTTTGAGACAAAGTCTCACTCTGTTGCCCAGGCTGGAGTGCAGTGGTGCCACCTCAACTCACTGCAACCTCCGTCCCCCAGGTTCAAGGGATTCTCCTGCTCAGCCTCCCAAGTAGCTGGGACTACAGGCACGTGCCACCATGCCCAGCTAATTTTTTGTATTTTTAGTAGAGATGGGGTTTCGCCATGTTGGCCAGGCTGGTCTCAAACTCCTGACCTCAGGTAATCCGCCCGCCTTAGCCTCTCAAAGTGCTGGGATTACAGGCATGAGCCACTGCACCCGACCAATCTAGGAAAATTCTAAAAGTGACTTCAAGGCTATTATAATCATCTTGATCCATCTCTTTTTGGGGTCTGTGGCACGTACACTCCAAAACCTTTCTGAAACAGCGTTCTGTTGTGTAATTTTTGATTCAAGTCATTTTTCCCATCATCTATTCAAGCAGTCAGTATAATTGCACTTTATTATATAAGTGGTGGAAATGTATGTAATATCATAGAGCATGTAATTATGTTGTAAAAATCCTTATGAAACTGTAAAACAGAAAGTGCACGAGTACAGTAGGTGCTTCTTTTTTCCTTTTTGTCTCCACCAAGAAAACCTACCGGAAGCAATGACGCTTCGTGGTGTATAGGAAATGGATATATTTTGTGTTCTCACCTACCAGGGTGAAGGGATGGGCAGCTTTGGTCCACCATCACCTTGATATCCTTAGTGCCAAATAATATTTATAAATCATGCATTAATAAAGAGATAATATCTGTACTCTATAATCCAACTGCATACAGGAAAGGCAAAATAACATTAAATTTCTGAGGCATACAGTATAATTTCTAGGTTGGTTTCTTCAATCCAGGAACATGTTTTCTTCTGTTGTAGCCATTTTTGGTTATTGTTTACTTATTATTTTACTCTAAAATGTAATACTCCTAATAATTTTTATAATTAGTGGGAAAATAACTGCAGAAATAAACTATAAACTGGATAATTTTCCAAAATTTTTTGAGGCAGTAATTTTAGCTGTTTCTCTAACTAGATAAAACAAAAAACAATTTGACTAATCTGCATTCTTCAATCCTCCCCTCCCAGCCACCTTCTTTTCTGATCTTTCACTGGAGGTGCTAATGAGTAGTGAAGTGTTCAAAATGCTAGGCTGTGCAGTGGAATAAGATGCACAGAGCCTGAGTAATTCAAAGTGGAAGGTGAGACTTGTTTCATCAGGCTGTAAACCTTCATCTCAGTGGAAGTCCTAACAATGGTATCCTGGATGTAAAATTTCCACCAAACAGGAGATTCTCAAAGAGGAAAGTCAGCTCTCCTATTTCTTTCCCGTAGGAAATCTATATGCCAAAGGAATCTAGAAACCGAGGTGTTCCTGGCTTCTACCTGAGGGGCCCAACACTGAGGTAGGTTTTAGGAAAATGTAAAGGAATTGTGGAGCATGATCACTGCCTGGGAGGACCTTCCACAATGGACAAAGCCCAGTACTTGATAGGTCTGCCAACAACTTTCGCATATGCCCATTAAATGCATCAACTGTTACTAAAGAAATTTATACGGTTCTATGAGTATGACAGAGACTTAAAAAAATCATGATGCCTATGGGAGGCACTGTGCCTCAACAACCTTCCCTCCTTCTTCCTTGTGAACATAATCTATTTTATTCAGGTATTCAGCACTCAAAGGAAGCTGACTCCATTGCCAGATGGGGAGAAGATCTTGGTTACTCAGTCAGTAATGGTGCTTCCATTTCCCTTGACAGTCTTGGTTTAGGGGCTTCAGTTGGGAGCTACTAGGAAGGATCTCCTCACTCTTGAGAAGGAGACACAAGAATTGATTTCCTTCTATCTCTGTTGTTTCTACATCTGGATGTGGTGCCTGGAGCTACCGTAGCCATGTGAAGCCCGAAGGAGGCCAGCATGAGGGTGGTGATGATGGCAGAACCTGAAGAAAACAACTCAAGTCTTCAGTCATATCATTGGGCCTATGATCGTATCACACCTACAGCTGTCCTATTTCTGAACTTCCTGTGATGTGAGATAACAACTATCATTGTTTACAGTAATATGAGTCAGGGTACAATTTGATACTGTGCCCATTATATTAGTCCATTCTTATAGTGCTATAGAGAACGGCCAAGACTGGGTACATTATAAAGGAAAGAGGTTTAATTGACTCACAGTTCCACAGGACTGGGGAGGCCTCAGGAAACTTACAATCATGGCAGAAGGGGAAGCAAACACGTTCTTCTTCACATGACAGCAGGAAGGAGAAGAATGAGAACCCAACAAAGGGGGAGCCCCTTATAAAACCATCAGATCTCATGAGAACTTACTATCATGAGAATAGCATGGGGAAACCGCCCCCATGATTCAATTACCTCCCACCAGGTCTCTCCCACCACATGTGGGAATTAGGGGAACTACAATTCAAGATGAGATTTGGGTGGGGACACAGCCAAACCATATCACCATTTGTCCATTAAGGAGGAGTAACACGCACACACACACACACACACACACGCGTATGTATGTATCTATCGATCTATCTATCTTAGCTGTAACCATGCCAACACAACTGAATTTAAATCTCACTAACATCAAACCAGTATCTGCATATATTACTGGTGGGATTTTAAAAATTGGTATCATCCTTTTGGAGAGAGTTTGTCAATATGAAGAGGCTTCATTTTGACAGCTATGAAGAGGCTTCATATTGATAGCTATGAAGAGGCTTATAAATTTTGACCAAGTATTTTACTTTGGGCAAGCTATCCTAGGGAAATAATCCAAAACATGGACAAATACATACTCTATATTTGGTAGAATATTATGCATCCATTAGAAAAGATGATTCAAACTGTTAGCAAAGTGAAAAAGAGAGTACTAGAAGAATGATGATGATGATGATGATAAAAGTCAACACGTGTGTATGTGTCAGAGTCCAAAGAACATTCACAGAGGTAGTGCCATGGTGGGGGACCAGGGGGTGACTTATTTTTTTCCTGCTCTTTCTTTTCCAAATTTCCTAAATAGGAAATAATATTTATATTTGAAATTTCTACCCTACATTATTCAGCTGCTTAGTACAATTTGCAGGTGAGGCTGATTGAAAATGTCTAGAGAGGGAGAATGGGCTAGCCTGGGGAAAAGACTTGAGGCAGATGCAGAAAGCTCATTAGCTTTCTAATTAGACCAGGATTTCTTCACAACTAGTTTGGATTTTTCTTGTAAACCCTGACTTTTCTTTTCTTTCCTTTTTTTCAAGGAGATGATTATTCCATGATTTGGGTAAGGTGAACAAAAATAGTTAACACATATGGGATGGTGAGCTAACGTGCCATCACCGAAAGAAGCCCATTGGGGAAAATTCTTATTTCTAAATAAGAAAGAAAATGCGCACAGCTTTGATTCAAGTGTTCTGCTTCAGAATAAATTTGCCTAGAAGCGCCTAAGAGTGCAAGGTGGGGGCTGGAAGGCACTGCATTCTTTTAAATAAGAGCAAGGACATAGATGCTCCTTCTAATGTAAGCCAACAATGGCACTGTTGACAGAGTCCCAAAGAAGCTCATGATATTCCACATAATTAAGAGGAATTGTTGGCATCAGAGGGGCCAGAAATGTTCTGTAGATTAACTGCTTGCTTCGTTGCTAATAACTGCCCAATTTCTTTAGACTAATTGGTGCAATCTAAATTTTTGCAGCAAAGATGAAGTATCAACTTGATTTGGTGTCGATAAAAAATTGATGGATGCTTCTGACTGCTACTTCTCAACAATACATGGATTATTACTACTATAATTATCACAAATGACAAAACATGGGCAAGTGGTGATTACAAGTCTAATTCTATCTTGAGGTTTTAATGGCATAAACCACTCAGGCTTTACACTCATGATTTACTGCATCATCAAAATCCCTGAAAGGATTACCCTTGGGTGAATGCCACTCATTATCTTCCCAGTAATGCACTGGTTTGGCCCAACATGGAACAAATAATCAAGACTGAGTTCTTAGAAAAGCCCTTTTTAAATATATAAATCTCTGGTTTGAGAAGGAGGCATGTACCTGTCAATATCCTTCTCTTCAATTCTGGATGTTGTAGTTGAATTTTGCTCTGGCATGCACAAAAGCCAGGTGTCTCTATGTCACACAATAGCCTACTGTGATACATAACAAAGCCGGGAGATGCTCCGTTATTGCTAACCAAGCACTACCAGAGTGCCACCAACCAAGAAGAGAGAGAAAAGGCTATCAGCCTCACATCTTCCCACTTGGTTGGGCACAAATACTAGTTCTGCAGAGCTGCCTTTCTTTTGGGGCAAGGGACAGGGAAGAAAATAGGAAAGAGGCATTTACTGCTATTTGGGGGGAATGCTTTTTAGAGAACGTTAAACAGCTTGTGCTACAATAAAAAACATAAAACACACAGACATTTAGCTTGTTAAGAGAGGCAGATCCAGTATTAGGGATACCTTAGACTGAGACTGCAAAATGGAATGTCCCCAAAGTTCAGGCCGGCAATCAAAGAGCAAAGCAGCCTAAGTGAGGGGTAGTGGCAACTAGGTAGGAGATACCCCATCTCAAATGGGCAGCTACTCATTGTTACAAGTGACTGTTGCTCTGTCCAAGGGGGACAAGTCTGTTTTTTTTTTTTTCCACGACAAGTCAAAAGCCTTCATTTTTTTGTGAAACATCCAGGTTTGTCATGTTGGCAGACAACTGTATTTTTAGCATAATGGTGAAGAGGGGGAGAATCTGGAATGAGACGGTCTGGATTTGGATGTTAGTTCTGCTAACATTTGGGAAGTGTTACTTCATCTTGGTCTCAGTTTTCTCATCTGTAGAATGGGGATAATAACTGAAACGTACCTCACGGAGCTGCTTTGAAGATTAAATGAAGGAACAAATGACTGTGTGTAAAATAATCCTGACACACAGTAAGTGTTCAATAGCCATCACTGTTACCTAAGGCTAGGTAAGGCCAGCTGGTTGTCAGTTTCTGACCTCTGCTGTAGGCGGAAATGATCTGTGGAAGGCAGGATAGAAAAATGGCCAAGGGCTTTGGCTCTGAGGCAGACTGCATGGGTTCAAATCCTGTTTCCTGTGTTTGCTGGAGGCACTCTGAACTTGCAAGACACTGTATGAAGTCTCAGCTTCCTTATCCGGCAAACAGGGATAGATAATAAAGTACCTGCTTCACAGAATGTTGTGAGAATGAGATGAAATAATCTATGTGAAGCAGGTACAATGGTATTTGGCATATGGTAAGCACTCAGGAAATAGTAATAGTTGTTACTCATGTTATTGATTAAGTTGAATTTTCCCCAAAGTCTTTGAATTTTAAATCCTTTTTTTTTTTTCCTCCAAGGCTACTTTTTAAACGACTCTTGTCTTATTTCCTTTTGCCATGGGCATTTGTGCCATGGACGTAGCTTTATTTTTTTTAATTGGTTAGTTATTAACCATGAGTTCACTTTTGAAAACTGATTTCTTCACCTCTGAAAATTGCTCCTTAAGGTGCTACTTCAACTCCTACAACTGTTACCACATGAAAACAACTGCTGCAGACAAACAACTCTGTTTGTGTAGGCGACGCACTTAGGAGTGAAGGTTGCTGTAATCACCCTTGTGGTGACGTAATGTTGATGTTTAATACTTTACATGAAACACAATTGTTTTTGTAATATGTAAATAGCCGACAATGTCCAGTTTAAGGGAATCTGCAGTTCAAATGCCCAGGACATCTCTCTCCATTAAAAAATGTAGTTGGGCATGCTGGCTCATGCCTGCAATCCCAGCACTTTAGGAAGCTGAGACAGGAGGATTTTTTGAAGCCAGGAGTTTGAGAACAGCCTAGGCAAGACCTAGAGTGAGACCTTGTCTCTAAAAAGAAAAAATTTTTTTTTAATCAGTCAGGTACAGTGGTGTACACCTGTAGTCCTAGCTACTTGGGAGGCTGAGGCAGGAGGATTGCTTGGGGCTAGGAGTTGGAGGCTGAAGCGAGCTGTGATTGCACTACTGCACTCCAGACTGGATGACAGGGCAAGACTCCATCTCAAAAAAAAAAAAAAGAAAGTAGGAGATTTAAAATAATAATAATAATAATAAATACATAAGTTTTCAATGCCTGAAAATCTGGGTGCATTTTATAGAACACACTTCAGGCAAGCTAAACATGTGCAAATGACATGAGAACAGCCTTCTGCAGTGGAGTTATGAGGGTGATTCCTTGGTTCAGTCAATCAAAATTCTCACATATGCAAAACTAAAGGAGGTATCCCAGTTTGCCTTATGGTGCAGCTCACATTGGGGGTTGTCCTAGACTGTTTGCATTGCTATGAAGGAACACCTGAGGCTGGGTAATTTATAAAACAAGAAGTTTATTTGGCTCACAGTTCTGCAGGCTGTACAAGAAACATGACGCCAGCATCAGCTTCTGCTAAGGGCCTCAGGAAGCTTACACTCATGGTGGAAGGCAAAAAAGAAGCAGGCATTACACGGAGAGAGAGAAAGGAAGCAAGAGAGAGAGAGAGGGGAGGAAGGTGCCAGGCTCTTTTCAAAAGTCAGCTCTCGCAAAAACTAATAGAGTGAGAAGTCACTCGTTACGCAGAGGACAGAACCAAGTTGTCCATGAGGGATCTGCCTCCATAACCCAGCACCTCCCATTATATCCTACCTCTAAAATTGGGGATCAAATTTCAATATGATATTTGGAACAGACAAATATCCAAACTATATCAGGAGGTCATTGTAAGTCTTTTCTCTAAAACAGACAGAGAGCTTCAACCAAAGCACTACAACTTCCGGAAAACCAAAGTGCATATATCACTAGCAAAGGAAAACGCATTTCCTGTAAAATACTTATGAGAGAAAGAATACAAATTATACCAGAAGCGTCAACAGGCACACACTGCTAAAAGTAGACAAGCTTCAAGTCACCAGAGTTCCTCTATCACTTACTCATGACTTTCAAACGTCCTTTTTAGTGCAAGGAAAATCTTACATAGGTGCACAATGATGATACTGCAGGTTCAGTTCTAGACCACCACAATGAATATAGCAATAAAGTAGCTCATATGAATTTTTTGGTTTCCCAGTGCATATAAAAATTATGTCTCTTAGACATAATGCTATTGCATGCATAGCAGACTACAATATAGCGTAAAAAACAATGTACATACTTAATTTAAAAATACTCAATTGCTAAAAAATGTTAACAATTATCTGAGCCTTTAGCAAGTCACAATCGTGTTGCCTTAATGGTGATGGCTGCTAATGGATCAGGGTGGTGGCTGTTGAAGGTTGGGCTGGTTGTAGCAATTTCTTAAAATAAGACAATGAAGTTGACTGCAACAGTTGACTTTTCCTTCCATGACAGATTTCTCTGTAGCATGCAATGCTGTTTGATAGCATTTTACTCACAATTTTACTTCTTGCAAAATTGGAGTCAATCCTCTCAAACCTTGCTACTGCTCTATTAACTCGGCTTATTTAAGATTCAACATCCCTTGTTATTATTTCAACATTGTTCACAGTATCTTCACCAAGAATAGATTCTATCTCAAAAAAAAAACAAAAAAAAACCACTTTGCTGATCCATAAGAAGCAACTACTTATCTGTTAAGTTTGATCATGAGATTACACAATTCAATCACATCTTCAGGCTCCATTTACGAGTCTAGTTCTTTTGCTATTTCCACCACATTTGCAGTAACTTCCTCCACTGAAGTCTTAAGCCCCTCAAAGTCATCCATGAGGGTTGGAATCAACTTCTCCCAAACTCCTGTTAATGCTGATATTTTGACTTCCTCCCATTAATCGTGAATTTTCTTAACAGCCTCTAGAATGGTGAATCCTTCCCAGAAGGTTTTCAATTATCCTTCCTAGATTTATCAGAGGAATGGCAGCTATAGTCTTACAAAATGTGTTTCTTAAATAATAAGGCTTAACAGCAGAAATTACTCTTTGACCCATGGGCTGTAGAATGGGTGTCGTGTTAGAAGGCATGAAAACAACATTAATCTCATTTATCTCCATCAGAGCTCTTGGGTGACCACGTGCATTGTCAATGAGCAGTAATATTCTGAAAGGAATCTTTTTTTTTTTTTCTGAGAAGCAGGTCTCAACAATGGGCTTAAAATATTCAGTAGACCATACTATAAACAGATGTGCTATCATTTAGGCTTTGTTGTTCCATTTATAGAACACAGACAGAATAGATTAAGCATAATTCTTAAGTACCCTAAGATTTTCAGAAAGGTAAAGGAGCATGGCTTCAACTTAAAAGTTACCAGCTATATTAGCCCCTAACAAGAGAGTCAGCCTGTCCTTTGAGGCTTTGAGGTCAGACATTGACTTCTCTTCTAGCTATGAAAATGCTACATGGCATCTTCTTCCAATAGAAGGTTGTCTACATTGAAAATCTGCTGTTTGGTGCAACCATTTCATCAATGATCTTAGCTACATCTTCTGGATAGCTTGCTGCAGCCTCTGTATCAGCACTTGCTGCTTCATCTTGCACTTTTATGTTACGGAGACAGCTTCGTTTCATAAATCTCATGAACCATCCTCTGCTACCTTTCAACTTTTCTTCTGCAGTTTCTCACCTCTCTCAGCCTTCACAGAACTGAAGAGTTAAGGCTTTGCTCTGGATTAGGCTTTGGCTTACAAACATCAGGGAATGTTGTGGCTGGTTTGATCTTCTATCCAGATTACTCGAACCCTCTCCATATCAGCAATAAGGCTATTTTTCCCTTTCTTATCATTGATGTGTTCACTGGAGTAGCATTTTAATTTGGTGCAGTATCTTTATCTCTGCATTCACAACTTGGCTGTCTGGCACAGAAGTCTTGGTTTTCAGACTTTCTTCGCATTTGATATGCCTTCCTCACTAAGCTTAATCATTTCTAGCATTTGAATTAAAGTGAGAGACGTGCAACTCTTCGTTTCACTTGAATGCTTGGAGGATGCTATAACTTTATTAATTGGCCTAATTTTAATACTGCTGTGTCTCAAGGAATAGGGAAGCCTAAGGAGAAGGAGAGAGATGAAGGAATGACAGCTTGGTGGAATAGTCAGAACACACACAACGTTTATTATATTCACCATCTTATATGGATGAGGTTCATGGTGACCCCAAACAATTACAATAGCAATATGAAAGATGACAGATCACAGGTCACCACCACACATATAATAAAACAAATTTTTCCCTTTTTCTCTTTATTTTTATTTCCTTTTTGCTTTTTATCTTAATAAATACTTTTGAAAGATTGCAAGAATTACTAAAATGTGACAGAGACACGAAGTGAGAATGTGCTGTTGAAAAAATGGCACTGGTAGACTTGCTCAATGCAGGTTTCTACAAACGTTCAGTTTGTAAAAGACATACCATCTCCAAAACACAAGAAAGTGAAACCCTGTAAAACGAGGTATGCCTATTACAGCTATCTGGGAAAAGAAATGATGGATATGACCTGGTATTCTGAGAACCATTAGGCTGATAGATCTAGGGTCTTGCTTTCTCATATCAAGTTCTACTCTGTGACTCACCAGATAAATCTATGGTTGCGTCCTCTCCAAATCTCAAATCACTGAAAGTGAATTGATACATTACGAAAGAGCTATGCTTTGCAACTGAAAGTCATCAGAAACTTTCTAAAAGAGATTTCTTTGCTAGATAAGACTCTCCATAGCTTCTTGTTTTCTATTCCTAGTTATGGATATTATGACTATATGTAAACTCATTTTGTTCTCTCTGAGTCTGTGTATCATTTAAATATTAAAAAGAGGGGGCGGAGCAAGATCGCCAAATAGGAACAGCTCCAGTCTCCAACTCCCGGCGCGAGCGACACAGAAGACCCGGTGATTTCTGCATTTTCAACTGAGGTACTGGGGTCATCTCACTGGGGAGTGCCGGACAATTGGTGCTGGTCAGCTGCTGCAGCCAGACCAGCGAGAGCTGAAGCAGGGCGAGGCATCGCCTCACCTGGGAAGCGCAAGGGGGAAGGGAATCCCTTTTCCTAGCCAGGGGAACTGAGACACACAACACCTGGAAAATCGGGTAATTCCCACCCCAATACTGCGCTTTCAGCAAACGGGCACACCAGGAGATTATACCCACACCTGGCCGGGAGGGTCCCAAGGCCACGGAGCCTCCCTCATTGCTAGCACAGCAGTCTGCGATCTAACCGCAAGGGCAGCAGCGAGGCTGGGGGAGGGGGGCCCACCATTGCTGAGGCTTAAGTAGGTAAACAAAGCCACTGGGAAGCTCGAACTGGGTGGAGCTCACAGCAGCTCAAGGAAACCTGCCTGTCTCTGTAGACTCCACCTCTGGGGACAGGGCACAGCTAAACAACAAAAGGGGAAGCAGCAGAGGCCTGTGCAGACGCAAACGACTCTGTCTGACAGCTTTGAAGAGAGCAGTGTTCTCCCAAAACGGAGGTTGAGATCCGAGAACAGACAGACTGCCTGCTCAAGTGGGTCCCTGACCCCTGACTAGCCTAACTGGGAGACATCCCCCACTAGGGGCAGTCTGACACCCCACACCTCACAGGGTGGAGTACACCCCTGAGAGGAAGCTTCCAAAGGAAGAATCAGACAGGCACACTCGCTGTTCAGCAATATTCTATCTTCTGCAACCTCTGCTGCTGATACCTAGGCAAACAGGGTCTGGAGTGGACCTCAAGCAATCTCCAACAGACCTACAGCTGAGGGTCCTGACTGTTAGAAGGAAAACTATCAAGCAGGAAGAACACCTATACCAAAACCCCATCAGTACGTCACCATCATCAAAGACCAGAGGCAGATAAAACCACAAAAATGGGGAAAAAGCAGGGCAGAAAAGCTGGAAATTCAGAAAATAAGAGCGCATCTCCCCCTGCAAAGGAGCGCAGCTCATCGCCAGCAACGGATCAAAGCTGGTCAGAGAATGACTTTGACGAGATGAGAGAAGAAGGCTTCAGTCCATCAAAATTCTCAGAGCTAAAGAAGGAATTATGTACCCAGCACAAAGAAACTAAAAATCTTGAAAAAAGAGTGGAAGAATTGATAGCTAGAATAATTAATGCAGAGAAGGTCATAAACGAAATGACAGAGATGAAAACCATGACACGAGAAATACGTGACAAATCCACAAGCTTCAGTAACCGACTCGATCAACTGGAAGAAAGACTATCAGCGATTGAGGATCAAATGAATGAAATGAAGCGAGAAGAGAAACCACAAAGAAAAAAGAAGAAAAAGAAATGAACAAAGCCTGCAAGAAGTATGGGATTATGTAAAAAGACCAAATCTACGTCTGACTGGGCTGCCTGAAAGTGAGGGGAAAATGGAACCAAGTTGGAAAACACTCTTCAGGATATCATCCAGGACTTCCCCAACCTAGTAGGGCAGGCCAACATTCAAATTCAGGAAATACAGAGAACACCACAAAGATACTCCTCCAGAAGAGCAACTCCAAGACACATAATTGCCAGATTCACCAAAGTTGAAATGAAGGAAAGAATCTTAAGGGCAGCCAGAGAGAAAGGTCGGGTTACCCACAAAGGGAAGCCCATCAGACTAACAGCAGACCTCTCGGCAGAAACTCTACAAGCCAGAAGAGAGTGGGGGCCAATATTCAACATTCTTAAAGAAAAGAATTTAAACCCAGAATTTCATATCCAGCCCAACTAAGTTTCGTAAGTGAAGGAGAAATAAAATCCTTTACAGATAAGCAAATGCTTAGAGATTTTGTCACCACCAGGCCTGCCTTACAAGAGACCCTGAAGGAAGCCCTAAACATGGAAAGGAACAACCGGTACCAGCCATTGCAAAAACATGCCAAAATGTAAAGACCTTCGAGGCTAGGAAGAAACTGCATCAACTAACGAGCAAAATAACCAGTTAATATCATAATGGCAGGATCAAGTTCACACATAACAATATTAACCTTAAATGTAAATGGACTAAATGCTCCAATTAAAAGACACAGACTGGCAAACTGGATAAAGAGTCAAGACCCATCAGTCTGCTGTATTCAGGAGACCCATCTCACATGCAGAGACATACATAGGCTCAAAATAAAGGGATGGAGGAACATCTACAAGCAAATGGAGAACAAAAAAAAGCAGGGGTGGCAATCCTAGTCTCTGATAAAATAGACTTTAAACCATCAAAGATCAAAAGAGACAAAGAAGGCCATTACATAATGGTAAAGGGATCAATTCAACAGGAAGAGCTAACTCTCCTAAATATATATGCACCCAATACAGGAGCACCCAAATTCATAAAGCAAGTCCTTAGAGACTTACAAAGAGACTTAGACTCCCATACAATAATAATGGGAGACTTCAACACTCCACTGTCAACATTAGACAGATCAACGAGACAGAAAGTCAACAAGCATATCCAGGAATTGAACTCATCTCTGCACCAAGTGGAACTAATCAACATCTATAGAACTCTCCACCCCAAATCAACAGAATATACATTCTTCTCAGCACCACATCGCACTTATTCCAAAATTGACCACATAATTGGAAGTAAAGCACTCCTTAGCAAATGTAAAAGAACAGAAATTATAACAAACTGTCTCTCAGACCACAGTGCAATCAAACTAGAACTCAGGACTAAGAAACTCAATCAAAACCGCTCAGCTACATGGAAACTGAACAACCGGCTCCTGAATGACTACTGGGTACATAACGAAATGAAGGCAGAAATAAAGATGTTCTTTGAAACCAATGAGAACAAAGATACAACATACCAGAATCTCTGGGACACATTTAAAGCAGTGTGTACAGGGAAATTTATAGCACTATATGCCCACAAGAGAAAGCTGGAAAGATCTAAAATTGACACTCTAACGTCACAATGAAAAGAACTGGAGAAGCAAGAGCAAACACATTCAAAAGCTAGCAGAAGGCAAGAAATAACTAAGATCAGAGAAGAACTGAAGGAGATGAGACACAAAAAACCCTCCAAAAAATCAATGAATCCAGGAGTTGGTTTTTTGAAAAGATCAACAAAATTGACAGACCGCTAGCAAGACTAATAAAGAAGAAAGAGAGAAGAATCAAATAGACGCAATAAAAAATGATAAAGGGGATATCACCACCGACCCCACAGAAATACAAACTACCATCAGAGAATACTATAAACACCTCTACGCAAATCAACTAGAAAATCTAAAAGAAATGGATAATTTCCTGGACACTTACACTCTCCCAAGACTAAACCAGGAAGAAGTTGAATCCCTGAATGGACCAATAGCAGGCTCTGAAATTGAGGCAATAATTAATAGCCTACCCACCAAAAAAAGTCCGGGACCAGATGGATTCACAGCTGAATTCTACCAGAGGTACAAGGAGGAGCTGGTACCATTCCGTCTGAAACTATTCCAATCAATTGAAAAAGAGGGAATCCTCCCTAACTCATTTCATGAGGCCAACATCATCCTGATACCAAAGCCTGGCAGAGACACGACAAAAAAGAAAAATTTAGACCAATATCCCTGATGAACATCGATGCAAAAATCCTCAATAAAATACTGGCAAACCGGATTCAGCAGCACACCATGATCAAGTGGGCTTCATCCCTGGGATGCAAGGCTGGTTCAACATTCGCAAATCAATAAACGTAATCCAGCATATAAACAGAACCAAAGACAAGAACCACATGATTATCTCAATAGATGCAGAAAAGGCTTTTGACAAAATTCAACAGCCCTTCATGCTAAAAACACTCAATAAATTCGGTATTGATGGAACGTACCTCAAAATAATAAGAGCTATTTATGACAAACCCACAGCCAATATCATACTGAATGGGCAAAAACTGGAAAATTCCCTTTGAAAACTGGCACAAGACAGGGATGCCCTCTCTCACCACTCCTATTCAACATAGTCTTGGAAGTTCTGGCTAGGGCAATCAGGCAAGAGAAAGAAATCAAGGGTATCCAGTTAGGAAAAGAAGAAGTCAAATTGTCCCTGTTTGCAGATGACATGATTGTATATTTAGAAAATCCCATTGTCTCAGCCCAAAATCTCCTTAAGCTGATAAGCAACTTCAGCAAAGTCTCAGGATACAAAATTAATGTGCAAAAATCACAAGCATTCTTATACACCAGTAACAGACAAACAGAGAGCCAAATCAGGAATGAACTTCCATTCACAATTGCTTCAAAGAGAATAAAATACCTAGGAATCCAACTTACAAGGGATGTAAAGGACCTCTTCAAGGAGAACTACAAACCACTGCTCAGTGAAATCAAAGAGGACACAAACAAATGGAAGAACATACCATGCTCATGGATAGGAAGAATCAATATCGTGAAAATGGCCATACTGCCCAAGGTTATTTATAGATTCAATGCCATCCCCATCAAGCTACCAATGAGTTTCTTCACAGAATTGGAAAAAACGGCTTTAAAGTTCATATGGAACCAAAAAAGCCCGCATTGCCAAGACAATCCTATGTCATAAGAACAAGCTGGAGGCATCACGCTACCTGACTTCAAACTATACTACAAGGCTACAGTAACCAAAACAGCATGGTACTGGTACCAAAAGAGATATAGACCATGGAACAGAACAGAGTCCTCAGAAATAATACCACACATCTACAGCCATCTGATCTTTGACAAACTGAGAGAAACAAGAAATGGGGAAAGGATTCCCTATTTAATAAATGGTGCTGGGAAAATTGGCTAGCCATAAGTAGAAGCTGAAACTGGATCCTTTCCTTACTCCTTATACGAAAATTATTCAAGATGGATTAGAGACTTAAATGTTAGACCTAATACCATAAAAACCCTAGAAGAAAACCTAGGTAGTACCATTCAGGACATAGGCATGGGCAAGGACTTCATGTCTAAAACACCAAAAGCAACGGCAGCAAAAGCCAAATTGACAAATGGGATCTCATTAAACTAAAGAGCTTCTGCACAGCAAAAGAAACTACCATCAGAGTGAACAGGCAACCTACAGAATGGGAGAAAATTTTTGCCATCTACTCATCTGACAAAGGGCTAATATCCAGAATCTACAAAGAACTCAAACAAATGTACAAGAAAAAAACAAACAACCCCATCCAAAAGTGGGCAAAGGATATGAACAGACATTTCTCAAAAGAAGACATTCATACAGCCAACAGACACATGAAAAAATGCTCGTCATCACTGGCCATCAGGGAGATGCAAATCAAAACCACAATGAGATACCATCGCACTCCAGTTAGAATGGCAATCATTAAAAAGTCAGGAAACAACAGGTGCTGGAGAGGATGTGGAGAAATAGGAACACTTTTACACTGTTGGTGGGATTGTAAACTAGTTCAACCATTATGGAAAACAGTATGGCGATTCCTCAATGATCTAGAACTAGATGTACCATATGACTCAGCCATCCCACTACTGGGTATATACCCAAAGGATTATAACTCATGCTGCTATAAAGACACATGCACACGTATGCTTATTGCGGCACTATTCACCATAGCAAAGACTTGGAATCAACCCAAAGGTCCATCTGTGACAGACTGGATTAAGAAAATGTGGCACATATACACCATGGAATATTATGCAGCCATAAAAAAGGATGGGTTTGCGTCCTTTGTAGGGACATGGATGCAGCTGGAAACCATCATTCTTAGCAAACTATCACAAGAACAGAAAACCAAACACCGCATGTTCTCACTCATAGGTGGGAACTGAACAATGAGATCACTTGGACTCGGGAAGGGGAACATCACACATTGGGGCCTATCATGGGGAGGGGGGAGGGGGGAGGGATTGCATTGGGAGTTATACCTGATATAAATGATGAATTGAGGGGTGCCGACGAGTTGATGGGTGCAGCACACCAACATGGCACAAGTATACATATGTAACAAACCTGCACGTTATGCACATGTACCCTAGAACTTAAAGTATAAAAAAAAAAATATTAAAAAGAGCAATGGTCATAATTCCATTGTCAGTTACTGTGAAGTCATCCGTCCCAAATACGGGGGTTATCTGAGGCACAGAAGTCAGAGGTGGATGAGATTAAAGTGAGGTTCCCTCTGGAAATATTCCAATGTAACTGTCCAGTCTCTTTTCTCTCCCCTCCCCTCCAGAAGGCTCATGATTTTAAAATGCTCAAATCCAATAATAGATATCACTTACTGTTGGGGATGCACAAACCAGAGGAATTGCTGGGGATAAAGGAAATCTGTGAATCAGAGAAAGATGTTGGTATGCAAGATTGAAGATAGACCAGCTGGCCCACTGCTTCAGCTGGTTTCCAGAGGCCAGGAAGAAATTAGTCTCACAGTTCAGTTGAAAGAACACCTGGCCGTTCACCCAGGGGCACAAATTCACTGTTGAACAGGGTTACCATTGCTTCCATACCAAACACACCGAGGAATTAAGTTATTTAAAATCCTGTGACTCTCATTGTCCTAAATTGCTCGCCTACATGAAATCAGGAGGCAGAGAAGGGTGGAGAGGAACTTGAGGTAAAAACATTGATGTCAACAGGACTGATTTTAAAGGCTAGAATGGTCTTCTCCTGACTATTACAACTAGGTTTGAGGGTGCCATATTGATTTCCCATATACATTTTACTGAAGATTTACTAATATGAAGAGTTAGGATGGGAGAAATTGCATTTTTTGTTTGTTTGTTTGGCTGGTTGGTTTTTGAGGCAGAGTCTTGCTCTATCACCCAGGCTGCAGGGTAGTGGCGCAATCTTGGCTCACTGCAGTCTCCAACTCCTAGGTTTAAGGGATCCTCCCATCTCCTGAGTAGCTGGGATTATAGGCATGAACCACCACACTCAGCTAATTTTTTGACCTTGTAGAGATGAGGTCTTGCTATGTTGCCCAGAGTGGTCTTGAACTCCTGGCCTCCAGTGATCCTCCTGCTTTGGCCTCCCAAAGTGCTGGAATTATAGTCGTGAGCCATGGTGCACAGCCAAGAATTGTATTGAAGTGCAAGAACTAGCACCCTGACCACAACTAAAAGGACCTGTTAGAGCTACTGAGGCTTAATGGGATGGCTACATTAGCTCAATGTTCCTCTGTCTTCTGGGGTATGCACAGCGGTCACTATAACAGTCAAAAATAGACTCCAGTTCCTCATTGCTACGTTAAGTTTATGAGTGTGGGAAACATCACGGTGCAGCTGAAACTTCAACCCCAACACTTACCTCTCTTTCTCTGAAGGGGGTCAGGTTGAGTCTTGCCACAAAGTACTGAGGAGTGTGGCTGGGTAGGCTGGGTCACAGGGGGAGTTACATGACAGGAAAGGAGACGACTTCCTGAATTCAAAGCAGAAAAGCCAGATGCGTATCCTGGACGTAGGTGGGACAGGGTAGTAGTGGTGGAGCCAGCAACTTGTGAGGCAGAATGTGCTGGCAAATACTATTGGCACAAGACTTGGTGGAAAGCCTGAGTGACAGAGGCTGTAACGCACCCTGGGAACTGGGCTCTTGGGAGGTATCATCTGGGAACCAGTATCAGGCACTGATCTTTGGAAAAACCCAAACCTGTTGATTTTGATGTTCATTTGTCCTTCTTTCCAGTAAATTCTCACTCCCTTTTCTTGATCCATTTATGGGCATCCACCATTGTGTTCTGCTCCTATCTCTCAGTGTGCCAAGACTTGCAATATGAGTTTTGTTGCTTTTAAATTCAGGTATAGTTTTACACATTTTAAGAGTAGTTGGATGAACTGAAAATGAGTTTTTAAAATTTGGATTATCATTTTAAACTTGCAGAGAAGTTATAAGAATAATACTCCAAAACACTCATATACTCTTTATCCAAATTCATGTATTGTTACATTCCTTGCAGTATTTTTTTCCTCGAGCTATTCACTGCTAGGTTAAAACACCAGTTACAGCGGCAAAAAAAAAGGGGTCTATGGCATTCCATAGCATTTGCTTAACACCCACCATGTAACAACCCAGTGCTTGGTTCTATGCCGAGTACAGGATGACAGTTCCTTTCCTCAAAGAGTTTGCAATCCCATTGTTAGGTACCATCAAGTTGGCCACTGCCACACTCAAGTTGCTATACTTTGTTTTGTTTTGGGGAGAGGGTCTTACTCTGTTGCCCAGGCTGGAGTGCAAAGGCATGATCATAGCTCACTGCAACCTCGAACTCCTGAGCTCAAACAATCCTCCTACCTTAAGTCTCCCAAGTAGCTGGGACTACAGGTACATGCCACCACATCCAACTGATTTATTATTATTATTATTATTTGTAGAGACAGGGTCTCACTTTATTACCCAGGCTGGTCTCAAATAGACTTCTTGAAAATAAAGTCAGAGCCTTGGGAGATACCTGTGTGGATGCTGGAGTGCGGAAGAAATTACAAGAATCCGTAGTTCCTAACAAAAGAAATAATTTGGCAAGCCAGCATTTCCCCAAACGGGTCAAACAATATCAGTAACTTGGCATATTAAGATGCATTAAGTGGGGAATGCAAGGGAAAGGTATTTCTTGGTCAAATACATTTTGGAAATTTTATTTAGACAATGTTTATCACCTGCAGTTTTCATTGCAGTATGACACTGGTTTACCTCACAGAAGCAGAGTTCCATTGAACATCCTTTGGAAGTATAAAGGAAGTTTATACACTTAAAGAAAAAAAAAAACAGAAAAAAAATTGTGAGGTAACATGCAAAATATAACAGCCCAAGTCCATAAGTACTGAGTAGAGACATCAAATAAAAGAAGATGATAAATCAGATAAAAAGCAGGAAACTCACACTGAAGAAGTATAGGAGTATTTCTGTGATAGGGTCGGTGGGTTCATTAGTTTTCAACAGTATCACTATTCCTACTCAGAAACCAAAATTGGCCTTCAAATACTCACTGGATCAGGTCTAGACTTATCAAAGGTAATGGAAGGAGCTGGGACCTACATTTATGGAATATCTATTAAGTGCTAGGTGTTTCTTAATTGCCAACAAATTGTAAAGGAGCAGGTGGCTTCTTCGGATTGTCTGCCTGATTCCTGGGCATATTCTTAGCACCAGCACAGGGGTGGACACACAGCGGGGACTCAATGGCTGTTTCTGGAATGACAACGAATCCCTGTTTCACAGTGTGACAATAAAGTAATTGGATGAATTTCCATAGCTGAGTTTCATTGTTAGTCCAAAGAGGTCATTCACTGGCGGCCAACAGCCTGGAGACAGTGTTTTATTTGGCTTGTAGAGTATTTTAAAATAAAGCAACCACCTTTACAAGTTAAGAGTTTTGACCAAGTACAGATTTCAAGCTTCTTTGGCAATATCAGAAGCTCTGGCAACACAGGACCAGCATTCCCTTAAGGTCACAATCAATGGGGAGTAGGGTGATGGCTGTCTGCCACTGTCCCTACCACTTTATTTTATCTCCATGCCACTGTTGCCGGTGATCCCTGTACTGGTATTCATGGGCACTGCAGGCATTGGAGTTTGTGACTTCTGATCTATTAATAACAGTAACGAATGATAGCAATAATTCTGCATACCTTTGTATCTATTAATTCATAAGTCCACCTTATGAGGTGGGTATTCTTACATTTCCAATTTACAGAAGAGCCAAACAGGGAAAGGGCAAATAACTTGCTCCAGGTCTCAGATCTAGTAAGTGGCAGAGTGGGTTCTGAACTCAGAACACCTGGCTCCAGAGTCCTGCTCTTCACCACTGTGATCTGCTGTCTCTATTACATGACCATTCTTTATTACTCTGAATTGTTTTCAAATTTTTCACGTATGTACCTCTCGTGTCCCCCAAAACCATATCGGCCTTAACAGTATGAAATGCATCCTATTTCCTTTGTATTTCACTAAGCAAATTATTTTTTAAATACCTTTTTATTTCATTCGATCAGGACGATCTTTGTAAGGAGACACATTTCACAATTCCCCTAACCTCCATCAGGAAACCAGCCAAAATCTGGCTCACCCAAAAGCAAGCCCGATGTTGACCAAAGCTGCCACAGGCTGGCAGCCCCACACAGTTGAGAATGAAGGTCTGCCTTTGCATTTCTCACAGTGACAAACACCATAGGCTTGCATTACACATACTCCAGGCTGATGACTGGAATACACACGTATTAAGTTTCATCAATCCCTCACTTGGTTCAGTGTGGGTTTACCCAAACAGCTGGCTTGGAGCCTATCCTTTCACTTAAATTAGTTCTAGTTCTCTGCAGTTTTGATTTACTGAGAAAGCACTCTCTTTATCTACTAGTGGCATAAGAGTTTTGGGTAGGCAGAAACTGTGGTTGGTGCAATTGGGCCAGTTGGGTCATTCAGCATTTCCATGTGGGAAACTGACTAGAAAAAGGGATTTTAATTCTCAATTAGTCCATATCAGCAAAGGAAATGTATTTCCCATTATTTCTTTACTGTGGGTTCTGATTCATAAAATATCTTAAGGAAAACACATTTTACGTTACTGAGTCTTCGATTTCCCAAGGAAACTAATAAATAATCAACAAAAATATGATTAAAGACTGCTTGAACTACCATCCGAAAAGGAACTCTAGCCAGCAAAGAATCTTTCTGATCCAAATCTTTTTATTCCTAGAAACAGAATTCTTACTTAGCCTTTCAAAAGCCTGATGAAGGCTTCAGCTAAGTTTTGACATAAGATTTTCATATTCAAAATATCTGCTGAAATAAGGGGAGAAGGGATATGATCTTGAAACTGCATTAGTCTCAAATAGGGCTTAGTAAGCTAGAAAGGGAAATTACTTCTCTGTAATTGGAATTTTCTCCTAAAAAATCCCTTTGAAATCATGTTCAGCTACTTCCCCGTCATATGTCCCAGAGAAGCTAACTTTAACCCTTCCTGGAACTGCTCACCATAAAAGTACTTGATATTTATCAATTGCTCTAGGAGGAAATTCTTGAACAATAGTCTGTGTCACCAAATAACTTAATAATGAATTAGTAGTTCATAAGAGTCCTAGACATAGTAAAAAAAAAAGCTTTTCTAGGATACTTCTTCCCACCAACACATTGATGCTTACCTTTATATATTACATTAATATTGGTCAAAAAGTCCTAAGGCAGTTGCCAGAAACTCTCCAATCTGGGTTCCTTTGCCTTTGAAATGATAAAACCAAATTCCACTCCAGCCCACTTGTTAACCTTAGACTGTGGCTTCTTTGAAGGCAAGGATTATGTTTGATCCTTTTTGTATCTTTAATGATAGCATATAGTAGTTGTTTGATAAATACTTCATGAATCATGAATGAATGAATGAGAGCTAGCTGAGCAAGCTTGGCATGCTACTTAACTTCTATTCTTCTTGGGTTTTCTCATCTGTAAAATGGTAATCAACTTAACTTCTATTCTTCTCGGGTTTTCTCATCTGTAAAATGGTAATCATATCTTCACCAAAGAACTCTCGTGAGGTTTAAACAAGATGACAAGTAATATGTATTACATGTATTTGGGACACAGCTATGTTATATAGCCATTAATATACTAGGTAGGATAAGTAATAATATAACAATTGTACACACACTGTGTATACAGATACATATATGTATATTACATATTTTAAAAATATATTATTTATTTCATATTAAAAAATTTTTACATATATAAAATAAAATATGGTGGCCTTCACAGGACTTGGCTTAATACTTTTATTTTATAAAATAAAAATAAATTAATTTAATAATATAATATAAAATAAAATAAAAATATTAACCCAAGTCCCAGAAAAATGGGATAGAAAAAGGTTCTCCTTCCTTTAACATCTAACTTAGCTATGAAGACAAGAAACCTGGTGCTGCCTAGAGATATCCCATAATGCTAAGGTACTCCAGTGAATTTCTTTTTCTTTTTTTTTTTTCTGAGACGGAGTCTCGCTCTGTTGCCCAGGCTGGAGTGCAGTGGCGTGATCTCGGCTCACTGTGAGCTCTGCCTCCTGGGTTCACGCCATTCTCCTGCCTCAGCCTCACTACAGGCGTCCGCCACCATGCCCGGCTAATGTTTTGTATTTTTGGTAGAGACCGGGTTTCACTGTATTACCCAGGATGGTCTTGATCTCCTGACCTCGTGATCCGCCCACCTTGGACTCCCAAAGTGCTGGGATTACAAGTGTGAGCCACTGCGCCCAGCCACTCCAATGAATTTCTACTTCATCAAGCTACACAGCTTCATCCTATTAGAGTTGGTGCCTGATACCAAACCAAGTAAGAGGTTCTTTGGCCTATGGGAAAATTCTCATATGTATGTGTGACATGTCCCATTTTGAATCTGTCCTCTCTTTTTACTGATGTAAACTCATTAAATGACATGTGGTCCCTACAGCATGGGTGCTTCATAATTACTTGACAGCTATACTCTAGTTCCATGGAATAGCTTAGTTCATAATAATGGTGAGCAAACACCAACTTAAATGTGATTTGAAAGACATTTTTATCCACTAATCCAACACAGGATATTCTGCCACTTTACTTGCTAAATTAAAAAAAAAAAAAAATCCCCCATTTATTTATTTATTTATTTGCAGGGTCTTGCTCTGTTGCCCTGGCTGCAGTGCAGTGGGTGCCTTCATAGCTCACTGTAGTCTGAAACTCCCAGGCCCAAGTGATCCTCCCGCCTCAGCCTCTCAAGCAGCTGGGATTACAGGTGCATGTCACCATGCTCAACTTGCTTGCTAAATTCATAATAGGATCTTCCATGCCAAGTAAAAATCATCAAACATTTTCTAAGCTGATTTCTTCATTATTTTTAAAAGTTGTAAGGCAATAATTATCTATTACCCAGAATTGAAAGTAGAGTCAGTTTGGGTACAATTCCTTTTGTGTTTCAACAAAACCTCTGGAAGAAAGTCACTGAAAAACACGAAGTGTCATAAAATATAAGGTAGTCCACATTAGCCATATAAGATAACCTTATTTTACCCTATCAAAAATTGAGGTACTAAAAGGACAGAGAGTACTGTTCTCTGTTTCAGCATAATATAATGTTCTCACAAAAATTATATTTGTTCTTAGGAAGCAACAACATTAAACATGGCACCCACTCAAGAAATGTCTAATCACCATTTTTTAAAAAGAATATAAAATGTAAAATGACTTGAGATCTTTTTTTAATAGCAAGGCTGTCAACCATAGGTTAAATAAGAGTTGAAATGACATACAGCCCTTCTTTTTAAAACCTGAACTATTTCTATGATATTTCCTAGGACAAGATTGCTACAGAAAATCCTATATGCGGAAGTTGGGCAGAGTAGCTCTTGCCTGTAATCCCAGAGCTTTTGGAGGCTGAGGCTGGAGGATCACTTGAGGCCAGAAGTTTGAAACCGGCTTGGGCAACATAGTGAGACCCTGTCTCTATAAAAAATAAAAAACAGATTTTAAAAAAGGAAAGTTCTATATGGAGATGTAGCCTAGGGAAATGTAATACCAGAAAAATCAACATAAACCTCGTTTTTCTACTATGTGCTTAAAGGATAATCAAATATAAGTGGGTGACAATAATGACAAGCAATGTAAACAAATTAAATTACCTTTTAAAATATAACAACAGATGTTGGCTAGATCCTTTCTTCTTCCCATAGTTGCATATGTAGGATCTCATGATCCCATTTGGGACTCATACCCACAGCTCCTGGAGGAGGCCTTCTCTCTCACAAATTTTTGCCCCTTGGCATCAGTACTAGGCCATGAACTCCTGAGGGCAGCCAGTCCCAAGCCCCAGAGTCCCTCCTGCCATCCAGAGTTGATAAAAGGCAGGAAAAGATACCGTTATCTCTTTAGTTCTTCCCAGAATTCCATAAGGGGTCACTGCTGGGGATCTTGGGTTGGTATTTCTGGGAACAGGGAAACATCTATTTCATAGTCTTTCTCTTTCCCCATGGACCCAGTACAGGGCTGCATGAAGAATGGTAGGAAAGCTGGCTTCCCACACCAGAGGCCGCCAGGGGAGGACGCACCAAGGTGAGCGCACCTGGCCCCCAGGGAAAGTCAACACAAGCCTGTGCTTTTTAGGGTAATTCTACATTTAACTTTTAAAAAGGGTCTTCTACACTATTTTCCATAGTGGTTGCACCATTTTACATCCTCACTACTAATGTATGAGGGCTCCAGTTTTTCCCTATCCTCATCAACACTTGTTATTATCTGTCTTTTGTAGACACGAGGTTTTACGAGAGCACGTAATAAAAATTTTAAAGTATCACTGCTTTAAAAAATCATTGTAAAAGGCCATCACTGCTTGTTAAAAGCTTTGAAGATCTGAAGTGATTCTGGAATTCTAAAGGGTAATGTGATATCAAGAAGCAGAGATCTCTTTCCATGAAACTGTCCCTAAGTGGCAAAACCTGTGCTGCTTTCCTCACAGGTTTCTCCACTTCTCTAGAAGGTCGGGCAGGTGCTAGGAAGGTAACCTCCAAACACTTCCCAACACTTTTGAAACGAACAGAAAGTGGAGTTACTTTGTACAATAAGCCAAGCATGAAAGTATCAGGTGCCCAGGAGGAGGCTCTCTAAAATTCAATTCGGCATCTTGATAGCTGAGTCATTTGAGTTTATAAATGATAGTCAAGTGTGTATTGTGGCCACGCCTGTAATCCCAGCACTTCGGGAGGCCAAGGTGGGAAGATCACTTGAGCCTGAGCCCAGGAGTTCAAGACCAGCCTGGACAACATGGCGAGACCCAGTCTCTACCTCTAAGTGGAACATAAGAACAAAGAGGCTAAAGTGGAACATATATCTTTGCTGAAAACTTGATAAACATGCATTCAGCTTTATAACAGATAAAAGGACTGCTGGACTCTATCAATGTCTTCTCTCAAATCTTCTCCCAACCAATTGTCTTTAGCTGGTAAAAGCATGCATTCAAGTAGCGAGTTGCTGTACCTTTCCTCAGGTGTTTGAAACGAAATATGACCAATCATGTGGCCCAAAGGAAGCCCCTTCCGAGGCCTATAAACAGCTTGAACGAGAAGCTGGTGGCTTGTGCATTTTCTGAGAGTACAACCTGTTGATCACAAACTAAACACCCAGGTCCCAAGGGATGCTGGGACGCACGGAGTCTTGCGAGGCTGTTCAGGGCTTTAAAAGTAGATTGTACTAATAGGCTGTCCCATTTCCAACTCCATTCTGACCATTTCAGAGACCAATTAGAAGAGGAAAAGCACAAAATCCAATGAATGTTATAGATGAGATCTATCCTATGCTTGGAGAGTAGGGGAAAGGGGAGGGGGTATCAGGTTCTAAAATCATTAGAGAAAGCAACAGTTAGGAAGAATCAAAATTATATTCACAAACCCCTTAAATGGAACACAGATATTGACCTGTCACTTTGTAACCCACTATATCACTTTCAGTAAGTCCAATATAGCTAGGTTTTCCTCCATCATTAGAATAGATGCTTCTTAGGTTAAGCACCAAAGGAAGTAGTTTCCTTATGTTTAGGGGCCTCATGTTGTACAGATCAAAGAAAAATCCACAACCAACATATTCATGGTATGGAATCATACTCAGAACAGGAAGATATCACCCTCTGAGAGGCTTGCACAGATTTCCTGACTCCCGTTTCACACCTACTCCAAGGCAGGTGCTCATGGAATAGAATGGCAGGGAAAAAAACTATTTAAATTGTGGTTGCTATTTCTCTCTTGCACTTTCTCTCATTTAATATAAGCTAGTTAAAAAGGTGTAATGCAATTCACTGAAATCAGTCTCAGAAATCCAAAGTTTGGCCAACAATCATCTTTGCTGTAGGACCACAAAGGAGACTCAACAAAGAGACTTAAGACCCCAGAAATCAGTAATTAAATTCACAAGGCTAGAAAAGGTCTTGGAATAGCCAAATTCTGAAGTGAAAAGCTCTTTAGAGCTCATTCAGTTTAAACCCCTCATTTTATAGCTAGGGAAAGTGGGGTCCAGAGAAATAAAGTAACATATCCAAGATCACACAGCTGATGAGTGGCAGGTCCCAGCTCAGAAAACAGACTTTCTGACTTCTATTTTCTGTTCTTAGAAATTCTGATGAATCAAAGAAATACCTTAAAGGTAAAAGTATGCCCAATGGTTCCAACTTTACTATTCATCACACATTATACCAATTAAAATGCAATATATGGGTGATTATTACTGTGCTTTAATCATATTGTGTTGTCTAAGACATACCGATGGACACGTGTTTTAGAAAATCAAATAAAACCACAGGGTTGGTTGTCACTGGCTCTATTTCTTTAATTTACGTAGTCTCAGCTTGCCTTTGGAGAATTTACAGACTAAAGCAAAACTGTCCCTGGAGACACTGTGGAAACAGTTCTTACAACAGTTCCTCTCTTTGTTGTTGCAGTCATTTATAATCAGAGCAATCAAAATGTTAGTATAAGTCTACAGAATTACATGGTAACTTCAGTTGGACCAGAATGTCCCCTGCTCAAGCAGTCCCAGGAATCACCATTAGCTGAGAAAACTATCCAGAATCCAGAATCTGACTTGAGCTCAAACGCCAAGAAGATTTTCCCCCTCATAAATATATCTGTTCTCCATTCTCTATTTCAATCCTACTGTTTTTCTTTGAAATGTGAGTATGACTTCTGTGCCTGTTGACCTGTTGGAATATACTTGCATGTTTGCTTTCTCCTATGTTTTTCTTAATGCAATAACTTGAAATGTCAACATGAGGTGACAAGGAAATCCTCAGTCAAAATAAGTTTGCAACCAAACAGGAGAAAGAAAAGAAAAGCCATGTAAAAAATCAGCTGTAGAGGCAACTGAATGGTGGCCAAACCCATGGCCAAAGCTCTAATAGAGCATAAACATTTATCATCATTCGAGATCATTCCTGTTCTCTTATTCAGCAGGCTGCATGCTGGATCCTTTCCTCTGGAACTCACCATTTGCCCTGATCTTATATCTACTGCAACAAGTAGGCAACGGAAGGTCACTGCTCACTGTCTGCATATAGACTCTGGCCTCGTTTCTCAAAACCAGAGGCACCTACACAAAGAATGTCTGTCAATCCAGAGTGGCAAAAAACCAACTGTGCTGGTTTTTAAAACCTCCCTGTGGGGATGAAACCTAGCAAATTAGTGATATCCTCTGCAATGGGGTATGGAGAAAATCCACTTTTCCATTCTTACTTGCCACAGAGCTTGGGAGAATCCAGCCAATTAATGGTACAAGCTCTATTAGAGGTGAAATGAAGGTCAGTGAAGTTATAAATGTAAAAGGGGACAATGCCTACTGGCCAGCATCCATCTGCTTCCATGGGGTCTTTAATAACATCTCAGGGACTACTAAGCAAAAAATGTGGAGTACCACATTCGGAGAAACCCACCATTTTAAGTAGCTTCCTGATTTTCACTATAAATTCTACTCTTTTCTTTCTTGGTTTGGTTGTGTCAGCCCTATGACAGCTTGTCTCCACAGGACCTAAGCTGGGAGAGATGAGTTACAAACCTAAATCCCAGTGTTTGTTAAGGGGATTTATGCATTAGGTTCTCTGAAACTTTACCCGGAAAGTCTTCCCTGTTCCTCTGCTGGGTTTCCGGAAGAGAGAAATCCCCTCTACGGATCTCCTTTTGACTCAGTGTTGGATACCGGCACATATAAATCCTGCCTAATGACTTCTGCCTGTGGCTGACAGGTTTTGGTCTTGGGTAAAAGCTGGGTTCTCAAGAGCTGCTTTTTGTTTATTTCCAAAGAGGATTTATTGCATGACTTCTTCAGTAAGCATCAGCATTCCCCATGATGGCTGTCAACACCCTTCACTTACTTGGGTGCTCCACATGGAGGGATCTAATTCATCCTGTCAGACCTGGCACCCTAAACATTCCAACATTTAGAGTTTAAAATCACACTGGGTAAAAATCTAAGGGCTCTGTTATGAAAGTTTCCTTTTTTGGAGGGAAAGGGTTACTTTCTTAACATAATCCACTCTTGAGATACAGTCCTCTTGGTTTTCCTTTGATGATTTGTACAACTCAGGAGAAAGAAGTTACATACATCGGGACTGTGCCTTATTCCTGGTCATAAGAATTGGTTCAAGGATGGACATACAATTCAATCAGACTAATAGTAAGAAGGTGGGGCTTCTGAGAAACAAGGTGTTTCCTCTTTATAGGACTTGCAGTGTGAGGGCAGATGTGATGTTTATGGAGCTACAACCATCTTGCAACCAGAAGAAGCTAAAATTTCCAGGAGCCATGAGGAACATAAGAAAGGAACCAACTGAGAGAGCTTATGAGCAGAGAAATGGATCCTGGTGACATAGCTGATACCTGGATCAAACTATGCCTGAAGCTAGTTAACCATGTACTTTTCAATTAAACCAACAAACTCTTTTTACGTAAGTCAATTTGAGTTGGGTTTTCGGTTTCTTATAAATAGAAGAACACTGAGGGATACCTAAATTCACTAAGTAGATTCTGGTTTATAGGCTAAGTGTCTGATCGAGAGGCCTACCTTTTCCTGCAACACAGATACACGGTACTGTAAAAATCGTGCCATCTTGAATATGACAAGCAGACACTAGCAGAAGTCCTTTAATAGCTGATCCCTTTTGTAACCTCAAGCACCTTGCTTACCTTGTCAATCATTCTCCTCTGTTGCTGTGTCTTCAACTGGTTTTTGTTTGCTTTTCCTCACTATTACTTTTTGCCCTTGGCAAATAAATACACATGATTTTGACTCTCCCTTCTTGTGAAACGTCTACCTTTCCCCATGTTCTGCTCTGACGCCATCCTAGAAGTGTACTTCCCTTCTCAGTCAAGTTTTCTGAAGGAGCAGTCTGCATCAAGCCTTTCCAGTGCCTCAGTTTGGCAAAGGGTTACATAAAAGAGGGGCCTGTGGACAAATCTATCCTAGGAAGTGTGCTAGACAGTGGCCCCATCTTGGACCGTAACAATCAACATGGGAATATTAAGGGTTCTAGGAATTCTCACAGTAATGAACACTATTCAATTTTCTACTATTTCCCACATTTATTTGACTGTGGAAGTCACCTCCTGCTTTTATTATGCTTAAAATCAGAACGATGGTTCATACTCATTGGCTTCCTTTCTCCCTTCTCATTTATTCACTCACAAATTATTATAAAATGTTTTTAAAATAACTATAAGTATAGAGAAAAACATAACAGACACATTTGTAGCCACCAGCAGCTTTTTCCTAAAAAAAAAAGATCCAAATCAAATATGGCAAAAATATTAAGACTGACAGTTTTTCAATGTTCGACTTCTCTCATACCTCTCTGCCTTATAACACGTCCCCTCTGTTTTGTATACTGCTCCCCCTGCCCCGCTTCTCTTCTTTCCTTGTCTTTCTTGGTCTGGCAAAATCCTATCCCTGTTTCAAGATTTGGCTTAGCCATTATTTCTGCCAGGAAACATCTCCTGATTTCTCCTATTCCCCAGCCTATCCAGGTTTTTGTGGTCCTGATCTGATATGTGATAGTACCCTGAACACACCTGATATGGTTTGGCTGTGTCCTCACCCAAATCTCATCTTGAATTGTAGTTCCCCAAACCCCCATGTGTTGTGGGAGGGACCTAGTGATAGATAATTGAGTCATGGGGGTGGTTACCCCCATGCTGATAGTGATTGAGGTCTCATGAGATCTGATGGTTTCTCTCTCTCTCTTTCTTCTCGCTCTCTCTCTTTCTTTCCTTTCTTTTTTTTTTTTTTTTTTTTTTTAGATGGAGTCTTGCTCTCGTTGCCCAGCCTGGAGTGCAATGGCACGATCTCGGCTCACTGCAACCTCTGTCTGCTGGGTTCAAGCGATTCTCCTGCCTCAGCCTTCCAAACAGCTGAGATTACAGGCACCCACCACCATGCCTGGCTAAATTTTTTTGTATTTTTAGTAGAGACGGGGTTTCACCACGGGTCTTGAACTCCTGACCTCAGGTGATCTGCCCGCTTCGGCCTCCCAAAGTGCTGGGATTACAGGTATGAGACACCATGCCCGGCCTGAGATCTGATGGTTTTAAAAGGGGCTTTTCTCCCTTTTGCTCGACACTTCTCCTTGCTGCCACCATGTGAAGAAGGATGTGTTTGCTTCTCCTTATGCCATGACTGTAAGTTTCCTGAGGCCTTCCCAGCCCTGTGGAACTGTGAGTCAATTAAACCTCTTTCCTTTGTAAATTACCCAATCTCAAGTATGTGTTATTAGCAGCGTAAGAGATAACTGATACAATACCCCTATCAAAAGAGAGTGATCCTCATACTTTCAGGTAATTGTTTACTCACTAGTCTCCCTTACTAGGCTCCAGGCTCCTTAAGGACAGAAACTGCCTTTTATTTCTGCATCTTCAGAATCCTGCATCATGCTAGGAATATCCAAGATTAAAATGTAATGTTTCTTGAATGATGAATGCTCCAGGGTTACTCAGTGGGTTTTCCCTACAATTAATAGAAGAATAGAGGCCGGCCACCAAATTTCTTAAATATGATGTTGTCAGGACTACCACACAGCTTATCCAGTCACCACCTTTCCTCTTAGGATGCTGTCTCCACTTTTATTTTTCCTTCTAAAAGTAACTGAATTGGTTAGGATGTGTCCTGTTTCAAGCAGCAAAAAAACAACCATCAAAAGCTGAAACCATTGGGATGCTTCTTATTGAAGCAGAAGTCTGGAAACGGGAGGTTTCAAGGTTGGTCATCGTGGACCCAGGCTCTTTCTATCCTGCTTCACCAACATCAACGTAATCACTTTTATCCTCCTACCTGTCACCTGGTGGTGGCTGCTAAAGCCCTAGCATCATGTCTTGTCACTGTGTACAAAGGCAGGAAGCCTCTGAAAGCGCAGAGAATCAGGCTCTTTTGGCAAACATGAGGCTCTTTTTACCAAGAAGAAAATCCTTCCCAGAATTCCCCTAGTGGACTTGGCCTGTGTCTCACAGGTCAGAACTTTTCACACATCCCCTGACTTGCAAGGGAACCTGGGAAAATGAGCATCCAGCAAAGGGGAACAGGAATTCGAAGACTGGCTTAACCCAACCATGATTTACCATCGCAGGCTGGCAGAGGGACTTATCTCCCCAAAATCAAGAGACCTCTATGTACCAGCTGAATAAAATTTGGATTCTCTCATCAGGGGTGAAGGAGGCAGAGCAGGAACTGTGTTTCATATACACGGTCATCTCCGAAAATTCTCCTCTTAATTGCTCCATGGCATCATGCTTTATTTTAATAAAGTTGAGGCCACAGATAGCAGACAAAGCATGCTTGTCAGCATAACACTGCTGTGGCTGCCAGGGTACCTGGCTGTGAAACCAAAATATCAAGTTTCTAGCCCCAGGTTTCTCACTAGCCAGTCATGGGTTTCTGGTGAGCTCCCGATGGTGTCTGAGTTTAATGTTCATTAGCTCTCACATGAGGCTTCCTCAGTGGCATTGTGTGGGCTGACGAATTAGTTTTAAAATGGTAAAAAAGCTTTCCTTCACTTAATTGCTTATGTTAGGCATCTGTTGGTATTTTTTAAGGGAAGAAAACATTCATTCATTGGCTAGTTACCATGCATCTCCCTGGTGGCAGTTGGGGACACAAAGCCAGTTAAGACAACTTCTGTCCTTAACGGCCTCACTGTTTGGTGAATGAGACAATCATATACACAAATAGCTAAGTTTAACACAATAACTGCAATGCTGAAGATCTGGAGACAGTGCCATTGTCTGGGGTGTGGGCAATTCTCTGGGAAGCAGAAGGATTCCAACAGGACCCCTGCATACAGCAGTATAGGCTGTTTTCCATATGCTGCATGGGTATATGAGGAAGCCCTGGGTACAGAGTCAAAGAGACCTCTTAAGAAGAGGCCGAGGTGGGTAGATCACTGGAGGTCAGGAGTTCGAGACCAGCCTGGCCAACATGGTGAAACCCATCTCTACCCAAAAATACAAAAATTAGCTGGGCGTGGTAGTGCACGCCTGTAATCCCAGCTACTTGGGAGGCTGAGGCATGACAATGGTTTGAACCTGGGAGGCGGAAATTGCTGTGAGCAGAGATCACGCCACTGTACTGCAGCCCGGACAACAGAGCGAGATCTTGTCTCAAAAAAAAAAAGAAAAAGAAAAAGAAAAAGAAAGGAGGAAACACTTGAGTTGACAGAAAGGAAGGGTACAATTCTGGAGACTAAGACATGGTAAAGAAGAAATCCCTGATGCCAGGCCTGGTGGCTCACATCTGTCATCCCAGAGCTTTGGGAGGCCAAGGCAGAAGGACTGCTTGAAGCTAGGAGTTCACGACCAGCCTGGGCAATATAGTGAAACCCTGTCTCTACAAAAAATAATTTAAAAAGTGGCCTGTCATGGTGGTGCATTCCTGTATCCCAGCTACTTGGGAGGCTGAGGTGGGAGGATCGCTTGAGCTCAGGAGTAGGAGGCTACAGTGAGCTATGAGCGAGCTATGATGGTGCCACTGTACTCCAGCCCGGGGCAACAGAGTGAGACCCTATCCCTTAAAAAAATTAACTAATAAAAAGAAAGAATCCATGGAGAAAACACAACATGAGCAGAGGAATGGAGACTGAAAAGTACAGTGCCTATAAAGTTTAAGAGATGCAGAATGTTCTGGAGCAGACCTATATTGAAAGAAAGGGAGTGGGAGGAGGCTGTTCATAGAGGAAACAGGGAGAGGAGGCTGAAACGCAAGTAAGGACTTTTAAAACCTAAACTTTTTCCTGTAGTTGGCAATTGAGAGTCAATGAAAGTTTTAAAGCATTAAAAGGAACTAGTTCCTTCAGAGGTTAGAGAGGCCAATCCCATTTGCAAATTAAATAACTACCAAATTGCAGCACTCCAAAAATTACTATGAACTACGTTTATAAACACAAAGAGCTTATTATAATGCTAGAGAAATGACTGTCAACTGGGTTTCAAAATTTTTAAGCAAACTATGATAAAATGAATCCCTGTATTTTGTCCTTCCATGAAACTGAACAGGTTAGGGATATATCCCATAAATCCTACAATTATTTAAAGCACAAAGCACAGTTTTACTATGTTATCGCTTTTAAATAACACTTCACCAGATTCTGGTTCCTGAAACCACTTTTGGGAAAAATGCTTTCCTAAGTGACATCACCCCATTTTCCAAATAAAATGAAAAAAGAAAGGCTCATATTCAGAAGCAGCAGGCTACAAAAGGAGGATTGGTAGACCTTAAGAGCTTGCGATGGAACCCCTACTGCCTTGAGAGAAACAAAGAAATAAATTAAAAATATAAAACCCCCCAAATACACATAGTTGAGCTTAAAAGAGGTGGGCTGGTTTTCCCCAAATCCATTAATAATATAAATCACGGTATTTCATATTCATGGTCATCTCTGAAAGTTCCCCTCTTAATTGCTCCATGGCATCATGTTTTATTTTAGTAAAGTTCAGATTTTATTGCCAAAGACTAATGGGCATAGAGTCCCTGAAGAACTTGTTTTAAAACATCGACCAGTCAACCATAAAAGAGATATTAAAACAGCTACAGAGGCTAAATAAGAATTAAAAAGTATAGCCACTTATTTTTAAATTAGAATCCTCTTTCACATTTAGGAATATAATAAAATGTGTCATAAACTTTCTACTTTCGTTCCAAAGTATTGTTGTAAGAGCCGACAGTAATACAGACACAGTCTTTCTATGGTTAAGCAGTACCCATTAAAATCAAATGCTGTTTTTAAGCACAACTGAAGACATTTTAAAATTATGAATGATTACAATGTCATAAAAACCTTCCGGGGAGAGAAAGAGAAAGGTAGAAACAGGGAAGGATCTAAATGAATAGGGCTGTTAATAAACTTCTACCATCAACGGGTCAAAGTTCCCAGGCTAAGCAGGGTCAAGTCTTACTACAGTCCTAGATAGAACTTGTAGTTCAGCAGGCGTCTGTAAAATGTGTTCAGATGAGATTTGTGTAAATCACTGTTGAATCTTTTTGTGTCCTTCCTTATGGAGTAGATTCCAGTCTTGAACCTTCTTGATCACTATGTAACACCATTCATTTTATTATTATGCTATGTTCTTTACAAAGGTTTGGTGTCAATGATTAGTGATGTCGCCCCATTTTACAAGTGGGAGAGTAGCCAGAGGGGAATAAACCTCCCAGTCTTGCCTCAAGTTCAACATGAGTGGGGAACTCAGGTCCTCAATACTCTAATAATGGGTTACAATCCTTGCCTTCATCTGGTGGGCAAACAGGAGGGTAGGAATTGCTCATCCGAGAGGGAACAACCGTGACAAGCGGGGCAGGGCACAATCACACACAGAATATGGAAATGACTTTTCAGGCTTCCTCCTGAAATAGGGCACCAGGCACAAAGAGAAAGATGGCTTTTCCCAACTGAAGTACTATCTGGCCAAATAGGACGGAGACAGGATGTTCAGCAAGAAAGGAACCATCTTTTAGGAAACATGATCTCTGAAAAGACCTGAAACAGAGATCTCAGCAGAAATCCAGGTAGGTGCCAAGAAACCTACAAAAACAAAAAAAAACAAAAAAGGGCTCAGGAGCGGGGTGGCAAAGAGGCCCATATGCCACTCTATTTCCAATTCTGCAGCACCTTCCGTTCCTCTAAACAGGCTTAAACAAAGGCATCTTGAACTGGTTTAGATTAGTCCCCACCAGGCACATTTGTAAAGATAAAAAGAACATGGTTGTTTTCCTTCCTCCGAAAGGGGGTTGGGAGGAGAGGGGAGGAATGCTCAGCCTGGTCTCATGGAGGAGAGAAAACAAGAAGAGTCAAGCATGTTCTTATGTCCACGTTTACAAACAATCTTGCCAGATTGCTTTGAAACTTCTAACACTCAAAGTTGTCCTTGTAATCCTTCTTGGTTACAGAGGCAGAGAGAAGCAAGGCAAGGGGACTGGCTGGAGGCAGAGAGAAGTGTGGTTTTCTTCCCCATCCTACAGTTCCTGGCAGCAACTAGCTTGTGTAAACATTCAGTAGCCCAACTGAACCCTACTTGAGAACAAAACAATTTCAGTTTTAAAGTGTTTGAATGACTTTAGAATCTGAGGATGTGCCTATTGAATCTGGAGCTGTTCCCTTTCAACTCTGAATGAAGGAAGAATTATGAGACTGGAGTTATTCAATGAGAGCTATCTGTCCTGGCACTCAATCAAAGGGATTAGGATTTGGAAAGAAAAGCCTACAGGTGATCCTCCAGGAAGCATACCAAGCAGTTATCAAAAACATACAAGTTCAAAGCAGCTCAATTTTCATATGTTAAATGTACTTGGATGCAGCCCCAGGCTCCTTTCTAGGTAAAAAATTGTGTTAAAGCTGTTTTGTGCTTGCATACTTAGCAGACAAGGGAATCAAAGCATGGGGTGCAGTGGTGCTGGGTCCACTGCACCCTCGTGTAACACAGTAAATCAACCTTGTTTTCCTGGTGAAACACGATCTGATACTCTGTCCCGCGTCTCCCAGCCATCATGGCAGAGACTCATTTACCTCATCAACATGAAAGAGCTGTCACAGCACAAACCCCGTGAGGTCAGACATCAGCAACAACAGCTTAACAATTAACAGAGCTTATTAATCACGAGGCTTGGGTGTTGTTTTCCCAAGCACCATGATCTGGGTCTAACAGTATATTACCTACTTAATGGCTTCACTCGGACATGCTGAAAACAAGGAAAATAAGGATACACGCCGAGATCTGGGTTACAGAAGAGGGTATGTTTTGGGTGGTCTTCCTATGGTGGCGAGTCATGAAGAAATACAACTTATGTTGCCATGAAAATTCCACAGGGCACACACAAAAAGATACAACTCCCTCTGGGGTGCCCAAAAGGACTCCAGAAAAAAATGAATGTCTGATTTATAGGAAGAAAGCAAAGGGAGAAAATGAAAACCTATACTCAGCCATTAGAAATGTATGAAAAGCACTGTAATCCCAACACTTTGGGAGGCTGAGGCGGGTGGATCACTTGAGGTCAGGAGTTCAGGACCAGCCTGGCCAACATGGTGAAATCCTGTCTCTACTAAAAATACAAAAATTAGCCAGGTCTGGTGGCAGGTGTCTGCAATGTCAGCTACGTGGGAGGTGGAGGCAGGAGAATTGCTTGAACCTGGGAGGCGGAGGTTGCAGTGAGCTGAGATCATACAACTGCACTCCAGCCTGGGCAACAAAGCAAGACTCTGTCTCAAAAAAAAAAGCAAAAAAAACAAAACAAAACAAAAAAAACAAAGAAAGAAAGAAAGAAAAAGAAATGTATGCAAAGCATGTAAAAGCATGTGAGACACATCACACATGTTCAATAAATGGCCACAGAAGGTAAGGTAAGTGAAGAGACAGTGCCTGCCTCTGCTATATCCAGCCTCTACGGGAGGAAGGTCAAAGTAACAGCACCAGAAGACTTGGCCTGCCACTGTCTGATGTGAGGGCAGCAAGGGACTTAGAATTGATGAAGTCAGAGACTGCACCACGAGGCAGGAGCCTGGGTCTCTATTCACCCCTGCCAGCCCTCACTGGCTTTAGGACTTTGGAAAGCTACTCTACCTACTCAAACTTTAATATCCCCATCTATAAAATGGGGATAAAATCCTACTCACCCAAATTAGGAGGCTACTAAGTGATAATTTATTGAACGTATGCTATGAGGCACTGTGCTTTGCACGCTACAGGTATTACCTTAGCTCTAATAACACTATGAGGTCACTACATGCGACCTTTGAACAATGTAGGGCTTGGGGCACTCGACCCCCTGCAGGCTAAAACTTGTGTACAAATTTTGACTCCTTCCAAATTTAACTATTAATAGACCAGCAGCCTTACTGATAACATAAACAGTCAATTAGCATATATTTTGTATGATGGATATATATATATATACCCACACACACACACACATTCTATACTGTATTCTTACAATAAAGTAAGCTAGAGAAAAGAAAATGTTAAGAAAATCACAAAGAAGAGAAAATGTATTTACTATTCATTAAGTGGAAGTGGAGCATCTTAAAGGTCTTCATCCTCATTGTCTCCATGTTGAGTAGGCTCAGGAGGAGGAGGAGAGAGTGGAGTGGTGGGTCTTGCTGTCTCAGAGGTGGCAGAGGCAGAAGAGGTGCAAGGGGAGGCAGGAGAGGCAGGCACACTTGGTGCAACTTTTATTTTTAAAGATCCACGTATAAGTGAACCTGCACAGTATAAACCTGTGTTGTTCAAGAGTTAGCTGTATTAAGATTATTCCCACCTTACAGAGGAGGAGACTGGAGTTTAAACAAGTGACTTGCTGAAAGTAATTCTACCAGTAAGTGGGAGAGCACAGACTGCCACCCAGGACCATCTGAATATAGACTCCAAGTTCTTGCCATCTGCCCTATTCTACCTCCCTAACTACAATGAGTGTTCCCAAATCGGAGTTGCCTTTTATGATTAACATTCCTACTATCCTACTGGGTTCGAGACCCCAGTACCTGCCTCCAATGCCCTCCCTACCGACTGCTGATCAATCACCAAATCCCATCACCTTGCCTTTGCAACGTCATTTTACTTTCTGCTTTATGTTGTCTGCTGGTGACCAGGTTGAAGGTTTCCCCATCTCTTGCCTGAAATATTGTAATAGGCCACTTTGTGTTTTCTTCCCTCCAACTCCCTGCTCATTCTATTCCTGAAGCCTGAAACACCACCTGTCTCCTTTGCTTACCACAGTCCTGCACATTCTTTCATGCCCAGGTCAAATGAAGCTTCAACTGACCTTGACTGCTGCCTGCACTGGCCTCTCAGAGCACATCAGCCAAGTATCAGCTTAGTGCGCATGTCATCCTCTTTGGCGGTCTACTTAGCTATACCCCTTTATTTATCAACCCCCCTCACTAACCGAATTGTGAGTACCATGAGCACCATGCCTCATTTCTTTTCATTTTTATGTCACCTAGGTCTCCTAAAAACGGTTTTCTGAATTGGGATAAAAGAGGGAGGTGGCATAAGAATATTTTAAGATTCTTTCCAGGTTTCCAGGTCAAAGACATTTGATTCAGATGACAAAACCAACACAAAGAAAAAAGAATCAAATCCCTAGTATTATATGAGGTATGATGAGGCATAATGGGTTCAAACCTATGTCTTGGTGCCAGATGGCCAAGGTTAAACCCTTAGCTCTACCATTCACTAGCTATCTTGCCTTGAGAAAGATTCTCAACCTCTCTAGACTTCAATTTCTTCAACTACAAAATAGGAGATAACAGTAGTACCTACCTATGAGTCTGCCATAAGGATCAGATGAGATAATATATGAAGCATTTAGAATGCAAATTGCCACATAGTAGGTGCTCAATAAATGGTAGATATGTTATTACATGGGGAGAATATTTCCTTTCCCTGCCATCTAAGATATTACTTAAGACAGACAGGAAGAGAAATAGGCATTCTAGTCCATGTTCCCTCATTCAGATTTAAAAAACCCTTAAAAGTTGGATGTCGCCAACCCTGCCAGAATTTTTTATTCATAGCCCAACTTAAGGCCCCAATGTAAAAAAGAAAGCTGGCTCCTCCTGGCTTCTTATTGTCTTGGCACTGAACAATCAATTTCAAAGTACATTAAGTTATTTAACAGGTCACCAAGTAGCAGAAAGCTAAAAGTTTAACCATATTTACAAGGAAGAATTATATGAAAATATTTTTACTGATGCTATAAAAACCCCCATTAAAAATGACTGCACTGAAAAGCTGAACATGTATGAAACAAATGGGCAACTCTTAAAATGTTACCTGGTTCCAGACAGTCCAAATTTTGTGTCTCATTAGCAAATAAGATAAATGACTTTGTCTGAAATGATGTTTTATAAATCCTATTAACAGGCTATAAGGGAGGCAATGGTTTCCAAAACAGGAGAATTAATTTTCTAAGTTCAATCCCCATTGTACATACAAAAATGTGTGGGTATCTGGGGGGCTTATTGCTTATGCTGTTTTCAGACTACTATACTAATAATACCTTCTAACAATTGCATTTTATACTTTTCAAAGTACCTACATATTCATTATCTCCCTTGAGCCTCACAACATGTCTATGAGGCAAATTGGGCAAATATTACTCTTAGTTTTTTAAAAAATAATACTGAAGAGTAAAATGGCTTTACCAAAGTCAGTTTAAAGCAGAGCTAGGTTAGAATCTCAGCTGCTTCTGACTCTTTCCACTCTATGGAGTTGGAAGAACCAGTGTTTGTGATGGGAGGATGGGTATATTTCTGTGTGCACAAACCCATAGAATGGGGGGAAGCTGTACTGTCATTTTCCTTTCTTTCTTTTTTTTTTTTGAGACAAGAGTCTTTCTCTGTGGCCCAGGCTTGAGTGCAATGGCGTGATCTCGGTTCAGTGCAACATCCACCTCCTGGGTTCAAGCGATTCTCCTGCCTCAGCCTCCCAAGTAGCTGGGATTACAGGCACACGCCACCATACCCAGCTAATTTTTCTGTAGTTTTAGTAGAGATGGGGTTTTGCCACTTTGGCTAGGCTAGTCTTGAACCTCTCACCTCAGGTGATCTGCCTGTCTCGGCCTCCCAAAGTGCTGGGATTACAGGCGTCAGCCACCACCCCTGGCTGTGTTGTCATTTTAAACACCATATCCAGATAAACTATAAGAGAGAACACAGAACAGAATGCTTGTTTCTTACTTGTTAATATATTTTTTTTAATTTTCAAAAAATAGAAGTGGTGTACTCTAACCACCATATACATAATGGCACAGAGCTCTGTATATCCTTTATTATTATTATTATTATTATTTTTAAGAGCAAGACGTATTCCAGTGACTGGTACGATTTTGTTTTTGCGTTTTCTTGCCAAAAAGAAAATATGGCTTTAATAGAAGTTTACATGTGCGTGGTATTACATGCATGTAAAACAGATGTAACCTAATTACATTTTCATTTAAATTGCTAAATAGCTACTTAAGTAAAAAGCTAAAATAACATACAAACAACAGTTACTATAATAACAAGTGTACTTAGAATTAAATGAAAAGGATCAAAGCTACAGCAGACAGAATCTGAGTTGGTCTTTCAGAAAGACAGAGTGACATAACAACGTTGCCTTCATTTACTCAGTAATTTAATGTCTCTATAGCTCAGCCTAAAGATACAGCTCAGCTCAACCTAGACGCATGGAAGAAAATCCATAGAGTTTATACAAAGACTCTGGGTTTCATAAAGATTAGACACACTCTACTAGAGATTATATAGCAAAACCCTAAATTGGAAATTAGAATTCCAGGACAATACAATCAGCTTGATTATAGTTTTAAGCAGACCTGTCTAGGCTGAAATCAGAAATCAGCTCCCAACTCTGAGATCAGAGTACCCTTTTTGTATTTTTAGCAGAAGACAACATTATATACCAGTGATTGCATATTCATAATGCACCCCTTCCTGTGTACCACACAAACGCCCGTCAGAAGGATCCAGAGTGTTTGGGATGATATTCAGCTTTGGTGCACAGTGGTGGGGACCTATGGTTAGTCCTCACAAAGGAGCAGAGAAACAACATGTTTCTGAGATGGTAAATGGCTTTACCAAAGTCAGTTTAAAGGAACAGGAACCTGAAATCCTAAATACTGTGCCCTGGAAAAACTCGAACCTGTTTAACCCAGATTTGCCGGGTAGCGTTCACTCTTAGGTTTGCCCTGTCTATTTCAATCATAATTTTAACGACAATGAATTTCAGCTGTTTGGTGGTCATGGTGGTTATTTTAAACAGAATGAGAAAAAGATTGAACTTATGAAGTGTTAGAGCAATGTGAACTTATTTCAAAAGTAGAATAGTCTATCACTAGAAGCAAAGAATTTAGAGCAGGAATGCATGGTGAAAATACTCCCACATCAGCGTTCTTCTCTAAACTAGACCGGCCAGTTTTTCAGAATTTTACTCAGGAGTGTAGAAAATAAAGGACTTAAATCCAGTCAGCCGTTTTTGATCATGAACCTGAAATGTTGAAGAATGTTTCAAAACTAAAGGAAACATCTCTGCTAAAACTGGGGGTTACACTCTTTAAGCCACGAACTTCCTTATCAAAGATATGGCAGGATTCTTTTAAAAATTAGCTTCCAATTATACCCCCAACACATCTGACTTTAAAAATATGATTAGCTTTTAGCTTTGATTTTCATTTTATTCGGGAAATGTCCTCTCTCTAGAGGTGGGGAAGGAGAGAAAGACTAAGAGTCAGAGGTGGGGAACTGAAAGGGGATTTGAAAGAAAAATCACTCAGGCCCTACACTTGGGGTCCACCTTGGCGTTTATTTTCTCGATGCCACCTCACACAGCATTTTAATAGGGCAGGAAGGAGGGGACTGCCAGTGCATGCTGCCTTTTGTTTATTCTTCTTTTATTCATAAACACACAGGGCTCTAATCTCAGCAAAGACCCCAAAGGGCCCCATGCATTTAAATATTTGTGGGAAAATGTTTTCTTTCTCATATCTGGTCATCCTACACCAAAACTGTGGCAATTCCCTGACTGAGGAATCCACAAATTCCCTGCCTCTGGATCTACAGCAATAATGCGGCTATCAGAGATGAGAATGAGGAACGTACTTGAAGAATCTTCGCCGCCATAGCTAGTCTCAGGTTGAATGCTATGAATCAGTCTCTTCAGAATGGCTGTTGTTCCTCACTTTCTACAAAGGGTGTCCATTAAGTTTCACAGTGTGTTGAGAACAAGTTTGTAAAAGACAAGTGAAGGCTTGTCATGATTTTGTAACCAATTATTTCATTTGTATTTTATAAATGGGTCATAAATGTCATTGACTAATTGCCACCCTTCTTTCTCCCCAACCCCCAGCCCCTCCCTACACATACTGGAACAAACAGGTAACCTTGTACCACTCTTGCCAGAGGCCAGGAATTAATGGCAGGTTTTAAACTAAACTTCACCTATTTGGAAGGACATCAATGGTAGCTGAGGACACAATGTAATTTCTCTACTCACCACCACTCCTCTCTGCCCTGAAAAACAAACACATTTCCATCATTTTACTCTGTGTCCCGAAACCTCAAATGCCAAGAGAAAAAGTGACAGCTAAACAATCCAAAAGACAACAAAAGAATCAATATTAAAATAATTAAAATAATCATATCCGAGTATCACTGACTTAGTCGAGGACTTTTCTGGTCTATCTGATCATTATTAAACCAGTCATTACTCAGAATTTCTATTTGACTGCAGTAGGGACACCATCTTCAGTTGATGCTTAGGGGCTCTGGGAAAGGCAATGTGAATACTGTCCTGCCTCACAATGTACTTTAAAGAGTAACACATTCTGGCTGGGCACAGTAGCTCATGCCTGTAATCCCAGTGCTTTGGGAGGCTGAGGCAGGAGGATGGCTTGAGCCCAGGAGTTTTGAGACCAGGCTAGGCAACATGGCAAGACCCTGTCTCTACAAAAAAATACAAAGTAAAGTAGTCAGGCATCGTGGTGGGCACTGTAGACCCTGCAACTCGGGGGGCTGAGGTGGGAGGATCACTTGAGCTGGGGAGGTTGAGGCTACAGTGAGCCGTCATGGCATCATTGCATTCCAGCCTGGGTGAGCGAGTGAGTCTCAAAAAAAAAAAAAAAAAGACACATTCCAAGGGAGGGATAGAGGAGGGAAAGTAATTACTTTGTGATGGTTAAAACTCAGTAAGAAAAGGAAGGTGAGGGTGGTTATGCCCTGTAAACTTTTCTGCAACTCGACTCCCTTAAAAGTTGGCCTTAAAGAAGGATCTATGTCACTAAAAAGAAACGATATAAATGAGACAAGCTGCCCTCTATTTCAGAGTAACTCTGTGTTCTTCACAATAGGGTTTTAAGCCACAGAACAGTCATTGTTTAGAATGCACCAGGCTCCAAACACCTCCCTTAGAGAATGAGAAGGTACGGCCACTAAGCCGCTGGCTCTAACTTTTGCAATTTTTGAAAGCTGAAGTTATAACCTAGTGGCTGGTAGGCCAAAGTTAGCCCTCAAATACATTTTCAAACAGTGTTTTAAATTAGATGCTAAAATTTTTATAAAAATACCTTTCATACAAACATCTGGATTTCTGGCTTCTTTTGGAAAAAAAAACAAAAAACAAAAAACCTGAGCTGTACGCAACAGTGGGCCCATATTGTCTCATGGCAGCAGTTGGCTGGGAGCAGAGTGCTGGCTGTCCTCTTAGACCGGGGGTGTGCTTTCTAGTTCTTTCTTGTCCCCACAACTCCCTAATGTATTATACCAACCCTGCCTCACTCGTTGACATTATCTGCTGGCTTCTGCAGAGATCTGAGCTTACCATATCTGGTGTGTGGGTGTGTGTTTGTGTGTGTGTGTGTGTGTGTGTGTGTGAGAGAGAGAGAGAGAATTTAAATTAATTGCTCAGCAAATAATTATCTTCCCTACTTGAAGGCAGAGAGAAAAGGGTTTCTGAAACTCTAAGTCCTGTTTAGCAATTCCAACAGTCACCCAAATTCCACTCCACTGAGAAAGTCAGTGTTTAAGTTTCATAACAATGTATGCCACACATCTTTATGCTTGCCTGAAGACATCCTGGGCCCCAATTCCCTCAAACTGGCTGACCAGCAGGTCAGCGTCTCCTCTAAAAATTATCCAATACCCTACGGGTCTGTTGCATGTTTTAAAGCCAAACTATAAAAATGAACTCTACTATTCTCTAAAGAATAAATACATTCTATGCTTATTTATTCCTCCAAAATTAAGTTTGTTATAAAAAGTTGAGCATCAGACATGCATTTTCAGCTTGACTCTTTTACTGTTAGGATGGAGAAAAACCATCATTCTTCATGATATATTTTTTATAATGAGGACCACAAAAAGCACAGAGAGAAATCTCAGGATCTTTGGAAATAAAAATGAATGTACATATTTTCCACTAGCTAGCAGTAATTACTTTACCATGTGAGGCTCGGGGTAGGTAGTGATGTGTAATACCTTTAAACTTGGAGCCATCCCAAAAAACACAAACGAAAAAAACCTGACCTCTGACCCTGTTTTGAAGCATCACTACCCGCTTGGGTAGTGTTTGCATGTTGAAATATTTATTTCCTTCATAAAAAAATCTATCTGAATATCCAGTCTCTCAGCAGTCAAGAGTCTTATTTTCATGTTAGCAGAAGCCCTTAAGTAATTTGGGGCTATGATCTTAACACTACCAGCTTTACCCACTTAAAACTTTGCCAGCTTCGAGCTGCATATTTTTCTCACCAGCTCCTCATTTGCAAAAGGCATCGTAGAGATTCAGGTGAAAAGTGATGAAGTTTCGACAGCTGCAGAGCCCAGTGAGGAAACGAAGTTTCTTGGGCACAGCTTCCAAGAGGGCAATATTACTGAGCACTCTGTCACTTGAAGCCATTAATTTGTACCAGTGAGTACCATGAACAAGTTCATGCAAGCAGGTATTATAATAGGAACTTTTGGATCTGGTGTGAGAATGAAACCTCTCTGAACCCTAAAGTTAAGGTGTTTTGCTGAAACCCCTCAGATGATAACATTAGACACATGAATATCACCAAGGTTTTCATTGGTTCATTGGTTATGTGAACAAAAGGCCTAATCAAGATTACTTCATATTTAACTTACACCATGAAAAAAGAAAATCTAAGTCTCACATAAAGTGCTCCAGGACATTGGAGTCACAAACGTGGGCAGACAAAAGAAAAGAGGTGTATTGGAGGTGTACCGTGCCCTCTCATAAGGGTGCAATCCTTCACCTTCATCCACAATAAGGTTGAGAAGAGCTTAAAACACCTCCTTCTTAATGCTTTCTAATAACAGAGTGTGGTAAGGTGAGGACTGAATTTTTCTCTAAGGCCTAGGATGGAGATTTTGAAATGAAGCTCAGAATGGCTTTTTTTCTTTCTTTCTTTCTTTCTTTCTTTCTTTTTTTTTTTAACAGGATCTCACTCTGTCACCTAGGCTGGAGTGCAGTGGCACGATCTTGGCTCACCACAAACTTCACCTCCTGCGTTCAAATGATTCTACCGCCTCAGCCTCCTGAGTAGCTGGAATTACAGGCGTCCACCACCATGCCCGGCTAATTTTTCTTTTTTTTAAAACAGAGTTTCACTCTTGTTGTCCAGGCTAGAGTGCAGTGACGCGATCTTGGCTCACTGCAACCTCTGCCTCCCAAGTTCAAGTGATTCTTCTGCCTCAGCCTCGCAACTAGCTGGGATTACAGGTACCCGCCACTATGCCCAGCTGATTTTTTGTATTTTTAGTAGAGAGAGGGTTTCATCATGTTGGCTAGGCTGGTCTCAAACTCCTGACCTCAAGTGGTCTGCCCGCCTCGGCCTCCCAAACTACTGGGATTACAGGTGTGAGTCACAGCACCCGGCCCTAATTTTTGTGTGTTTAGTAGAGATGGGGTTTCACCATGTTGGCCAGGCTAGTCTCAAACTCCAGACTCCTGATTCACCCGTCTTGGTCTCCCAAAGCGTTGGGATTACAGGCGTGAGCCACCATGCCAGGCCTCAGGATGGCTCTTAAGCAGGAAAGCTTCAGGTTTTCCTTCATGTTTACTGACATTACTTAGAGGGTAAATGGCTTTGCTTTTTTGTTGCAATGATTTGGGGAATAGCAGGGAATATGGGCCTTTGCCTTTGGATGCCATTAGAACTCTGCCCCCATTTTTTTTAGAGATGGGGTCTTGCTCTGTTGCTTAGGCTGGAATGCAGTGGCACAATCATGGCTTATTGCAGCTTCAACCTCCTGGGTTCACGCAATCCTCCCGCCTCAGTCTTCTGGTTAACTGGGCCTACAGGCACACACCACCATACCCAGCTAATTTTTAAATTCATTGTATGGACAGAGCATTGTTATGCTGCCCAGGCTGGTCTCGAAACTTTTGGCCTCAAGTGATCCTCCTGCCTCAGCCTCCCAAAAGGCTGGATTACAGGTGTGAGCCAAGGTGCCCAGCCAAAAATTTCTCTCCAAGTTTAATAATGGCTTGTTGGGTCAAAAATACTGTGGAGAACCCACGTTATCTCTTTGAGGAAAACTGGCTACACTCTGTTTATACTGGCATATAATATGAATCTGTTGGAATTTAGAATTTTGCAATTCCAAACTGTATCAGCAAGTGGTTTTTGCATCTAATCCTGTCTCACTTATGGTTGCTTTGGGAAAGAAAAACAATGCTGCTATTAAAAAAAAAAACCTGTCGTATTTTGAGCTATTTAAATACAGAAGCTTCTTTACTTAGGAACTTTAGATTTACTGATAAGAACAAACCTAAATACTGGAGCAAAAGCCTGTCCCTAACAGATTGTACTCCCAGCGGCTGCTTAATGCCACCGTGGATTTACAAACAAGAGGTTTCACATACAGCTTTTTGGATCCTAACCTGGTTGGAAGGAGAGGCACTTCTGTAAGTTGTTCAGGCAGTTGAGCAGGGCCTCAGTCACCTTTTTCAGCACCTCTGGGCAAATTCGAAAAAGGTGCCTCTGACTGGCAAATACAATCTCCCAGGATTGAAGAGGGGCATATGCATTGGATTTCAGCCCTTTTCCCTCCCCACGTGTCAGCCTCCTTAGCTTAGAGTCCACATGTAGGCTATAACCTCTTTGCCTAGCATTGAAGATGAAAAATGCATAAACAGGTCTCTTTCCAGTCATTCTGGTTTCCAGGTAGCAAAAGGCTGTCAAACAATCTCATCAGCAAGCAGAGGTTAGTTACTAATTTCACAATTGTTTGAAAAGGAGCCTGATAGCATCAAGCTAGAAGAGTGTGGGAGAAATCCAGGGATTCTTGTCAGAAACAATTAGAAGACACAATAGAAAAGAGCAAAGTCATGTGGTTTCACCTCATGACTAACCAGTTCTTCTTGACTTAAGGGTGGGACTAGTTCTACCTTCTTCTTATTTTGATTCATGAAGGCCACACATGAAGCTAAGCTAAGCAAGCCTGGTTCTCTTCATGGCAAGAAGAGCCATGAGTATTTTACTGGTGAGCATCATAAACTGAGAAGCCAGGTTTTAAGATCCAGACACCAGATTGAATAAGCCAGTGTGCTTTGGCTTAAGGCTGCCTATGGAAGCAAATGAGCTGCCAGAGAGGGTGCAAAGTAACAGCCCTCTGGAAGGGTGCAAGCATCCAAGGAGCTTCAAAAATATGCCTAAGAGTTGGCCAGGAGACTAGCACTTCTTAATTAGAGACTGTAATTTAGGAAGGCAGAGTTAGTGCAAGCAAAGTCATGTGAGATGTACAGAGACTTTTTGGTCTCTTTTTGACCTCCAAATTGGGATTTTTGCCCCCAAAGTTAGGTATAATTATAAATTATGGAGCAACACTTTGATAATGAGCTCATAGCCACTGTAGTTGTTAACAATTAACATGTATGCCATAAAAGGAAGGGGAAAATGTAGAGGACAAGAAATTCACACACACACATATACAGCCATAAACATAAAAAATGCCCAATCACAGTAGTGATAAAGAAATTCTGTTACTTTTCATCCATAAAATTGGAAAAGATGTTTTTAAACATGCTGCCAAACTTGAGATGGGAGAGGCATTCTAAAAAGAACTCTTGATGAATCTGTAAACTGGTCCACCTTTCTAGAAATCAAATTGGCAATATTTTATTCAAACATCCATTCCAGACATATTTTTCAAGAACTTGTAATTTGTTAGGAACTTAAAATGTACACTCTCCTTCACCTAGTAATTCTATATCTAGGAATCTGTTCAAGAAAGCATCAAAGATTCTTATAAAAGGATGTCTGTCATAATATTTAAAAGTGAAACCCTAAAGAGATATGATAAAAATAAATGATTGTATACATTGAGGAAAATCATTTTTCAGTGATGTATGTAATAATATTCTATGAAAAAGAGTATAACAATTTTAACAACAGAAATATTTCTAATCATACACCAAATGTTAACCATCGAGGTGGCAGGATTATGGGTAATTTTTTGGTTTTGTTTTTTTTTTGAGGCAGAGTCTCGCTCTACCGCCCAGGCTGGAGTGCAGTGGCATGATCTCAGCTCACTGAAACCTCTGTCTCCTGAGTTCAAGCAATTCTCCTGCCATAGCCTCCCGAGTAGCTAGGATTACAGGGCGCCACCATGCCCAGTTAATTTTTGTATTTTTAGTAGAGAAGGGGTTTCACCATGTTGGCCAGGCTGGTCTTGAACTTCTGGTCTCAAGTGATCCGCCCACCTCGGCCTCCCAAAGTGCTGAGATTACAGGTGTGAGCCACCGCACCCAGTGATCATGGGTAATTTTTATTTTCCTTTTGTGCTTTTCTACAATTTTCAAATTTTCTACAACGAGCCTTTATTAATTTTAAAAGTAAGAGAAAGTACTTGGCCACAAAAGAGAATTAGCTAAATGGCAGATGTATTTACAATCTCAAAATCACAAATGAACAAGAAAATAACAAAATAGTAATAATAAAGTTACAAATATACAGTTTAGTCGAGATTTACAAATCCTAAAACGATGTCTGGCCCTGAAATAATGAAGCAGCATATGTAAACAGAATCAGAAAATCTATTATATTATCCAATTTAATCTCTTCATTGTATAGCTGTTGAAAACTAAGATTAAATTTTGAAACAGCTTGATGTTTCACACTGCAAATTAGAGACTGAAAGCTTAGGACTCCTGGCTTCCAAAAAGTGCTATGTCCATACTAGGGGGTGCCAATAGGTCTCATTTAAATTGCAGGTGTCAATCAATTGATACTAGCTATTTGATGTGCTGTGTTAAGAAGGCTATACACAAGTTTAGAAGGAAAATGTGCATCGAGATTAGTGATATTTGCCAAGGGTGACATACATACATACAATGAAACAATACTGTCTTCTCTAACCCCACTGTTTCTCACCATAAAATACTAAACATCTAGCCTGGGCAATACAGTGAGAGCCCTGTCTCTACAAAAAATTGTTTTAAAAATTAGCCAGTCATGGTGGTGCATGCCTGCAGTACTTGCTACCTGGCAGACAGGTAGGAGGATCCTCTGAGCCCAGGAGTTTGAGAGTGCAGTGAGCACTGCACTCCAACCTGGACAACAAAGCGACATCCTGTCTCTAAATAAATAAATAAATATCTGTATTTTGGGGAACACTGCATATAAATCAGACTAACTAAAACTACAGTTTTATGCGTAAAGAATGATGAGCAAGAAAAGTTTATTCTTTCCAAATGAAAAGGGACAATTCCAGGTTTCATAAAGGTGTCAAAGAAATATTTATACTCATCATGCTTCAAAGAAATATTTATACTCTTTCCCCATAAAGAAGATAGGAGGCAAGAGCAAAACAGTTGGAAGAGTAAACTCATGCCTTTCCCAAGGAAAGCTATCAACAGAAATAAACTTTAAAGATTTGAGGGAAATTGCATGCAAAAGCCTTCATGCTAAAATAATCAAAAGCCAATCAAGCTTTGGATAAGCTTCAAAACAGTAACGTCACAGAAATGTTAGGAATGAATGAGTTCTACTGAGACCTGTTAACTAGGGTCAGAGAGCATCAGAAAATACTGTTATAGAAAAATATCACCTACAGGAAATTATATATAAAATATCACCAAATTAAGTTCCTGTGTATATCACATCAAGATACAGTAAGCTCTATTTCAGGAATGGAAAGATGATTCAACAATGTAAGATCCAATAATGTAATATGCCACAATTTAAAAAACAAAGGAGAAAACTCATGTCATCATCTCAGTAGATACCCTTCTACCCTCAAAACAATATCTGATTAAATGCAACAACCATTAAAGAGAATTAACGAGAGTAAGAATTATTTTACTGAATAAAGGATATTAATCAGAAATCTCAGTAAATCTCCAGGTTAACTGCAAAACACTTAAAATATCTGAATTAACAACAGGAAAAAATAAAAAATCAAAGGATGCCTATTATCCCTACTATTAGTTAACATTATTCAAAAAAAAATCAGCTAAGACAGGAAAAAAGACCAACAAAAGTACATTGGAAAGAAAAAGGCAACATCATTTTATTTTAAATTATTTAATTCCTTATTTAGAAATTCCAGAAGAATCAAATGAAAAACTACCAGAACTAATAAAATTTAGTAAGGTAACTATATAAATGTAAAAACTCAACAGTTACCAGACATATCTATAATTCCATTACAACAGCAATAAACACAAATATCTAGAAATGAAGGAGAATGTCAAGAAAAATTTTAAAATTCACTTAAGAACACAAAAGATGACATAAATAAATGAAGAAGTAAAACATGTTAATAGATGAGGAGACATTAAAGAAATTATCCAACATACACACTTATAAATTCAATGCATTTATATTAAAATGCCAACAGGATTTAGAATTTTTTATGGCATCTGACTATCGGAATCTAAGATTCATCTGACAAAAAGGCCATGAAAATGGTTAACGAAATTTTCTAAAAAGAAAATGGAGGAGGGCAGGCCCTATTATCTAAAAACACACAAAGTTTTGGTAATTAGGCAAAAAAAACCCTGACACACAAATTTCTGCAAGTTTAGTATATGATAAAAGTGTCTTTTCAAATCAATGGAGGCAAGAATGGTTTATTCCATAAAAGGTGCCAATTGCCTGTCCATTTGAAAACCTAATAATAAAGTTAATCCCTACCCAACAACCAGTCACAAAGGTAAAGTTCAGGTGGATTAAATAGGTAAACACTGAAAACAAAACTATGAAAGCATCGGGATATCATTAAAGCGAATTTCTTTAAAAACACAGAGTTTTTAAAGAAAGTTGATCTTAAGAAAGATATAACGCGCAAAAACTACAAAGGAAAAGAATAATATATTTGATTAGAATAGCTGAAAGGAATACTACATTAAGACATGTAAGATAAAAGACATGATTAAATTTTTGCAGTGAAAAGCACTACACTGGGGTGGGAGAGTGCTTTTTTGGAGAGGTAGCACAGAGTCCTGATAATGAGCAAAGACTCTGGTGGTAGGCTGCCTGGTCCTGACACTTACTTAATCAATCTACGTCCCGAAGTTGTCATCCGTACGCTAGGGGAAATAATAGTAACTACTCATAGGGTTGCTATAATCAGTACATGAATTCATATACATCCAGCACATGTTTGGCATGTAGTAAATATAATATAAATCTTCACTGTTTGGGTGAGCCATATAAAATTGCTCATATGTGACTGTTTGGATCTATAAAAACAGCAATTTTATATGGTACACTCTAATATTATTTATATTGTTTTGATTTTTAAAATATAAATTACATGTCTTTTGTTTTGAGGACTGTAGAATGAGGGGATGACGGTAAGATGAGTAGAGTACAGAGAGGCTGAAGGGAGCCACTCTGTATATACTGAGTATTTTCAATATCTGTATCTAGAAAGATCTTATCTTTAGGGAAGAAAGCCAATATTTAGAATAAGTTTGCCAAGTAAAATGTGAGATATGCTTTCAAAATCTACTTTGTGCTTCTTTCCACACAAATCCACTGGACCAAACAAATCTTTATACAAATGACTACATTCTGTGTCATAGTAATAATTTTATGAAATTTGGAAAATAAAAAAAATTAAAGATAAAATAATGGAGAAATTAGCATAAAATAAATACTAAAACTTCTTTGGACAAAGTATTGCATACTACTTTAGACAAAATAAATAGGTTTAAATTTGTTATGAATATAACAACCTGACAGCCTTTAGGACACAGCTGCAACTGCAACACCAAAAAAAAAAAAAAAAAAAAAAATTACAACATTTAAAACCAAAATACATGAATCTTTCTATTCACAAAATGTTAGTGTGGCCTTAGTTTTAGTTGTTGAATGCTAATATTATCAAGTTTTCAATGTGCTCTCTATGAAAACTAAAGTACAACATCCTCAGCTGAAGTCAATTTAGAAATAGAAATATATATATACACACACATATAAAAACAAATCTCTAGTATTAAATACACAAACAACTCAAGGAGAGTAGAGATTCCTAGGAAATGTTTCTATAAATAGTTTGACATTATTACACAATCTTCTCTGCATATCTTGTAATGGAAACACTGCTACGGGTGATTGAAGAAATAAGCAACTTTGCCATTTCTGGATGTAACTTGAGGAGATTATTTCATCATAAAGGATTGATATAGAATATACTAACCAACAACTCAATATCAAAACTCTCTTTGCAACTCTAAAACAGTGCAGAATGACATTTAAGATAATCCATTTATCACCATCCAATACAGGCTGCTTGTTCACAAAATGTCAGTGACAAGGCTGGAGCATTCCAATTCCTAGGCAGTGAGTGCATGTGACAAAGAATCTTTAATATAGCATCAAGTTCATTTCGTTATATGCTATTGCTGTACCTCGGACTTCAGTTCCCATGGTTTTTGCAATTTATATGAGCAGCTGTACAAATGAAATGCCTTTTCTTTTTGTCACACACAACAGAAACATTCCCCTCCAAGGGTAATGAAAGGTTTGCATGATCATTTGCAGGCAAGTCATTTACTCATGGTGAATCTTGATGTTTTTATTAGCCATCTTTACTAAGTTTAGTGCTTCAATTCTGAACAATAACAATTCTAAAAATGGAAATAATTCTTTATAATAATAAAAAAGGTAATAGCGACTTGCATTTTTATGTTACTTATTCATGTTGCAAAGTGGCTTTGTACAGGGTACTTCATATGCTCTTCATCAGACCCCTGTACTGTTAGTCATGGATTATCAACATCTTACAGGTGAAAAAAACTGAGGTGTAGGCAAGTTTAATCTTTTTGTCTGAGGTCTCACCGCAAGTTGGCATCATTCAATGTTGAAGCTAAAATGATCCTCAGAGTCAAATTAAGAAGCCCAAAGTTGAGAGATCACAAAACTGGTATTTTGTCTGACCAAACAGGGCCCATAAATCTACATATCCTGAGATTTTATATAAATAGGGGAATTAGTGGCTTTACTTGAAAATGTAGCAACACTGGGCCTATATTCTGAAGAGAAGTCATTGGCTAGAGCTCATCATCGCCCCCTTTAAATGAGGTATATGCTCTGCAGTTTACTACCTAGTCCATTTCACTCATTTTACACTTATTTTACATATGGTAAACTGGATAGATCTTTAGTATAAGTTCTACAAGTTTTGAAAAATGTATATGCCCATATAATCATCATCCAGTCACGGTATACATTTTCACACTCGCCGCAATGTTCCCTCATGCCCCTTTCCATTGGGTCTCCCTCTTCCTTTCTCTTCCCTTCTCATTCATTTTTGATACTTCCCTGTTGGCATCTGAATTTGGAACCCCAGACATGGTCCAAATCTCTTCATATTACACACAGTGAGACTGAGCTCTAGGGAGAGGCAGAGCCAGAGGCAGAATCCAGGTTTCCACACCTCTGGTCTCTACCACTATCCTCAAAACTAGGCCTTTCCAACCTGTTGCACCAGGGTTCACCTAAAATAAAATGCCAAGATATCATTATCACAGGCTTTCAAGAGCCACCCAGGATAGGTGAACAATTAAGTCTGTGACTTCACCCCAAATGAAACAGATCTGGAAGTGGTATTTAAGTAACAAATGGGAATAAGCTTAAACAGAGACTTATCTGGGAGTCTAACTGTGGCCTAGATTTCATCAGGTTTACTCCCAGCAGCGGAGGTGGGACATGGGACGACTCCATTTCCGCCAAGGGGAGAGCATCTGGGGTCAGCCTCCTGCTGAGTAGACTTGCCACTGTTAAACTCTGAAATGGCGGGAGCCCAGCAGCAAAAATAACCTCTGCTCTCGGTGCCAGGCCACCTGCTTCTTGTCTATGGCTGATGATCTTTGCTTAGGAGGCTAAGTGCCATATGGGATCCTGAACCCCTATTTTTTTGTGATATGTATGAAAACAAGCCAGAATGCATTTTTGTGTGGAGCTAAGTCAATGCCTTACTTTCTCCGTTAACCCCCTTGGTTAAATTCCTACTGAGGATGAAGTACAAAGAAAAACAGAAATAAGGCGTGTTCCTTTTTTAGAAAAATATATTTTAAGAGGTCACAATATCTCCAGAGCCAAAAGCAAGCAGCTCCATAGGGCTTTACAGTGGCCACTGGACAACGGTATCTCTACTATTCCATTAAGAGAATTTCCCTGTATGCACCACAAACACTGAAGAGTGAGATTTTTCCTTCCTAAAAGTTTGCACTTTCTTCCTAAGAACACTGGCTGAGAGGGATGGATGTACCTAAAATGTAGAGCTGATTGAAATGTAGGCAGCATGCACAGCCTCTGGGAACCACGTAGGCTTCATCCACCAACATTTGAGTCTGTGGCTGACAGGAAAATGTGATAGCTCAAACTAACCAATGAAATGAATCTGGTTCAATCCCTACATTTAATTAACGAAGAAGCTGAGAGCCACAGAGGTGAACTAGTTAATAACTACAATTTATTACCAATTTATTGTCTTGGATTTCAATCCTCAAGGCAACTTAATATCTACATGGCATCATTTTAGTTCCATGCCACCATTCTGAGTTGAGGAGAAGCAACTCCATTTTGCAGATGGGGAGACAGATTTCTAGAAATAAAAAACTCATTTTTAGTTCAGAGAGATGAAGGATATTGGACAAGTATTTCCAATATCTTCAACACAAGTATTGAAAATACTTGTCCAATATCATACTTTCCAATACAAGTACTGGAAATTTCCAATACTCCGAGCCTTAGTTTCCTCACCTAAACGAGGATAATAATATTGTCTAACAGGACTGTTAGGAAGATTCAAGAATACATGAAGAATGCTAAAAGAGCATTTTCTGCGGTTGTTAAGCTATTATTAAACAAAGGGCAGTGCCAATAATAGGACCCCTGTCTCCATATGACTGGCTCAGTGCCTTTCCATTAGACCATGCAACATGAAACTCAGATTATACATCGTTTGTAGTTAAAACATGCACCAAGCAGAGTGGTGAAGAAGGGAAGGGGGGAGGCAATGAACAAAAACCATCTAAGACATGGAGATTAGCTGTTACCAAAATATGGCATCAGGTAATCATCATCCAAATTTGTGACTGCATTTCATAGAACCGCGCGGATGGGATTTTATTAGATGGCTTCTGCCAAAAACATATTGGCAGATATAGCCCTGAGCTTGTGGTTCACCAGACACACAAGAGCCCCTCTTCAGGAAGGGGATCCTGCTTAGGCCCTGGCCCAACTCCAAGTTAACACACAGTTAAAAGTAGCAGCTGCAGCACTGCTGAGACAGAGGGTCCCCTGGAGGAAGGCCTTGCCAAGGGGGCTGTTCCCAAATTATTTATCAATTGTTATAAAGAGAACTTCAAAAATACACACACATACACAAAGCAAACAAAACCTCCACAAAATTTAGCCTTAGAAAATACAGATGTTATAAGAACAAATACAATTGTCCACAGATTAATGGGAAAACCTCAAGAAATGCAAACTCAAACATCAATGAAGTCCAATTTTCATCTACCAATTTAGAAGGAAAAACCCCTAAAATATAATAATGCTTCAAGGATAAATGTATACTTTGCTGACTGCAGTGTAAATTGGCACAACGCTTTTGGAAAGCAATCTGGTAATATGTACCAAAAGCCATAAAAACGTTCATATCTTTTGACTTAGCAATCTTCCTTTTAGATTCTAAGGATCTAACCCAGAAAAAGGAGAAAGTAGTATAAGCAAATATGTAATTGCAGCGTTACTTACAACAATGTTAAATCAAAAGCAACTTAAATGTCCAACAATAAGGACATGACTTTACATATTGTAATACATCCCCTAGATGGAATATCCAATAGCCATTATAAATTATATAAAGAAACTGCTTCTAATGATAAGTGAAAAATCACAAGCTCCTATGATTACAACTATTTTAAAACATGTATATAAAATGTATATGCAGTAAACAAAGACCCAAAGGGAAATATCTAAACATATTAATAGTTGTTTGCGGCTCAGTTTCTTACTATTATTAAGAAAAGTTTCCACACTGTTTGTTCATTATTAAGAATAGTCCCACTTATGTTACTGCATTATGTATATAAGTGTGTGCAAACTAGCAACCCATGAAGTACATCCAACTACAGTTGAGTTTTATCTGCATGTTTTAAAACAGTGAATTATCTGCCAACACTGAAAACTCAAAAAGTGTCACATTTGTGGCTTTCACCGAAAAATCTAGTCTCGCAATCTTGGGCCCACACCTCTGTAAGGTAATAACTATTTGGAGTTGGAAGCAACTGGCGCCTGTAGACAGCATAAGTGCCCACCTGTTTGCCACACCCACCACCATCTCTGTTGTCTTTTTCTTTTCTTTTTTTTTTTGAAATGGAGTCTCGCTCTGTTGCCCAGGCTGGAGTACAATGGTGGGATCTCGGCTCACTACAACCTCTGCCTCCCAGGTTCAAGCAATTCTCCCTGCCTCAGCCTCCAGAGTAGCTGGGATTACAGGCATCTGTCACCACGACCGGCTAATTTTTGTATTTTTAGTAGAGATAGGGATTCTCCATGTTGGCCAAGCTGGTCTCGAACTCCTGACCTCAGGGGATCCACCTGCCTCGGCCTCCCAAAGAGATGGAAATACAGGTTTGAGCTACCACGCCCAACCCCTGTTGCTTGTCACCCAAGTCGGCTTCCCTCTTGTATGTCACCTGCTCCATTCCTAGTCCATATGATTAAGGGGGGGGAAATGATGATGGAGAACTGTAAATAATTTGAATTCCCCTTAAACGGGAATCATTGCCTATTAAACTTGAGCTTTAGTTTGGTGTGTTAGGTCACCAGAAAATCACGGTCCGATCTACTACTCTCCTCACCACGCCACAGGCAATTTCAGGGTCTTTCTTATCAACAAAAGAACCATTGGCCACACTTCGCCTCCTCCCGCAGGACGCAGGACATGTTGCTCAGTCCAGAGTCTGCTGGTGCACTTTTCCTCTTTTCTTGAAGTCTGTCTGTGGCAAGGCCCTGGCTAGCGCTCCTCCTCCGTGCTTAGCAACTACAGGGGCGAGCACACTTTTAGACAGCAGTTCACAGCCACGTTACCCTAACTGCTTTTCGATATCACAGAGACAAATTATTTTCTGTGTTTCCTGAGACAGAGAGGGAGTAGGTTAAGGGTGAGGCTTTCTTTCTCCCTATACATATTCTAGCTATGGTCTGGCAGAACTCTGGCTCTGTTTGCTGTAAGCAGATGTTTGCCTTTTTCTTTTCCCAGGGGCAGAAGGTATAGGAACAGAGAGTGTGCAGTAGTAAAGAGGTGACACTGGAGGATATAGGTCCTGTCACATCTATTGCATAAAGATGCAGTGTGGTGAGAATGTCTGGGAACTTGCTGTTTGTGAATCGTCACAAAAAAGGCACAAACTACTATTAACAGTATATATTATGTTCATTTACTTACACCCATGCAAAAGGCCATCATGTTGGTAAATGAATTAATAGAAAACAAGCCCCCCCAAAAAATGTAAGCAAGTAATTTTCTAGTCTACACATGTGATCTAGTGAAGGCTGAGGGACAGCTACCGGACCAAGGACCTTTAGTAAACATCAGGGCTCTGGGCCAAATGTCCTTACCTGTTTCCTAAGGCTTGGGAAACTGTTATTCAGGCAAGAGATTTATTTCAGATAAAGGACAAATGCTGTCCTTTAATTAACAACATCTATCTCTGGGACAAGTACATCAGGTATACGATACAGAAGATTCTTTTAATATAAAGGACAGATGGCAACTTCACTCCTGGGACTTTCAAGGCTGCCCCAGAAAAACACACAATTTTAAAAGGCTTTGAGAATTCTCTAAGGAGAGCCAGTCAGGAGACAAGAATGCTTCATTGCCCCATTTACAAAGTAAACCAGAAAGTGTCTCAGAATCATTCAGAAACACTTGAAGAATAGTCAGGTAAATCTGAGAGAGGAAAATAATAACTTTTGCCCCACAGTGTAGTTGTGAATATGGTGAAAGTTTCCTTTCCTCTGAGCCAAACAGTACTAGATGCAAAGGAGTTTGAATGTGCTGTACTGCCTAACAGTTTAGGCTTCATGATCACATAACAACAGAGCAAAACAAAACTTTCAAATATCCTCCTTATTCCAATATCGAAAACATCCCACCAGGACACTGCCACCCAGCTGAGCACTGGTTTGCTTGGTAAAAGGACAGGATGAAGTCCCCAGCTCGAGTGAAATGTCTCTCCTTTTATGGTCCTCATTAATCTGACTCAACACACACATGTGTTGGTACAAGATTCCTACAGCATGTGTTATACCTGCCTAACTGGGTGCTAACATTATAAACCACACATCAACACTTCTTGTCCGAGTGTTAATGTCTATTAATGTCCTGCTGGGGAGAAGGCTCTTAGAGCCAGCCCACAGCCACAATTCAAGACTGCCTGCCACAGGTCCTAGACGTGGCCTGCTGATTTTAGATGAGGTATTTCATAACCAGAATTTCTGGAGGAGGGTGGCTATGATGGGCTGTACTTGGTTTTATGTTGCCGAGATTATCTTCATATATGAAACTTAAAAAGCTGTATGAATCTGAAGGAACTTAGGACTGAGGAATCAACCATGCAGAATTTGGCTACTGATACCCCTGATACCAAATTAGGCTTTGCTGCTTCTGCACTGTGTTTTACAACACATTGATGTGGCGAGGAAAGGGGCTTGCCACTGCCACAGTGAGCTTCCTTGTCTGTGCATTTTCTACACATCCTATGAAGTCATGCACGTTATCTCAAGCTGGATCTACTAAGTTCCTAAGTGCACATACAATGTGCTTATACATGCAATGTGTATATATGTATATCACTGATAGAGCTGAATCAAGTATATGTGAATTTCTTTTATATACATATGAAGGCTGTATAATATGTGAACACACACATACACATACATATACATTAAAACAAATTAATTAAATGATAATTTCATAAATTTCACGATGTTTTCTCAAGATTTGCTTGGCAGCACAAAAAGTGCATATTTAAACCACACAACTCCATTCCTGCAAATAATAGTAAAAAAAGACGTACACACAAGCACAACCGTCAAAACCGGATTTGCCCTTCTCTAAATTAATCCAATTATTCAAATGTCAGTTATATCTGTCACAGCCTGGCTCCTTGGGCCGAACCAAACTGTTAAAAATTAAAACTGTTTTACTTCGTTTAGTCTTTCTGCCTTTTTAGTGTAAAACCCACAGTCTCGACAAAAAGTTGTGGGATTTGACACTCAGTGCAACACAACCGTATTGCTGCCATCCATGCATAATTCACTTTGGAAATATGCACTTGCTTTAAAATATTACTAAAATATACATGTAACATATGCTAATTTCACTGCGTTGGCTTGTAAGCTCTAGCCACTAGGTTATATGTAAACTTTGCCAAGTGCACACACTGTACATAAAGGGATTATAAATGAAAGGAAATATCTCTGTCCCTAGCTCTCTGTCTCCAGCCTTGGCCAAACTGACAGCCCCAAATCCCAGCACCATCTAACATGCCCTTCCCGTGGAGAAGACAGCCTGTTCTCAGAGTCTTAATTACATCCCAGCTGACTGCCCAGCGTTGCCAAAATCAGGCAACAAACGCTGGCCCTTCACTCACAATATGGTCTGCTAAACAGACTCCTGGTCACACAGAAAGAAACTTTCACAACGTGGAGAAATAAAGGGACAAGCAGGAGATCAAGGGAGAGCACAAACAGTAACCTAGGGGATGGAAGAGAGAGAAACAATTCATCCCCACCGTGCAAAAAAGGGGAAAATAAAAAAGAAAAACCTTCTTTTCCCAGAATCCTTAGGCACCACTGCGCCGCGGAATTTTAACAAAGCTATCCTTATTATAATGAAATCAAAGACCGACTCATCCAGCCAAGAACTGCTGCTCCTCAAGATGGGAGGCTGATACTAAGATTCAGTAGATTAACGGTTGTTAAGCAGGACTCACCCACTCCACACGGATCAGGCCATTATAATTACAGAAGAACAGAATGCAACATTCTACTATTGCAAATGGTATCATATGTTTTCTTGGCTGGCTTTCGGGGAAGGGTTTAGCTCATTTGACATGGCAGAAGGTCCTGGAGCCATGCATTCATAGCTACCTGTCTCTCATATCTATCTGCATAAAATTAAGTTTCTTTCTTTTTGTGATTGCATCACTTGCATATGACTGCAAAGATGGTCACTGAACTTGGAGGCTATTCTTGGCTTGGTCCACCTCTAAATAGAATTAGCTATTAAGAAGAAAATTTACTTTAGGAAACTTTGGAAGGTAGTTGTTTTCCAGAGCAACTGAAACCAAGATCAAGAAAAGATCTTGAGAGCGTGCTAATAGAGAAAGACCTGCTCTATGAATTAAAATGTTGTAGACTGGGAAAGCAAACTGTGGTTTCAAATGTGGCCTACAAATCAGAAGTTATAAAGGCAGCTGCTTGGAATTTTCCTTGTTGATTTTCGTATTTGAGATTGTGATTGTGGAAATGCCATTTATTCAACACAATGGGAACACTGCTCCCTGGCATTCTGTCATAATTAAACTGCTTTTCATATGGGCAACTCCACACAGGATGTTCCAAGATGAACACCACTGTGGATTTACTTATTTTAATGATGGTAGAAGATTCTCCAGAACAGGGTAGGGGAAGACAGTTAGTTAAACAGTAAAAATAACAAATACATTATAAACACAATTTGCAAAGCACTTAAATATACATCCTCATTAAGTTTCAAAATTACAGCTGGGCATGGTGGCTCACACCTCTAATCCCAGCACTTTGGGAGATTGAGGCGGGCAGTTCATTTGAGGTCAGGAGTTCTAGATCAGCCTGGCCAACATGGTGAAACGCCATCTCTACTAAAAACACAAAAATTAGCTAGGCGTGGTGGCACATGCCTGTAATCCCAGCTACTTGGGAGGCTGAGGCAGGAGAATCTCTTGAATCTGGGAGGCAGAGGTTGCAGTGAGCCGAGATTGTGCCACTGCACTCCAGCCTGGGTGACAAAGCAAGACTCTATCTCAAGAAAAAAAAAAAAAGTTTCAAGATTATACTGTAAGGCTGGCATTATTATTCTGATTTTACACAAGATGAAACTGAAGGTCAAGGAAGTTAAATGGCTTTTCCAAGATAACAGGGGTTTTGACTCCAAAACTCCTACTTTTTCCACTGCCCTGTGTCGTTGCTCTAGAAAACAGAGAGAAAAGAGAGAATGAGGGTAACTAAATATTTCACAGGTACAGCATTAGATAAATCAAGAGAACACAAGAACCTTTAGTTATAGTAAGCCGATGGGTGAGGAGGCACTCAGGCAGGCAGCAAAGAAGTTGAGATGTTGAGAATGCAATTTCTGCTGACACCTCTCCTCCATTCCCAGTACAGCTGCCCTTGGGTGGGGAAGGGTGATGACTTTTAAACAGAAAAGCTACCTACCCAAACATGCCACACAGTTAAATGACACTGCTACCCCTAGTGCCACTATTAATTCCCAAAAAGAATTTGATGTCACTAATCCCTACTATATGGAGCTAACATGATGGGATGTTTTATAAAAAGGGGGTCATCCCAGCACTTTGGGAGGCCATGGCGGGTGGATCACGAGGTCAGGAGTTCAAGACCAACCTGGCGAATATGGTGAAACCCCATGTCTACTAAAAACACAAAAAAACTAGCCAGGCGTGGTGGCGGATGCCTGTAATCCCAGCTACTTGGGAGGCTGAGGCAGGAGAATCACTTGAACCCAGGAGGAGGAGGTTGCAGTGAGCCGAGATCACGTCACTACACTCCAGCCTGGACAATAGAGTGAGACTCCATCTCAAAAAAAAAGGGGTGGGGGGGTGGGGGCGGGGTCATCACTACAGTAATGGAGTAACAAGGAAACTGTTAAAATTGTTAGGGTAAATGACTCACAAACTGTTTTTGCTGGTTGTTGTATTTAAGTTTTCCTCTTATAAAATGCTGATTGGGGGGAAAAAGCTTCATTATAATATAATCTGTGTTTACCACAATTTAGCTAGAAAATAATAATCTAATACCTCTAATACCTCATATGTAACCATAAAATGAAATCTTCATACTGTTTTATCCTTTGAGCTGATATAAGGCTATAAGACAAGAAAACAAAGAACTCTGTATATGCCTTAACAGTGTTGAGTAATAACCAATTCAATGATTCATTATTTTCTATAAAACTTAAATAATGAAGATTTGGAATACTGTTTCCATTATAGAAGCAGACTACATTCAAATTGCATCTTGAGAATTGATACCAAACATCCTTTGGGGATAAATTCACTGCAATTTGAAGTCTGGGAAGGCAACCAAGATATTTAATGGAAAGAACATGGACACATTTAATATGTGCTTAAACAAGAGATAAAATAAAAAAAAAAATTTAAACCCCAGCCAATGAAAATGGTTTCAAGTTCTGCTGAGAGAACATCTCTCACCAGCAATTTACATGAACAATGAATGAAAAAAGAATACAACATTGGTTGTGTTCTGGTTCCCTTAAACATAACCCTTCCTCATGGCCTCAGCTAGGGGTTGGTAAACTATGGCCTGATGGCCAAATCCTGCCACCTGTTTCAGTAAATAAAGTTTTACTGGAACACAGCCACACTTACTCATTTACATATTGTCCAGGGCTGTTTTTGAACTACAACAACAGAGAACAGTTGTGACAGAAACTGTATGGCTCACAAAATCTGAGATATTTACTATCTGGCCTTTTAAAGAAAAAGTTTACTGATCCCTGACGTGAACAAAGACCTATAATTCACACGGGAAGGACCATGTCAGCTCAACCCACTCTAAATAATCCACACTTAGGAAAACAGGTTTAAAGTTTAAATTTTAAGAAATACATTGGTAGGCCAGGCACAGTGGTTCACGCCTGTAATCCCAGCACTTTGGGAGGCCAAGGCAGGAGGATGACCTGAGGTCAGGAGTTTGAGACCAGCCTGGTCAACATGGTGAAACCCTGTCTCTACTAAAAATATAAAAATTAGCCAGGCGTGGTGGCAGGTGCCTGTAATCCCAAGTAGCTTATTTGGCAGGCTGAGGCAAGAGAATCATTTGAACCTGGGAGGCAGAGGTTGCAGTGAGCTGAGATCGTGCTACTGCACTCCAGCCTGGGAGGCAGAGCGAGACTGTCTCAATAAAACAAAAACAAAAACAAAAACAAAACAAAACATTGGTTTATATCCTGGCTGGGTTTAGTTTTGGCTTTAGTGACCAAAAACCCAGCACTGGGTTGGCACCATTATCAAGAACAACTACAAGGATTTTAAGCAGTCTGCATATTTCCTGCTGGAAGTTCTACTTTCTAAGATAAGTGCAATTAATTTCAGAGACACAAAGTTCTGGCCACTCAAAACTGGTGAAGGGGCTTTAGAAGCAACAGAGTCCAGGTTCAACACCCACCTTCCAAAATTTCTTAACAAATGGTAAGTGGGAATCTTTACTTAAGCTTTCAGAGGCCCAGTTTCTTCACAGGTCAAGTGAGGGTATTCTACCTCAACGGAACTGAAACATGACAATGAATGCAAGGTGCTTAAGGCGAGGTCTGATGCTCTCTAAATGTAAGCATATGAAAGAGGAAAGGAATTACTGTATTTCAAGATTTGCAGAAGAAACTTTCTGGAGCAGGAGCCCTTCTTTATGCACCACTCTCACCTTATCCAAATGTTTGCCTTTTTTTTTTTTTTTTTTGAGATGTAGTCTTGCTCTGTTTCTCAGGCTGGAGTGCAGTGGCACAATCTCAGTTCACTGCAAGCTCTGCCTCCCAGGTTCAGGCCATTCTCCTGCCTCAGCCTCCCAAGTAGCTGGGACTACAGGCATCTGCCACCACGCCCGGCTAAATTTTTGTATTTTTAGTAGAGACATGGTTTCACCATGTTAGCCAGATGGTCTTTATCTCCTGACCTTGTGATCCGCCCACCTCAGCCTCCCAAAGTGCTGGGATTACAGGCGTGAGCCACCGCGCCCGGCCCTAATATTTGCCATCTTCAGACTCTTTTTACTTTAGTGAACTGTCTATATACATACAGATGTTTCCATTCTTAGTACCATGAAGAAGGGTCTTTATTTTCCTTTAACTTGGCCTCCTGACAGCCCCAAACTCAGTCATCCTTTCTGCTGCACTCACATTTCAAGAATCTTCCAAATCCTGACCTTTGTTTTATTTATTTATTTTTTGAGATGGAGTTTTGCTTTTATTGCCCAGGCTGGCGTGCAATGGCACAATCTCGGCTCACTGCAACCTCTGCTCCCAGGTTCAAGCAATCCTCCTGCCTCAGCCTCCTGAGTAGCTGGGATTACAGGTGCCTGCCACCATGCCCAGCTAATTTTTTGTATTTTTAGTATAGACGGGATTTCACCATGTTGGCCAGGCTGGTCTTGAACTCCTGACCTCAGGTGATCCACCCACCTCGGACTCCCAAAATGCTGGGATTACAGGCGTGAGCCACCGTGCCTGGCCCTGACCATTACTTTAAATCAGTTATCCTTTTGTACCTGCAGGGGATTCCTTCCAGGACCCTCCTCAGACACCAAAATCCATAGATGCTTAAGTTCCTTCCATAAAATGGCATAATATTTGCATATAACCTACACGCATCCTCCTACGTACTTTAAACCACCTTTAGATTACTCATAATTTGCAATGCAAAATAAACGCTATGTTAATAGTTGTTAATGGTTGTGTTGTTTACGAAATGACAAGAAAAAATGTCTGTACATGTTCAGTACAGACACAACCATCCATTTCTTTTCCTGAATATTTTTGAACCCCAGTTGGTTGAATCCACAGATGTGAAAACCCACAGATACGGAGAGCCAACTCTGTACTATTAAAATAACCAGCTTCCAAACAAGCTCTTGTAGTATTAGTTCATTCTTGCACTGCTATAAAGAAATACCTGAAACTGGGTAATTTATAAAGAAAAGAGGTTTAATTGGCTCAGCGTTCTGCAGGCTGTACAAGAAGCATGATGCTGGCATCCACTCAGCTTCTGGGGAGGCCTCAGGAACCTTACAATGGTGGAGGGCAAAGGGGAAGCAGGCAAGTCACATGGCCAGATCAGGAGCAAGGTGGTACACACTTTTTAACATCCACATCTCACATGAACTCACTCACTACACAGTACCAAGGGTGGATGGCGCTAAACCATTCATGAGAACTCTGTCCCCGTGATCCAATCACCTCCCACCAGGCTCCTCCTCCAAACACTGGGGATTACAATTTGACATGAGATTTGGGCAGAGACACAGATCCAAACGATGTCAATCAGCTTACATGCTGAGGTCTCCCCTATGTTCTCTGTGCTGTCCACACAAAACAGGTCCATCTAAGCTCCAACAATAATATAAAATATACAGAAAAAGAAGTCCAGGTAAGATTTGGAGAGAAGAGCTTACCACTCCTGCTTGATAGACACAGAGACAGAAACATGGAGAATTAGTTCTGGGTCTGAAATGCACACACGCAGCTATTATATGGCAACTTTTACTTGTGTTATTATGATATCATTAGGATCCTCAAATACCAAACACAAGAATGAATGTGTATCTGAAGGACCGCTGGGAGCAAGTTAATGTTTGCCTGTGAATATACTGTTTTAAAATACCTAAAACTTGTATATTTGGCAATTTCAGAAAATAGAACAAAGATTAGTCTTAGTTTAGTTTTGATGAAAATGCCAGTTTTTCCTACTGGATTTGAGGGTGGGAAAATAAATCTTCTATACTTGACACTCTATACATAATCTACCCATCTCATATATAAACGAAAGACTAATGCTTCTTTCATTTTCTCAGTGGGGAAAGAAAATATACATTTCTCATGCTGAACTTTGCTGCAAACTACAGTAATTCAATTTTAGCAGATTCGAGTTGTTACAAGAGCTTCTTTAAACGAAGCTTATGAATATCAGAAATAATGCAGACCAACATACATTCAGTATCTTTGGGGCCTCACAGACTATATGGACTTCAACTTGCAATATAAATCCTCCAAGATAGACACTCTAGTACTAGCCATAATCATTCAAATTACAGATGTCTGTCTATGTCAAGAGAGAAAGCACTTATGCAGGATGCATCATTATCTGTGGACTGTCCCTAAATTTGGGGGTAGAATGATGAAACATAGTAACAAAGCCCCATGTCTCTCTTCTAGTACTTTGAGGTTCAAGCCTCTCACATTTGCCTCTAATCAAAATATGGAGTACAGCCTGACGACTGTTTCCTAGTAAGGACTTGACAAAGTCTTGGGATTCTAGAGATGCATGTCCCTGTAATTGACAGAGCCCTGCTATGTCTGTCAGGTGTGGTCTTCAGGTAGAAATTAAAGTCACGTTATGATTGGGGTCAGTGTCTTCCCAAAGCATTAACATGAAAGCAAGCGTAGTACTTCTACCACTAATCAGACCTGAATTCTTATTCTGGGTCCTGTCTGGAGCCTTCACCACGAGCTCTGACCACAAGCTGAGCATACAAATGAATGCTGTAAAAGAAATGATCTTCTATGCAATCTACTACAGAAACACGGGCCTCAGAGATTTCACTAAACTCTGAATATGGTTTATATTGAAAAGTCTAAAATAATCTCTCTAATTCTGGAAGGAGATCTGGTAAAAGAAGTTAACAGAAATGAGGAGATAGGGAACATGAATGGGCAGGGCAGTGAGGCCCAGTGATTCGGATGCTTTGGGAGGCGCTGTACCTTGCGTGTACCTGTTCTGATAGGTCCTCATCGAAGTGGTACTACCTGAGGTGTTCAAGGACTCCCAGTTAGAGCTGTGGATTCCAAAGGTGCCCAGTGGGAAGTCTCATTTCACACTGCCCATTCACCTAAGTGTATACTGTGCCAGAGACTTCCTGATACCAAGAATCTGTCACTGAATCAACCAGACTAGTGCAAATCACTGTCAATGTTGGTCATCATAACCGAATTCCCAGGGTAGATCCCAACATATGCTGACTGAATTAGAAGCGAAAGTGTATTTTAAAACAGATTTCAGGTAAAGCTGATAAATGCCTGGCCAGACCTGAAATTGAAATGTCTCTGATAATAATGAAACACAAGCCAGTGCATCTGGCTAGTGACATCTGTCTTCCCAGGCTTCAACAGAAGTTGGGATCTACCTTGGAAGAATGCACAATAGAACTCTCGTGAATTAGCTCAAAGAATTTAATACTTGTTGCAATTTTCTCCAATTTAGTATATGAAATAATAACATAGACAGCAATTACCATAAAGAAAAACTTCAGGTGCAACAGCATTAGTTCAACAGCTAGGATCAAGTGTCAGCCCAGAATAACAAATTTCATTCATTTTATCTCCAGCACTGAAGACATGCTGCTACTAGCTTTAATAGTCAGGAATGTCTGCTGGCTAAATGACTCTGCAGAGCTAGTCAAGTGAGGGCAGCCTGCGACAGTTTAATTGGTCTGCTCGCTATAACTCTATCTGGGGGCTGTAAGCAGTGGACTATAAACAAGCACAAAGCTGCACTCGATGCAGAGCAGAACAGCCTGCAGGAGAGGGAAAAAAAAAGGAGAGCCTCTGATGGCAGGATCTCTCATTTACACTGGCGTCAGGTTGGCTACAGGTGAACTGGAGCAATGTAGGCACTGCAGCAGAAGAAAGGTGGGGTGAAGAGAGCAATCGTTTATCTTGTATTGATTTCTGGACACCATCCTAGATCCAGTCCAAGATAGAATGACAGTTTTCAGTTTTGTGCTTGCAAGAGACAAAAATGACGAGCACCAGCCCTCCTGTTTCTGATCATGTTTCCTTTAGAAACCATGCCACCCATAGAATTTTTTCTTTTTTTTGGACAGGGAAATCCAAACAAGTTTATCACTGAAAAAGAGGGTTAGGGGCTGGTTAATCAGCCATTTGTCTTTGCTCTGGATCTCGGAGTCAAGGGGTCAAAACCAAGCACAATTGGGCCCTTTGGTTTTATCTCAGGTAACCCCCCCCCAATCTCTGGTAATTGAACCCATTCCTTGTGGTCAGAGTTCCTGTCACTCATATTCAATGTCTGTCATTACTGAGAAATGCTTCATGTCATATTACACTGACAGAACCACTACAGCAAAGCTAGCAAGACTCCCCCAGCACCAGAGGTAAGACAATGGGAGCCTCTTTCAGACCAGTGATGTTTAACATTTTATGTGCTGACACTGTGTCTGTAAGCACAATATAATGAAAGTCTAGTAAATGGGAGATAAAAATTCATACTTTCCCTCCTTCAGGGGCTGCCAAGCACTATCAGAAATAAAACAAGTTGGCAGCTCCAACGATACCATTGCACCAGTGCCACGCACAGCAGGCATTTTCTAAGTGTAGTGTGCGGATTTATACACGGATACACTCACAGCCGGGCACGCACGTTCCCACTGGTTTTCTGATGTGGCTGTGTACAAAACACCCTCTTCCTGGCAGGGCGTGATTCACTGTCACAGGCTTCGGAACCTTAGACATCCAGCTCTTCTCTGAACATATTTTGAGACTCTCAAACTACGTAAGGGAGAGAAGAGACGACTCCATTGCATCTTTAACAAAGTATGACTGTCATTCTGTTTGGAAGTCTCAAAAAATGAGTTTTGAGGCTGAGTGTGTCCCTGAAAGGTTCAAAAATCCCCAAGTCCAGTCTTGAATACTGCTGACTCCTCATTTTCAAGGCTGTTCAACCAACCTGCTTTCCCATCCTTACGGTTCGTCATTTCTTGCCATGAAGTTTACACACAAGTCTCCATGTTATTCACTCTCTATCACACTTTGCACCTTCACGCCCCTGGGCCTTTGCACATATCCATTCCATTTGGGAAGCCTTTTTATGGCATCTTCCTCCTTCAGGGCCCAGCTTGTACCCTACCTGCTCTATGGATGGATGTTTGAGTCCCCTCTTTTCACTATCTTCTTCATGGTTAAAAGCTAAGGCTCCAGAATTAGGCTGGGATAGTTTGAATCCTTGGCCTGTCATTTAGGCAAGTTTGTAAACTCTCTGTGCCTCAGTTTCCTCAGCTGTAAAGTGCAGTTAACACCTCATATGGTTGTTGTGTAGATTAAATGAGATAGCCTACAGTAACAGTTATAATGGTTACATGGTTACAAAAGTGTCCAGTACACTCAATAAGTGACAGTTATAATGACAATAATAATGATAATAATAATAAATAATATTATTATTAGCTACTACTGACATTCTCAAAGCACTCTGCTTACATCAGTAACAGGGTATTTCACTTTTTCTTCTTTTATAGTGACTGCTTTCCACTGTGCTCTTCCCACTTGGCATAGAGCTGTGGGCCTCCATATCACCTGAGAATTTGATAGGAATGCAAATATTCAAGCCCCACTCAGGAAGGGCCTGCAATCTGGGTTTCACAAGCCCACAGGTGATTATGATGCTAAAATTACCGAACCACTGGCCTACAGCATGGGCTCTGGAACCAAACTTCCTGCTTGGGAATCCCAGCTCCCCTGCCTCCCAGCCTTGTGCCCCTGGGAATGTTACCTGACGTCTTTTGGCTCCAGGTACCCTTTTCTTAAAATTAGAGATAATAAACATACCTACCATTGTAAGGGTTAATTCACATAAAATACTTAAAAAGTACTTGGCACAGAGAGGCACTTAATATGTACTAGTTAGTATTATTATTATTTAGGATTAAACACATTCATAATACATGCAAAGGATTTGGATGCTTTCGTAGGGGTTCAATGAGATTTTTAATTTTTAGTGCTATTCTTCTGAGTGTAAGCTTTCCAAGGGCAGAGACCCTGTCTTATTCACCCCCATCAGCTGCTGGAGCTTAACCCAGGCTTTGCTTTAAGCAGGCACTCTGAGAAAGGTTGGCTGCCTGGAGTTCCGTGGTGAATCCACTGGCCTAGAAGTCAGGCTGGGTATTTATTTGGGGTTGTGCTCTGTTGGCTGCAAGGCAGAGAAACAAGACAATTCACTTTGGCTTCGGCAGCTTTCCCGAGGCCACCAGCCTGTGGCCAATAGCGTTTTGCACAGATCTCTCCTTCCCAGTTCCCAGGCTGCTTCCACTCAAGGTCACACCCCTAAGCCTGGTAACTTTGGATTTCAAAATCATTTTGACTTGATATTTTACAGGGAACATGGCAGGCTTAGTGAGCTTAATCTCGCTCTCTCTTTTTTATACACCAGGGGTGGGACACCTTTTAACCTATCTGACAAAGCTTTAAAAAAGCCTCTGCTTAGAAACAGACTGCAGCCTGAAGCAGAATGTAAAAGCCAGCCGCCAGCTTCCCAGGCTGCCCGATGAAGTGTTCCCAAGCTTTCCACACTGGGGGAGGCAACCCACGAAGAGGCACAATCACTCAGCACTCCTCTGGCATAAGAAACTATATTCACAAGTTCATTTCCCTCTACATCCCTTTCTCGGGAAAATCAAAACTGGTCGAGGAAAAGAAACAGCTATCTAGCCAGTGGTTAACCTTCTCTAAGTGGGCCAATTCTCTGATCTCTTAAAATGGCCAGGCAACCCCTATACCAAGAGTATTAAAAAGCTGATTTTGCAGTCAAGGAATGGATTGACCTACTTGGGAAAAGTTGCTATTTTAGACAAGTGCCAGGACCATAATAAATAGTAAATGTGAGCTGTTATTTTATTAGATGAAACCACACTACTATGTTCACTATAAATAATATAATTCATATAGCTAGTCAATATCAAAACTATAAATATTCAGTCCATGAGGGTCACCTATTTATACAACAGAAGATAGGATTCCCCCAAATACATATTCATAAGTTTGCCACATTAGCAGTTAGCAGGAGGTGGTCTCTAAATGCCTAAAGAGGCATTGTTACTGATAGCAAAAAGAAGGTACTTAAAAAAAAAAATACATTCAACTCTAAAGAATACATAAATTCCATGTCTTGATGATCATTTCTACTATCATTCCTCCTAATACCACGTTACTGATAATTCGAGATTTTCTCCTACTGCCAGTAGTGGAAATTGAGGAAAGAAGAGAATTGAATAAGCGATCCTTTGATTCATGAGAGCAATGTCAAGTAAATGCAGGTAACAGAGAAACTGAAATTAGACTGGTATGAAAATAACTCATGTTTCTCTCCAAAGGCACTATCACTATCACACAGGGCATAATAATATGTCAAATACAATGCCAGCAGTAGGGTCACAGACCCTATTATACTACTACTGGACAAACCTTGGATAGGGTCTTAGATATTGACTAGATGCCCACACGGTCCAATGGTAATCATTTTCTAGTGTTCTACAATGAACCATGAAGAAATTCAGAGAAGACAGTTTCAGATCTCAAAGCAACACGCTCTGAAGAATAAAAATGAATTATATTCACCAAGCCAAGTGGAGGAAGTACGTTGCACAGATAGTTCTAATGCTGAAATATTACATTGCCAAATGTCCCTGTCAAATCGTGGTTTAATTACCTTGGCCCCCATGCCTCTTATAATCACCTGTCATTAGCAACAATGCTTGCATCTGTTTACACGTCTGTCAGAAATGCCAGCCCCAGAGAAGCCAGGGGATAAGAAAATTTAATTGGGATATGCCCTCAATTGAAAAAAGGTCATCTTAAAGTTGACCTATCTATGCCCAGGCCATCCCTTAAAAAGATAATCTAAGGAAAGGATCCCTGAAGCAAACAACTACATATTATAGAACTACATTTTAAATAGGGTTGTCTTAGTTCTAAAACCAAAGGGGACCACGTGTGGTGGCTCACATCGTAATCCCAGCACCTTGGGAGGCCGAGGCAGGCTGATCACCTGAGGTCAGGAGTTCGAGACCAGCCTGACCAACATGGAGAAACCTCATCTCTACTAAAAATACAAAAAATTAGCCTGGCGTGGTGGCACATGCCTGTAATCCTAGCTACTTGGGAGGCTGAGGCAGGAGAATTGCTTGAACCCAGGAGGCGGAGGTTGCAGTGAGCCAAGATTGTGCCATTGCACTCCAGTCTGGGCAAGAAGAATGAAACCCCATCTAAAAAAAGAAACAAAACAAAACAACAAAAAGAGGAAAATTTGGGTGTTTCATGACTGTATTATGCCTCCTTTTATAGCATTTCTGCTTGTCTCTGGGAAATACACTGGTGAGATGTGTTCTACATTGCAATGGTCTTCATGGTCTTTTCACCCTGATGGTCTCCTGAACCTTACAAGGTAAGGAAGAAGTACCTACTTCTTCCACTAATTTTCCTCTTCTCCTCCAGAGACTAGATCTGCTTTCTTCAGCACTTAGTAGCTGCCACTACTTGCTTGATTTGAGAGAATTTTCTCCAAAGACAGGCTTCATAATAGACCATCCACTCCCCAAAGTGCTCTTTCTTCCCCATAGCCCTAAAAACAAGCACACAGATCCTCTTGGTTCTGACATTTAGCATATCAGCTGCAAAAAGGAGAAAGAGACAGGGAGAGAAATATCACAGGGATGCTCAAAGCCCGTCATGTTTTTAGTTAGTGGTCAGTGATTTTTAGGTTCTCAGATGTTAAATGGTTTGAGTTGAAGTTTTGTCAATAGCTATCTTTAACTTTCTCTGAATTCAGTTTCATCATCTATAACATGGGGATGAAACCATTCACCTTTGTATGATTACTACAAGGAAAAAAATTAAAGATACACACAAACCATCAACACATAGGAAGTACAAACTAGATTTTTTTTTCCATTTTTATTTAAAATTTTTTTTTGTAGAGATGGGATCTGGCTATGTTGCCCAGGCCAGTCTCAAACTCCTGGATTCAAGCAATCCTCCCACCTTAGCCTTCCAAAGCCCCAGGATTACAAGCATGAGTCGCCACGCCCAGCCTGAATAGTTTTGAGCTCCAATTTTGATGCCCTCTTTCTTTCCATAAAGACTTTCCCAACTCACACTGATTACTTATTTCAAAGAGCTCATGATTTACTTATGGTCAATGTTATTTAATTTGACATTTATCTCACAATCAATTAAGTCTCTTTCCCAACAACTAAACCATAACCTTGATTAGAGGAACTGTGTTTTCCACAGCACCTAACACAGCACTGGCTACACAGTGGAAACTTTCCGTATACTTTGTAAATAGAATTTGGATTTATGTTTCATCTGTCAGCAAACTCCATGATGGAGTCTTTACTCCAACCCTAAAATGTGACCCCTCCTTCCTCTCTCATCCCATCCCTCTGTCATATTGACTGGTTCCTTCTCTTCCCCCTCATCTCAGCTCAAGTGAGGCTGCCCTAAAAAGCTCCATTGCCTACCTGTTGCCTTTTCTCCATAGTACATATCGTTATCTGACACCCTCTTTTTTACTTGCTTGCTTATTTTTAGTCAGCCTCCTGCCACTAGACTGTGAGCTCTACCAGCACAAGAAACAGGCTGTGGTGTTTTGTTCACTCTTCTTCACCCAGTTCCAGGGACACTGTTAGGTGTTCAATAAATAATTGTGGAATAAATGAATGGCTCTTGGTTTTCTTGTTAACCATCCATCTTCATGCAACTGGATACTTAGACACAAATTAAGGACCCATATGGTCAATTGTTAGACTCCAATGGCACTAATGCTTAAAGAATGCTTCATGGGATAAAACACTCTAGAACCGGTCAAGCACTGACGGAAACACGAGAAACTTTCTTATTAGTCCAATTAGAGACGGTGGTAACTTGGCTGAAATTAAGTTTCTGCTCTAAAAATAGAGGCCCACCAAAGAGTTGGGAATGAATCATGTCTTCACAAAGCAGCTCTTCTTTTGCCACTCCCATCTCTGCTACTCTAAATCATGCCACTCACTCTTGCTTCTGCTTGGCCACATTTTCTCAGATCCATTCAGGCTCCTTAAACATTAGCGTCCATTTTCTCCTTTGGCCCACTAACGATGTGAGCCTTCTTAACCAATGCCCCTGCTGCACCACTTAACAGCCCATGGGCTCTATTGTGAAGGTAAAGAGAGGCCGAGGTGAAAACCCTGCCACAGCTGAAACCCTAGTCTCTTTACTCTGCCTTCTAAAATTTTGGAGATTTCACCCTTCTCTCTACCCTGTAGCTACATCAGCACACTTTCTGAATGCACCCCCTGTGCCCCCAGAGTTCTGCACCTACGTTTTATGTCAGCCACTCCCTTTGACCTTCTTTTCTCTTTGACTTTACCCTTCATTGATTGGTATATGTTTTTTTTAATGACAGTGATATCATGAACCCAAGTTTCAGGACTAGTCAAGGTACGCCATTTGCCTTAAATGACAAGGTAACATTGTTGGTTTCATTGTAGATAAAGATTCAAAACCTATGTACCCTCTGAGGTAGGTTTAGGGAAAAAAAATTCTGCCTCCTTTTAAATGAAAGGCCCATCCACAGGTAGCCATGTTAAAAGAAGGTTATTTCTTTGCTCCACAGAGAAATCAAACAACAGTGAATTTGATTTCAGTAACTCTTACTAACTCCTCATTCTTGAGATGTGGTTAAATAGATCCGCCTTTCCCATTTTCCCGTTGTCTTTTTTATATTTCAAAATGGGTAGGTGAGGAAACCGAGAACCTTGCTCATATCTATCAACAACCTATGAACATCTACTCCTTGCCAAGCATTAGGGCCAACTACTGGGCACTGCACTTTCTGCAGGACCCGAGCCTTCGTCGTTAAGTGTGAAGCTATGAGTGAAGGGAGAAAATGTCGTTGTTTTACAGACATGCATTGGGAGTAGCTTCTGAAGGGTATTTTACTAGTTCAATACGGTAAGAAGAATTCAGCCATAGCTGGCACCACCACACATTGTTTCACAAAAATGCACTGTGGAGAACGGACACTGTATCTATAATTTTAAAAGATTTGCTCATTTAAATGAACCGACAGCATTTTCTGCCACATAATGGAGAAATTCACAGGATGCTGGGCCCCTCATGGCTTCTGTGGCTATAAAAGCCCCTTCATGTTGTATTTTTTTATATTTGGTAAATTAATAGTTTACTGTTCCAAGATTCCTACGTGTTTATATTATTGCTTTTCTAACATAAAAGTTTGCAGTTGTTATGGAAACATATGGTAACATTTGCTGCTAAATTTTAAATGCATTTTCTACCCCTGTTACACACCTGAAATGAAGCCAAAAACTCTTTTTGCTTTACATTAGAGTGAAATTCAAACTGGTCTGGGTGACTATAAATGGTTACTGTTTGTCTTGGCTCCTACCTGTATCAGATTTAGACTGAGGAATCTTAGGGAAGAAATTACACGGGATAAAATGGATATTTCTAAATTACAAGGCCTGCAATTCCAGTGGCTCCAAATATCAGCTTTCTGTTTCATCTCAGCCTGCCAGAAAGAAAACGGTGGGGCCAGACAATAAAAGATAGACAACGTTTACTTTCCAGAGCCAAATGCTTCTTGTTTTGATTATACTGGAGAATGAGGTTGCAGAGCCTGATCAGTTAAGTCTTGTTAGCAAATTAAATGGTTGTAGATTACCATGGTGTGAGACATGAGTTTTAGCCCCTGGCTTCAAGTTGACAAAGTATAAATTCTTTCAACCCATTTTGTTCTGCAGTTTTCCTCTTTGAGCCCTTCGCAATTCTCCAGTAATTGTTCAGGATGACTCTGGGCCCGTGGGGAGAGTGACTTGGAAACGTTCACCGGACGGGTTTTCTAAGTTCCCCAATTACCCATTTCTCCATACCTTAACACCTCACCCAAGTCAAGTTTCCTTGTGCAATGTAACCAGTCATAAATACCACTCAAAAAAGTAGGCACTTTGGCTCAGAAAAATATCAAATGAGAAAGACAGTATGTGAATTCTTGCTTGCTTGAGCATTTTTCTGGAACTTTAAATCAAGGTTAATTGAGAGTCACAGAAGAACTTCAAACGTGTGCATTAGGTCTCGCTCTGGGACCTGGCAGATCCAATTCCCACATACATCTCAGTCTTGTGGGCTGTATTCCTCTACCCATTTCAGCACATTTGTTAACAGTCAAGATTAATTTTCATAGGTTAACTCTGTCTCTTCTTTCTCGGAATATAAACATGCTATTTGCTAGAGAATTTCTCTTTCAGTCTCCCACAAGATTAGATACTGCTTGCATACATTTAAAGTGAATGGGGAAAAGAATTATGATAATTTTCTAAGTACGAAAATAAAGGAAGTTGCCAAAGATTTTTTTTTTTTTGCTCCACTGACCCTTGTCATCTGCTCTAGTACAGGTCCAGGATGCTACATAAGGAAGCCAAGGGCCCAGCAGGGTCCAGTCAGCTGCACAGGTTAGAGCCCTTCAGAAAACATGGATAATCATGGCATTGTCACATGCTATGTTACATGTTTCCATGTTGCTTCTCCACCTTTCTTCTTTAGAGAACAGAGAATAATATTTCTTAATCTATCACAATACAGAAAAAGGCAGTGGGATTAAGAAGAGGACATCAGAAGCTGACTGCCTGGGCTCAGATGCTGGCTTGACCAATGACAACCTGTGCTATCCTGAGTAAAAACTCCGTAACCTCTCTGGGTCTTAGCCACCTTAAAATGAAAGAAAACAAAACAAAACTACTTCACTGGGTTGGTGTAAGGAATATGGGCAAAACATTTAGAACAGTACTTGGCATACAGTAAAGACTCAGTGGAGGTTAGCTGCCATTATTATGATGATGATGATCATGATCATCTCCTTCATAATCAATAGCATAATTATGATTGAAACATATGTTTCTGGACCCTTCCAGTTTATAAGGCCAGCATTTTATAAACTTTTTGATGATGTGATCCACTGTCATGATTTTAGCCATATCCATGAACCACCCACATTACTGTATTTCTAGCATTTTTCTTTAAATCGACTTTAAAAAAACAAAAACAAAAACAAAACAAGATTGATTGGAGTTTTGTCCTCAATAACATTAGTTGAGAACCATGGATCCAATATTCTAATTATGCTTTTCTAACCTAACGTAAAATATATTCAGTTAGACAGGAGGAATCAGTTTTTGAGACATACTGCATAACAGTGTAACATAGTTAATAATAATAGAGTGCATTATTTCAAAATTGCTGAGAGTGAATTTCAAATGTCTCCCTATATACACAAAAAGCGAAACATATAAATTTTCAAATAAAAAGTATTTATCAGTGTCTCACAGAATCATCTTATGTGCCACGCACAGTGCACTATACTTCAGGACTCTCTGAGCTAGGCCTCAGCATATTTCAATAGAGTCTCACTATGCACAAACTCAAAGACACTATAGGTTAGACAGAAACCCGCCACCAAAATTATCCACATGGACAATACATAGCCTTGTTAAGGGACTGAACATGGAGGACTGTCACTAAGCTTACTTGGCTTAGCACACATTCAGGTCTGAATCCTGTCTCAGCACTAAAAAATGGAAAACAGTTCCGTTATTAGCCTAAGTTCCTAGTAATGTGAGCATTGTGTTGGGGGTAGCTTGGAGACGGGGTGAAGCCTTTGTGAAAGCAAAAAAAAAAATGATGCTCTATTCAAAGGTCTTATCCAATTTCTGCAGACTGGTTTAAATGTATTTTGACCCTGTGCTAACCCATTTTCATGTGATACATTTGGCATAAGAAAAGATTAATTACTTAAGAAAAACAAGCTAACAACTTTACAGCAAATATATTATCACTATATAGAACGGGACATAAAGGTTTCCACTGGCATCATTAGCTTCGTTATAATAAATGAGATGCTCTATGTGATGTATAATATGGTAAAGCAAACACAGCTGTTTGCTTCTGTAGGCAAGTGCCTAGGTGCACCGCACCTGAGTCTGTTAACACTTAATAAGCCCTCAACAACAAAGCTGCCTCACTGAGAACTCTGGTGGCTGAAGCCATTATCCACGGATAATTAACTATGTCAGGACACTGAGGTCCTAACATGAGGTCCTCATAATTCCCCACTAAGGGAAAGACAGTAAAACATTATTAAAATATATTACTAATATTTAGTAAGAAGACTGTTCTATTTGTGTGTTATTAATGCAAGCTGTAAGTTACCGCATCATTTGAATTACTATTAGTTCTTCTGGGCACTCTCTCACGTGAAGGGCAAAGCAGCCCTTTGCACTTAAGAACAGTAAAGAAATACTTCCACGAGGATTAAAATGTTTTAATGTATTTGCAATTTGTTCTGTTTATTTGTCCTCTGGCTGCATGGATATATCTATGACATTAATCACTGGAAAAAAATATCACTAAAATGACCAATACTAAGGAAATTCAAAGCTATACAATTGTAAAACATTTCTCGTACACTCATTTGATCTTTAGAAGAATCCATCATTTTGCTTTCTCCAAGTATCGTGGTCATTTTGAGACTCTCCCCTATAATACTAAGTATTTAAATTTCTCAGTAACAAGGCTTTTTGACGCTTGAAGACAAAAGCTCCAGTCCATTTATTAAGACGACTTCCTACTGTGTGGGGCTGTTTTTTTACCTCATAATTAAAATAGCACCTGAACAGGACCATCTGTGAGCATGGATTAAGTTTTTTTTTTTTTTTTAATGTGAATATCTTTTTTTTTTCTGCCAAATGCCTCTAAACCTCATATATATTTTGTGTTACACACACACACACACAAATACATGTTTAAATAAACCTTTACTTCCACCTCCCCTCAAAAAAGAAAATGAAAGTAGTTAGGGTAAACATTTCGCTCTTCACTGCAACCCTTCATGCATCAATAAATAAACGTACAGCTATGTAATTTGTTCAAAGAATGAATGAACTGTCAGTCTTTGCTTTCTGTTTCTGGATTCTGTTCGTTTATGGCAACCCAGAGACACAGTTTGCCACTTAATTTACCTCTTCCTTTTTCAAATACACACATTTTGGAAAAGACATTATTTATCCAAAAGGCTGCCAAGGCATTGGGCTAGGATGGATCTGGATATACAGACTATTTCACAAGCTAGTCTCACTTAACCAAACTAAAGTCTCATTGGGAGTTTTTTTTGCACAAACTGCAAATCCATAAATGCAGAGATTATAAACATTGATACCGAAATTTCTTCCAGAGGATTTTCTGACCTTATGTTAACTTTGCCATAGCAATTCATGTTTCTTTGGAAATGTTGGCTTATTTTAATGAAATGGTTCCTTTGGTACAGTTGGGGCTGTGATGTCAACCCGGTTCCATTCTAATAACCCTTATGAAATATTTACGGTGATTTAACTACACATGCGTAACAGCTGACTTCAGTGGCAGCCAAGGTTTAGGCTTATCTTTTTATCTTTCTTAAAGGAAAAAACGTTTTTATATTTTCCTCTTCTCCAGAAGCTCAAACCCTCTTGTATTTAACAACTTCTCAAATCACACCTCTATGTGACCATCAGTGTGGAGTGGTGAGACTAAAAGATGATTCTGGCCACATAACGTCTTTGTTCAAGCTTCACTTCTACCATGAAAGAACAGCTGGGTTCCCCCATGGAGGAGCTGGGAGCTAAAGCAGGAGCTCAAGGGTGTAACAGGAGAAATAGTGATTCACTAGCAATGAAGTTCCGGCCCTTCCTTTCTGAGAATTAAACTCTTTATCAAATTCAAAACAGCCAACATTTTTGTGGACACCTTTTTATGGTGACAATGAGCACCATATCCACCTCATTCACTCTTGGAAACTCTCATATACTTTGTTTATAAAAGGACAGACGAAATACTGCCAAGTTCAAGGCAACACACACACACACACACACACACACACACACACACATACACACACACATACACACACACACATATACATACACACATACACACACACACACACATACATACATACACACATACACACACACACACACCACACACACACACACGCAAGAACCTAGATGGAATAAGACAATGTTACAAGGTCACAAGGTTCACAGAGGCAATACCCAGATTGTGTCCTGGTCTCCCAGCCAGGGTCATTCCCTCTATTCTTGAGAAGTGTGAGAAGATGGAGAAGGTTTCTAATTCAAAGCAGTCAGGACTTTCATTCTATAGCAGAATCCTGCCCACAACGTCCAGCCTCCATACATGTTTTGATTAGCCTGAATAACAGTTGCAAATATTTGAATTCATGCTAACATTTAAAACGCTGGAAGACTTCGGAAGCATACACATACAATGTGAATGTTTCACTTCTCTTGACAATGTGGAAGACCTACTAACATAGATCCTGCCTGCTTGCAAGGCTGGACAGCAGCTGCCTGGCTGCCCACTTGAGACAGAGTGTGAATGCCTGCTGGCCAGGAGACCAGAAGACAATCTGGGTATTGCCTCTGTGACTTTGTAACATTGTTCTACTCTATGTAGGTTCTGGTATACGCACACACGTGTGTGTGTGTGTGTGTGTGTGTTGCCTTGAACTTAACAGTGTCTCACCTCTCTGGCTTCATTAATACATACATGATTACCAGGCCCTACAGACATCTGAATCTGCAATCCCTGGTCTGAGTTCACTAGCATTCACTAGAAAACTCACAAGTATCCAGCTCTCATGCCCCCATCATCAAGAGCTCAGACGAATACTTCCTTCAGAAAGGGCGGTGCCTCTTTGGACATGAATTCCCCGTTCCATGTGTCCTTCAAATCCCTCCAAACCAGGTCTCTTACACAGCCACAGTGTAATGATCTTAGGCATCCTTGGTGCAAAAACTAGTAGATGTGTGGATGCAATAAAGTGCTCAGAAACACACAAGGAGAAATCACCAGCTAAGGGAATGGATCTCTTACTTTACAATGGTGAGTTCTCAACCTGCCACCAAAACCAGCACTGTTTGTGTACGCTTCACTCAGACTCACACTTTGATTTATACATGCAGATGTACTTTCTTAACACACCCTCTCCGACTTCCCTGCCACAGCCTGTTTCCAATGCTACTAGAAGATGCTGTGCTTAATACAGCTTCCCAATTCTCCAAGGCCCCCTCAAAGCTTTTAAAGCTAGCATAACATGCAGAATTTCAAATGAAGTACCAACAGCAGAAAGATCATTTACAGTAACTATACAAACAAGCTAAATGAAAGACTTGTGTTCAGTCATTAAAAATAATAATGCTAAAGCCCCGAGGGCTGAAATGTAAAGCTTAGACTTCGTGTGAGGAAATAGAAAAGGAGTGTGTTTATTATCCCAATAAGATAATCTGTTAATTTATTTAGTAGGCAATTTTCGAGTACATTCGTTCACAGTGAAATCTCACTTTTATCGGATTATAGGAAAAATCACCACCACAAATAAAATGCTCGTTCAAGCCAGGGGCTTTTGCAAGATAGAAATTACCATGTACGAGACCAGCAAGGGGTGGCTGGGAGGTGCTGCCACGAATAGCTTCCGCCCCCTTATTCTCCTCCTCTCCTGAACCAAGCCCAGAGTTAGTTATAGAGTTATCTATCTCACACTTTGCAGATGATGCCTAACATCATGACAACAGAGAAGAGGAAAGGTCTCTGGACCTGCCTACCTACAAGAAGTTTCTGTAAAGTAATGAATACAGACAGCTTGGGGACCATCCACCTGCGCTGCCTGCCTCTTCCTGCCTGCAAAGTGAAACCACCAGGGATTGGCAGAAGGTACTTGTCTGACAGGGCCAGGACAGCCTTTCTCCTCAGTGACAGCCTGGGCCTACCCTCTTAAACTTGACCCACCGTAATTCCTTCACAGTGCAGCGGCAAGGCAGCTGACAGTAGCAGCTGCAGCTCCTAAGCGAGATGGATGGAATTTTCATAACTAGTTCCCCAAGTTACATTTTACCTTCAAGATAATTTATGAGCTGCTCTGGAGCCTTGAAGAGACAATATGCTTGCCATAAAATTAACTGTAACAGTCTTGTAGGTTATAATTAACACTGGGAGGGTAGCACCAACTGGATGAAACACATGGTGTAATTGATGGTGAAACTGGAAATGAAGCAAGCTAACAATATCATTACTGTGCAGGCTGCCTTAGCAAAACCTATGCTTTCTGAGGGTTCATTGCAGTTGCCTCCCAGGCCCGTATTCTGGTAGGAAAGAGGCCAGAGCTGGGCAGAGGGGTGGAGGTTTTGCTGGCAAGGCCATGGGGTACCTGGACAGATACAATGGCTGTCAACAGTCTGGAAAGAGAGCCATAGCAGAGCATCTGGCCGTATGCTTCCTGGAGTTCAGACCAGGCCCTACATAAGCCTTCCTTGTAGATATGACTTCATTTTCTCAGTAAACAGCAACTTTTTCAGTGAAAAAAATATATGAGGATAAAAAGAAGACAATAACAACTTTCAAAATGCCCTTCCAAGGATTACAACATTTATTTAGCATACATTCTGGAAGCAAACAACTTAATATGAGCATATCTTAATAAAAAAATGAAGATGGTTAACTAAACCTAAAGGTTTATTAAACTAAAAAGTAACATCCTGAGCACCCTATCCAAAGTTGACTATGGAGAGAAAGCTAATCAGAAGAGTCCTGTCAAACACTCCTTTTTCAGAAAGAAGCACTAACCTATTCCTTTCATGCATGGATACTGAACAGTCTAACCAATACCTGAGAAGTACTGAACATCCTAAACACGTTGGAACGATTCAAATAATTCTAATAAGCATTTTTAAGGTGATTAACCTATTTTTTGTTTTGTTTTCTGATTTGTTTGGTTTTGTTTTTTTGTCCTGGGACAATAGACTGGCAAATGCTAATAAATGATGCAACAGTGTCCCCTACAGGCCAGCAGAGCTGTTCCTTCCCCTTCCCCCATCCTCCTCCACCATGACTTCCTCAACTGAAAGCCAGAGTTAAACTTTTATCTGTAACATTACAGAGTAAATTTGTAAAATACACTGGGGATACCCCTGAGATAGAATAAAATTACTACTCTTCATGTGCGGTAAATTGTTTCCTAGATATAAACAAACTGTACAGCTGGTGATTAACCCATTATGGAGTAGATAAATTGCTACCCTTTCACCTTAAGGGCACCTACTGAAATCAGCCTTGACTAACACAGCCCCAAAATTACTTGACTTAGAGGATTTACAGAGATTTACAGATTCTCAGAGGCTAAACTTTGGTGTTCTAATTTTCACCCCTACTCTCCCACCTTCTAAAAGACCGTAACAAATATGAAAGAAATGACACAGCATATAAAGGTGATACCTTTCCTTTAAAAGATCAATAGTAAGGAGATTGATAATGCATTAGCTGGATACTATTTCCTTATAGAGATGCACCCACAACTAAAAACTGTAAAACATGCTCAGTACCAGAGGAAATAAATATGTAAAGATACATACCTGCCTATCTCCACACTGAGAAGGATCCTAGAAGGTCTCTAAAATACTAAGTGAACCATACGAGTGGTTGATAAAAACTAAAGCTTGTTACTGCTCTTGGCCAACCTGGGCCATCTTAGCTTAAATTCCATCTTCACTACTTACTAGCTGTTGCCTTGGGCAAGTTACTCTGCACTTCTATGCCTCGGTTTTCTCATCATATAAAGCATGTAAAACTCTGTCTGGAACATAGTGAGTTCTCAATAAATGCCAGCTGCTATTGTTACTAAAATTAGTACCATTGCAGATTTCAGGGAAAGTGGAAGTAGAGGAGTGAAACCCATCAGGAGTAACACCCACTTTTCCCTGCTCCCGGGGATCTCACGTATGGGAGCCACTCCTTGTGAGAGCTGGAAGATGCCTTCCACTTTTGGGGTGATCAAGATCAAGTCGCTTGTTTTTTACATAAAGTTGTTAAGGCACAGAATGTCTATAACATGCCCAGAGTCCTACAGCCACTAATGATGGGATTCCAACTTAAGTCCAGCCCTCCACCTGTCAATTCTGTGTGACAGTGCTGAGCGCAGAACACCAACTCTGTCTGGTGTTTTTCCCTGAACCAGTTTTGCAATATCAGGCCCCTACAAGGAGGCTAGGATATTTACTACATGGGGCATTCTCTCAAAGGAGAGGCCAATTTGGATAAGGGGGGCTGGGTTTATTCCTGGCTTTGTTGTTTTGATCTGAAGATCATGACAGGTCATTTTTATTGAACATCTAGTATGTTACAGGTACTTGCTCTGGGTGTTTTACATTTAATTGCTTAATCAACTCTATGAAATGGGTTCTATTGTTATCATCCCCTAGGCAAATAACAAATGAGAAAATTGAGGCTCAGAGGGGTTAAGTAACTCATCTGGCTACAATCCACAATTGTAACTTGCCTGGAGTTACAGAAGTGCATCCAAGATTCAAACCCAAGCAATCTGACTCAGAATCTATGCCCCCAACCATACTAATGAAATTTACTCTGAAAGAAAACCATTTTTCCTTCACAAACTTTATACAATGGAAAGAAGGTAGCACAACTTTTATACAATGACCTATCCTCATGTATAAATTTCTTCCTATTTCTTCTCACTCATGCTTTGAGACAAACAGCTACCTATCCACTGGTAGCCAACACAATTGGGTAACGGAGCAGTATTTCTCACTGTGGCTGGGCACATAATGAGAGTCTTATGAGAACACTTAAGGAGAGCCTGTCTTCTTCCCTGGGATGTGGGTTTCCATGGAACCATGACTCAATCTCTTCCATGGTATTTATTATTCTACATTGTGTAATACATTTCCCCTAATCACATGTTACTCATCTCTATAACCTCAGGACCTAAGATAGTGCCTCATACCAGGGAGGCACTTAAGAAATCTTTGTAGAACCAACGCATGACTGACAGATCACTCCTAACAACAAAAACCAGCATTTATGAAGTACTTGAGTGCATTATCACAGGTAATCCCCCAACACCTATGAGATAGGTCCGGCTTTGCCCATTCTCTCTTCAGAGAGATCTGTCAATATAATGTGGCCTGAATTTAAGCCTTCCTTCAAGTGAAGACCTTTAAAGTGACACAGGTCTTAGAAAAGGAAATGGGGACCAGGGTGTGGATAACTGAAGGAGAATTAATGTTATGGATTCCCTAGGATGGTGTTCCTCAGAAAACTAGCATCCCACTGGCTACTTCCCAAATATGACCCACTGCAACTAGAAATGCAAATTTTACAACAAGTGATTACTTTATGACAAAGCTCAGAAAATAGAGTGGTGTATCTTTATCTCAACTGAATGACTTTATTTTGGTCACTGTTGAGTGCTGGTGAATATACAGGGAATAGCAACTACATGTACATTTTATAAAAGAAATTTTCAGAGTTCCGCTTAGGAAAACAGTTCGTATCTGTCATTCCACTAGCATACAAGCTCCGTGAAAGAACTGCCATCAGTTTTGTTCACTGCTGTATTCCCAGAACCTGGAACGGTGCTTAGAAAACAACAGACATTTAATCAATGTATGTTGGAAAATTAAATGAATCAACATTTTCTCAAAAAGTTTAAGAAGCACTGCTCATAAGAAACAGCCAGCCAGCAACTGATCGCGGTCAGAAACCTGCCAGAAACAGAGTTCATGCTAAAGCCCATGTGCTGATTTTATAAATAAGATGCACAGAAGTCAATTGGCTTTTGTCCCCCATAAAACTGTTCAAATAATGACAGTAACAATGGTAATAACATGAACAACACTTGCCTCCTTAAGATAAGTTGCTGTATCTTGGGGGAAAAAAGTAACCCTATCTCTAGACTCATTTAATCTTTGCTCTAAATTTATACAATGTTTCAATTCCTACACATTTATGAGGAGGTTTTATGGAGTTATCAGGTTTTATGGAGTAATCTGGATCAGAGACACAAAGAACTTTCTTCTGCTAAGGGCAGCAAAAAGTAGAGACTTACTAGAAGAGAAGGGACAGATGTCTTAAAAAAGACCCAGATGGCAACTAGCAGGCCAGTGCCTCCCTGCTTCTCCCTGGAATCTCTTCCATTTATTCCTCATGCCCACCCCAACACTGCAAACAACTTTACCTAGTAGCAATGGACAGCTACCCAACTACACATGTCACAACTTCTAGTTCCCAACTAACAAGCTGTGCCGGAGTAAGCAGCCAGTCTCTTCAGCATGAATGATAGCAGCTGACATGGTCCGATGACACAATCACAGGCTGTCTCAGCAGATAACCGCATCAGTCTCATTATCCCATAGCCCATCCTCAAGGTGAGGAGCTCCACTTTTTGTGAACACAGCTCCAAGTTGTAGTCCACATGCCAAGTCACCAATGCTAAGGTTCATAACTGTGCTGATATCACTAAAGCAGACTAGGACACTAGCAGGTGACCAGGAAAAAATAGCTGTCTACGGAATGGAAGCCATATTAGCCTCAGCTTTGTCCCTATCCCTACTGAACTAAAACCCATCCCTTTATTCAAAGGCATGTCCCAAGGGCGGTCTTTACAACTCTCTTCTTCCCCTCCATGCCAGTTCTTCCTCTTCTCACCCAGCTCCATTTAACTTTCAGGAAAGACAACAAATTGGGAATGGTGGCTCAGGGAGGAGACCATGTCTTTTTGTCCTGGTCTTAGCCAAGACTCATGGTGTTCTCTTCCTCAAGTACACTGGAGTCAGCCTGTGCACATGGCATCCCTCTTCGCTCATGCTGGAATAAGGGCCTGAGGTACCATCTTGGGGCTTAAGCACCAGAGAACTGCATAATAGAGATTTCTCCTTATTTCCAGTTTCAAGGCTTCCACCCCCTGGCAAGGTTAGACGAATAACCAATGCTTACTTCCAATATCAGAGATCCATCTTGACTTCCAATTTCAAGATTTCCACACCAGGCAAGGTTAAGAAAAAGAGCAAAAAAAGCAACAGGCCAATATCACAAGTGGTCATACCCCTTCAAAATTAATAAAGACAAAGTACTTATAAACACTGGAATAGATTGAGAGGAAAGTTATTTCATAAATTTGAGTGTCAGGCATTCTTCTAGATGCCAGGGATATGTGGTAAACAGGTAATGAGGTCCTTCGATAGAGGGCATTATTCCAATGGAAGAGATAGCTTAATTTTTACAAAGATCTGGGGTGCAAATTTGTTCTTTTGTTTTGAGACAGGGTCTCACTCTGTCGCCCAGGCTGGAGTGTCGTGATGCAATCGGCTCATCGCAACCGCTGCCTCCTGGGCTCAAGTGCTTCCCCCTACCTCAGCCTCCCGAGTAGCTGGGACAACAGGTGTGCGCCACCACGCCTGGCTAGTTTTTTGTACTTTTTGTAGAGATGGGGTTTTACCATGTTGCCCCGGCTGTTCCTGAACTCCTGAGCTCAAGCAATCTGCCCGCCTCAGCCTCCTAAAGAGTTGGGATTACAGATGCGAGACACTGCACCTCACCTGGGGTGTATGTTTTACAGCTGGTAAACAAACAAATGTCCTATCCTTACAAAACTTTCATTCTGGAAGAAGAGATAAAAATGTAAACACAGAATCAAGTCCATATATAATTAATGTCAGGTTACTTCATTTTTAAAGCTTCTATCAAAATATAAGTTCCCTTAGGGCAGACCCCATTGCTAAATTACCTTACGGTTTCACAGTGCCTCACAGTAAAAAGAGTTAAAGTGTGTATGCTAGCCATTGTATTCTTATTAACTACCACCTCCACATTAAAGTAAATTATTTCACAGTTGAGACTCGAGTCATACTCATCTTGATATTCCCCACAGTGTCTAGCACAGTTACTTGCACCTAATAAACACTCAATAAATAATAGTTAATTGCTAAACTGGATGGTGCTGACTTGTCAGTTTTGCATACAATCCGTGACTAGCTAGGAGGCAGAAGGAGAGACAGATACCCGTGGAGAACACCTCAATGTGCTAGTTTTAGAACCCAAGCTGATCCACATAAGCAACTTACACAAAGTGTTATACTTGTTGAGCCCAGATCAAAGTTCTAAAGCTGATTAGCTTGGAATAGTAAATCCTATTCATTACACATTCTAGGTTCTAACAACCAGATTTTACAGACTTAACAAAGATGTCCAGAGTGGATCCATTCTGGGGGTAGGTGGTAATGGCTGGGGTCACAGAGAATAGAAAGATGACTAATAATAAGACCGTTGTTTTACTAGTCCAGGAAAAAATGGAAACTTGGAAGTTTTTGGAGCTGTCAAAGCCCAATATGAGGATTATCTGGACCTGAAGAGAGTCACTTTTAACTAGAAGCAAGTAGTTTCTAAAAGCTTTTCTAAGAAACTTTCATAAACATTATTTGAAACGAATCTCAGCACCATTTTTAAGGCTCCTTGGACCCAAATGAAGTTGTCTCCTATGGGAGTACAGTAAGTCCTGTTTGAGCCTAAAAGTTACAGAGCTATAAATGAACTGAGTTTCCATTTAATCAGGCTACATTCCTATCCAGTGTGCAATGCTGAATGAACTGTAAGAGAATGGTAGGAGAAATAAGTAGGTAATCTCTAGAAAAAAATAAGTGGGGCCACATGCAAATAAATAAAGAGCCAGGTCTGACCATGGTAACGCGGAAACAAGCACTGCTGCAACTTAATGACAGCCCCATTTGGAACCCCACTCTTTCTACAAACCAAATATTCTTAATAGGCTTGTGAGCTCTTTACCACTAACAAGAGGGGTAAGGAAGTCCTTAAGTCCGCCATGTTTTAAAACGTCCTATTGAAAAAAACAATAGTTTTCAAAAAGCACAGGAAAAGATGCTCGACACCATAAGTCATTAGGGAAATGCGATTCAAACCACAATAATATACCACTAGGATGTCTATAGTTCAAAAAAAAAAAAAATGAAAATAACAGGTAATGACGAGGACATAGAAAAATTGGAAACTTTGTGCGTTTTTGGTGGGAACATAAGATGATGTAAAAGATGTGAAAAACAGCCTGGCAGTTCTTCAAAAAGTTAGACACAGAATTACCATATGACCCAGCAATTCCATTCCTAGGTATATACCCAAGAGAGCTGAAAACATGTCACTCAAAAACTTGTACATGAATGTTTACAGCAGCATTATTCATGATAGCCAGAAAGTCAACCCACCCAAATGTCCATCAATTGATTACTGTCCAACAACCCAAATGCCCATCAGTTGATTACTGGATAAATAAAATTTGGCACATCTATATAGTGGAGTATTAATCAGCAGTAAAAAAGAATGAAGTGGCCGGGCACGGTGGCTCAAGCCTGTAATCCCAGCACTTTGGGAGGCCGGGACGGGCGGATCATGAGGTCAGGAGATCGAGACCATCCTGGCTAACACGGTGAAACCCCGTCTCTTCTAAAAAATACAAAAAAAACTAGCCGGGCGAGGTGGCGGGCGCCTGTGGTCCCAGCTACTCAGGAGGCTGAGGCAGGAGAATGGCGTAAACCCGGGAGGCGGAGCTTGCAGTGAGCTGAGATCTGGCCATTGCACTCCAGCCCGGGCGACAGAGCAAGACTCCGTCTCAAAAGAAAGAAAGAAAAAAAAAAAGGATGAAGTACTTATATGCTATAACATGGATGCATCCTACAATCAGTATACCAAATGAAAGAAGTCAGACGTAAAAGGCTACGTATTATATGATTTCATTTATAAGAAATGTTACAAATAGGCAAATCTGTAGAGATAAAAAGTAGATTGGTGCTTGCTCGGGACTGTGGAGAGAAGGGGAAATTGAAGGTGGCTGTTAACAGACGCAGGGTTTCATTTTGCGGGAAGGAAGATGCTCTGGAATTGGATAGTGGTAATAGTTGCACAATTAACTGTACACTTTAAAATGATAAATTTTGTTGTATGAAATTTTACATTATACATGACTTGTACCTCAATTTTTAAAAAAATCCTAATGACCTTGCTTTTGTGTCTCTCTCTTCTTTTTTTTTTTTTTTTTTGTATTTATACCTCACTTAGCAAAAATTTAGGGCCATGGCTTTAAAGTTAAAAAGCATAATTGATTCTCAAGTATTTGCCACCTCCCTGAATTATCCTCTACCTGGCTTTCTGCTCACTCAAAATCCCCACAGACATAAGACAGCCAAGCCAAAACCTTGACGAAAAATATGCTAACTTTGGATAATGTTTAAAAGCCTTCTGTTTTGATTTTTTAACATAACTATTGTCTGGGTGAGGCTTGTGTTACAAGACAATATAGTTCAATATAAAGGGTTTTCAATAACACAACAATTCTAGTCTTCCAAGACATCTACCATTAAATACTTTCCCGAGTGGGTCAGAGAACTTGCCACTCTGTTGTGGTAATGATGGTTCCACTGCTTTCCTTGCCACTGCCTCTCACAGCCTCTTTCTAGGACACTTCTACATTCTCATCCCCAGATAAACCCTGAGATTGGCCACTTAGCTCACTCTCCTTTATGCACAGCATCTCATGCAGTAGGTATACAAAATATACGAAAAGATGCTTACTGAATGAAATCATTCTCGTTTCAGAAAGCGGACTCATGGCATGTGCCACTCATCTCTGCAGAAAAGTACAGAGCTGCATGGCCTCCATCATCACTGGTCTGAAATTAGGACTCTATGTTAATGAGAAACTGGGGGAGAGCTTTAAATAGACTAATCTTATCAATTAGTGGTAAATAAATAGACGAATAGTGTATAGTGACCTCATCCATTGTTGGCAATGATTAGCATCACTATGATGTTTCTTTGAAAAAAGGAATAAAGAAAGAACCAAACATAACTACTCAGTTAACATTATGTGCTTTCTTCTTATATTTACAGAAAAACTGCCAGGTTGTAGTAGGAATAAGACTCTGTTCAAGAGTCACACCTATATTTCATACTAAAGAGTGCACAAGAGTCAGTGGTCAGATGCTGACATGGACACACATTTTTTGGAAAAGCATTTTCTCTAACACTTGATTTACCTACATTACTGAAATGAAGCAAGCAGGCAGAACAAAATCTTTGATTCTCATTCTGACTTCTTCAAGGCAAAGGAAGCCCATTCCATTTCTGAAGCTAAACTATAAATAATTATTCCATAATAAACAACACCCTCAAAATTTTCAGCCATCTAGGAAAGACGCCAGGGCTTTGTAGAAAATAAACAAGGCAGTGATTTTTATTATATTTTATTTAGAAAGACAACTCGGGTGTGGACACTGAACTGCACCTTTTCTTTGGAGCACTTTTCAAATGATAATTTCTTCCACTGTCACCATTAAATCTTAATCCATTCCAGCTCCTTGTATGGGTCATTGAGTCTATATGTACTGCTGTTATTTTAAAATGTTTCCCCTTGGAAGGAAAGAGGGGGAGAAAAGATGTTGAGAGCCAGATGGGCCTCTTCACAGTTCATTTATCAAACCTAATACGCCGGGCCCCACCCTCCTCTCACTCACGATTGCGGTTAAACTTCCATATAATTTGGTAATCATTTTCATTATCAGAGAGTGACCCTAAAGTAGCCTATCCTGGGACACCCGGTCCTTGCAGCTGCTCTTTTTCTGCCTTTTCCTACAGTAGACCCCAAGAACCTCAGAGTTTATTAGCTGCAGACCGACCTTTGGGCTACGCAGGTCAAGAAGGGGTCAGATCAGAGGGCTCGCCCAGTTCTTTAAAAGCTATAACAAGCTGTCCATCAGGCAGAGGGGACTGGATAAACAAAGGCGAATCTTCAGAAATTCTGTCCCACTTCTGTTAACACTTACCCTGCATTCACACAGCTTCTCCCGATGTCCTTTGGATCATTCAACTCTAGGGAAGTGAATAGACAGCCCTAATAAGCCTATTTGGAGAGGGTTGTTTATGGGATTATGAAGCTTGGAGAAGGAAACCCACAGCACTCAGATGTGCCTCTAGAGTCGCTGGGTTGTGTGACACTGTGACAAACTCGGTTACCCCAAGTCATGCAAAATTGACACTTTCCTCAAGAAGCTAAATTACAAGGAACATATGCTTCAGTTTAAGAGACTTCAGTGAGTCCCAAACAATGGCTTGGCGTCCGACCTAAGAGACAGACAAATATTTTATAACTAGGTTACAAGTTTTACTTTAAAAATTCTCCCTAATATGATCGCAAATGAACCTGCTAAAGAGAGGTAAAAACCTTTATTACAAAAGACTTATACTAAAGTTATTGCCAGCTGCAGCAGCTCAGTTGACCTAAATTTCTTGAAGTTGTACAATTCATAATGCACTCTCTAATGTGCAATATAAGGTAATTAGAGTCATCTGTATTTAACTTTCAGAGGAAAAAAATTTCTATTATCTAATCTAACTGATCCCCTGATAGCTTTGATGAAAGTATAATACTGTAACCTATTGCTTGGCCTTTGGTGAGTGCTAATTATTTTCTGTCAAAGCACATTTTTCCTTGTGTAATTCCGAAGTACACAATAGGCCAATCTCTAAAACACAGGCTGCTCAGTAAGCACCTCAGTGGATGTTTTATAACTTTCACCACCACCCGTTTGACGGCTACTTGAGGCAATGCCCAATTCCAGACAGCCAGATGACACTTTGATGAGGAAAAGAAAGGTGTATGGTAACCGTCTGTTTATACAGATCACATGGATGAGTCTGTAGATAGGTCACTAAGATGGGAAACATCAAATGGGGGTGGAGAAGCGGTGGGGAGAAGGATTATGGTTATTTAATACTCTGAGGACATTTCTCCTTCTGAGACCTCAAGACACTAGCCTCTTGAAATTTTCTTTCAGGTGTTTAGTTTTAAGGGGGTCTGCACAGTGTCAGCTGTTAAGCTATTTCTTTCCTCCTCCCTTAACACAAAGGACTTGAGAATTTTTGTTTCAGTTGCTAGACTACATCAACTTCAACACTGGCTCCAGCTCCTGATTAAATTGTTAGCAGTAAGGGCCAGAAATGCTGAAAGCAGATTCCTTTTAAACAGGCCACTTTGACCATGTTGTCTAATGATTTAGTGTATTAAAAAATTATTGTTAACAAACCAAATGCAATCAACAAAAAATATCCATTTGCGCTCTCACTGGGCCACACGGTCTTTGGGTGGAAGGGAACCGGAGGAGAGATTACAGGGAAATTCTTTCTTCTTCCCATTCTAGTTAATTGGAATCATCCTGAGGATGACATAAAACATCAAACAGAGACAAAGAAACCCCTTAGATGTCCACAAACTGATATTCCATTCCTTAATATGTATACTTTAATGAATATGCATGCTTAACTTATAATACAAAGAAAATTTTAGAATTAATTATTGAAAGGTAAATTGGAAATCATTTAGTCATTACTTTAGTTGAAACCGTTTGCCACTGGCCAGGTGTGGTGGCTTGCACCTGTAATCTCAGCACTTTGGGAGGCCAAGGCAAGAGGATCGCTTGAGGCAAGGAGTTTAAGACCAGCCTGGGCAATATGACAAGACCCTGTGTCTATTTTTATAAACATTTTTTTTTAGAAAGAAAAAAAAGAAACTGTCTGCCATTTATGCTGACCACACCACCAAAAAGATGGGGGAAGGGGAGGGTGAGTATCATTGGGAATTTTTAAATTACTATTTAAATACAAGTCTGAATTTAAAAATAGTACATATTTGAAAAAGCAGCTTTCTGATATCCAGTGAGAATAAATACTTATATTGTCTCCTTTCTTGGAAAATGCTCATCTTCAGCCTTGTTCAGACAAACCTATTTTATGATAATTATTACTAGTAAAGCTATGAATTATTATAAATTCTGTTGCATGAAGTCATTTGCAGAATATTATGTCTATCAATAAATGTTCTTGACTTCCAGGCACATAGAATTTTTAAGCACCAAACAAGACTCTGAGACAAAATATGCCATACCCTTCCTGATTCCTCTCCCTCTGGCTTAGAGACAGATGACAATTCAATAACTTTTACAAACTACAGATCGGAAAGATAATCTTAACATTTGGGAGAACTAGTTCTAGCCTCCCACATATCAACTGTTTTTCAAAAAAGAACAGGATAACATGGTATTTACTATGCAAGCATCAGTTCTGTAAAAACTGACGATTTAAAGAAAGTCTTCACCAGTAACACAGTTTCTAAGCACAGGTAACTCCATGGAAAGAGACCAGGTTGAAACAAGAGTCATTCCTAGTTGGTTAACCCTAAAAATCGGGTTGATAAATAGGCTACAGTCATTGCCACATAACAACATTTTGAGGTTTTGGTCAACGGTGAACCTTACACATGTCAGTGGTTCTGTTCCATAAGATTATAAGAGCATATTTTTGTAGTACCTTTTCAATATTTAGCTATGCTTAGATACACTAATACTTACCATTGTGTTACAACTGCTTATAATATTCAGTACAGCAACATGTTGTACAGGTTTGCAGCCCCGGAGCAACAGACTATACCATATAGCCTAGGTGTATAGTAGGCTATGTCATCAAGGTTTGCATAAGTGCATTCTATGATGTTCATACAATGGCGAAATCACCTAAGAACACATTTCTCAGAACCTATCCCCATCATTAAGGGATGCATGACTATACTTTCAAGTAATCTGCCCTGCACAGAGTGATATAGGAGCACTATGTGGATTTCCCAGACATCTGCTCTAATGAAAGAGCAATGTTAGTCTTTTAGACTGTTGATTAAAAGGGGTTCTTCAGCATCAGGTACTTATATTACATTATGCTCAAAATGCAAACATTTATGCTAAATGTTATATTCAGGAATAAATTGTGTAAATATACTGATGATGTCAACGGATCATTACAATTAATGTAGGTGCCGTGGGTAGGAAAGCTAACTTTAGCTGAAAGCATCTTAAATGTGCTTATTTTTCATGGCCCCTCAACGGAAAGGGATGAGGCCAGCCGTAAGGGAAGGCTTGGCCAAATATAGTTCTTGTTTGTCAAGAACAACAAATCCCGTTTCATAACAGAACTAACCTGGCATGCCATTCTCTCCTCAGGTTCTGGCGTGCAGTGAGCGAGGCAAGGATGGCAGTCAAGATTTCATTCCTTTGTTCCACGGGGAGCCCCTCTCTTTTAACTTCATGAAGCACAGCATTTGTCTACAAGAAATGATCCAAAACAGAAAGAAAAAGTGAAAAATTAATAATAAAAAAAAGCCCATAAGCAAATAAGGACAGTAAATCAATGGCTTTTTTATTACAGTTCCCCTGCTAACAAATCAATACAGTAAATGATGGCCAAAAATGGCCAGCATATATTTTGTATTTAATCAATGTACATGGCACATAAGGTAAACTCTAAAGCTCCATTGCCTTAAGTAACACATCAAGATACTGCACATTCTTACTCTAATTTTCTCAGCACACCAATGATTTTTTTTCCCTGGGAATTGCCTACCATGAGCTATTATTAGAAATGATTTTCACGTACACTTCACTGTGAGTTGTTTGTTTTGCCTTTTTAAAAAGAGCAGCCTCTGACTTTCACTCTCTGTTTCCTGCCACCCAGCTGAGGCTTTCTCTGCCTCTCTTATTTGAATCATTACTTTAAATTTCTACTCATGCCAGCAACGTTTGGCGAGGAAAGAAGGGAGAAGATTCACTCATTTTCCTTGCTCGTTGCAAATCAAGATCTTGCAAAAAAAAAAAAAAGGGAACACAAAAATCAGAAAGACCATTTCTTTGAATGAATATCTCAAAGAACATCTTTAGATTTTATAGATGTTGTTTTTTAATTTAAAGTTAGTGTGGCTTCTTTGGAGATTTTATAACCAAAGCAATCGCTAAAAGGAATGAAATTGTCACTACAATGTCAATGAAATTGTCTGTGTTTTAAGTCATTCAATATATTCCTTATCTAACAGATGCCAATATATTTGTTTACTTAAAGAGCACACCCATAACCTGGTTCTCCTGTAACTTGAAACACTACTCCCTTACTCTTTTATAGCATTTGATAGTGTATATTTAATATCATCATGACAACATTGAGGAGTGGTGAACATTTGTTTTTTCTATTGCCTAAATCCATACTTCATCCCCTTTGTCTGGCAACATCACCTAAATCTCCCCTTACACTGTCTTTTCTTTCATGGTATAAAGTCTTAGAGGGACTGTCAACCAAGGTGTCCTATCCTCCCTCCCCTATTGAAGGATGTGGGCCAGACCAACCTGATCCTTTTCCAGGACTTTAGACTCTTGAGAGGAATGATATAGAAATGGGGGAAAATGCTGAGGCAATTTATCAATTCCCTTAATTCCTTCCACCCATGGTTCTCAGAGTATCTCTAGTTCCTGGAACTTTCTGAGTCCAGATCATTCGCTTTTCCTTTGATAGTGTCAGTCACCCAATATCCTTTCAATAAAGTCCCATTTTGTTTAAATTCACCAGGGCTGGGCACGGTGGCTCATGCCTGTAATCCCAGCACTTTGGGAGGCTGAGGTGGGCAGGTTGCTTGAGGTCAGGAGTTTGAAACCAGCCTTCCTAACATGGCGAAACCCCATCTCTACTAAAAATACAAAAATTTGCCAGGTGTGGTGGCACGCACATATAATAACAGCTACTCAGGAGGCTAAGGCAGGAGAATAGCTTGAAACTCGGGAGGTGGAGTTTGCAGTGAGCTGAGATCACACCACTGTACTATAGCCTGGGTGACAGAGTGAGGCTCCATCTCAAAAAAAAAAAAAAAAAAAAAATTCATCAGAACCTGTTTCTGTTGCTTATCAAAATGTTAACGGATGCAAACAGGTAAGTCAGAAAAAGTACCTCCATTGTGAAGAAGCCTGGATAATCTACCTGACACTAGCCAGGAAAAGGACCCTGATCCTGCCTCCTAGGCCCAGTATTCCATCTACTGTGCTGGAAGATGTGCCCAGTTGGACAGTCAAGCAGCTTCTGTGGTAACAACATTTTCAGCCCTCCAGCACAAGCAGGAACGTTCAGCTTCTCTAGGTAATTCCAGGGCACGAAATCCAAGATCCAGAGGTTAAAAATTCAAATACTCACTAGGCCAGGCACATAACATGAATGAGTTAAGCAGAGGTTACTAAAAGAGAGCACATGTTCTGCCTTAAAAAGGCAGCCACTATTCAGATCCAGCCAGCTCTGCCACTCAGAAAAGCTGGCTCATTGATGCCAGATTCATGAATTTTCAAAATAAACAAGAAATCTGGTGGGGTGTGTGTGTGTGTGTGTGTGTGTGTGTGTGTGTTTAATGTGAAAACCAATTTTTGTAAATCTTGTAAACTCATTAAAATTAAACAAAAAATACCACGTGGGTCAAACGAGAAACACCAATGGGCTGAATAGAACTTAGGCAGCTATCAATCTGTGATCTCTAATCTAAGAGATGTCTAATTTCAGAGAGGTCTGAGCATTAGCAGGTATTCTAACAACAGTACTACTCCTTGTCTGTGACACCCTACTTTATGTACTTAAAGTTGAAAGGAACTTCAAAAAGTCATGTAGTTTATCAGCCAGGCGTAGTGGCTCACACCTGTAATCCCAGCACTTTGGGAGGCCGAGGCGAGTGGATCACCTAAGGTTAGTAATTCAAGACCAGCCTGGCCAACATGGCGAAACCCCGTCTCTACTAAAATTATAAAAAATTAGCTGGCTGTGGTGGCAGGCATTTGTAATCCCAGCTACTCAGGAGGCTGAGGTAGGAGAATCGCTTGAACCCAGGCGGCAGAGTTTGCAGTGAGCTAAGATCGCACCATCGCACTCCAGCCTGGGCAATAAGAGCGAACCTCTGTCTCAAAAAAAAAAAAAAAAAGTCACATAGTTTATCGTTTTGTCTATGGGTACATATCATCTTACCAAAATGCAAAAATGCATTAAATGAAAGACAAAGTAGACATCCAGCTAGCTCCAAAAACATGATCAAAACAAAATTATTTCCCTCTGTAAATATATTAAAATGTTTATTTTTTAAAGTCATTTACCTCTTCCTTGCCTTTCATATCACTTACATTTTATCCAGGGGCCCTTGTTTTCCATAGGCCCTGAACCGTCTCTAAGAGGGGAAGGAACAAGGATGTAAGAAAGAAAGTTTCACAAAGAAAGGGGATGTTGCCTGTTTCGTCAACACTGTATCCCCATTGCCCACAAAATATCTGTCAAATCAGTGAATAAAGAAGGGACTTGAAAAATAAGTATTACAAAAACAAAGAACAATGAAGGCTCTCTTCTTTTAAGAAATTACTATTACATCAATGATAAACTCATAAAAGGGATAAACTAAGAAATAGTTATGTGCTTTATCACTTCACAAAAGGATTCACTCTAAGGTTTCTTTAAATAACCAGATCCTCTAGTTCAAGAGTTTCCTAAACTTCAGTTATTCTAGCACATCTTCATAATTCTTGCCATATTTGTATATGAACTATATAATACAGTATTTAATATTTTTCTTTAAATTGACTCATTTTTCATAGTAATTTCTAGATAAAAGGAAAAAAGAAAAACATACTATGAAAATTGGCTCATTTTTAAAAATATATAAATTCACTTCAAAAGAAAAATGGAAAAACCAATGGTACTTATAAATGAGAAGATAATCATAAAAGTAAATATATTATAAAGAAAACTATATATTTATTTCATTCTAGACAGGAATTGTTGCTTGCTGAAGGCTCTGAGGCTAAAGCATGCTCCCTCTTTGTAAAGGAAGATATTAACAAGTGGTGGAGAATAATGATGCAGCAGATTTAAATGAAAACTTCCTTGACATAATCACATAAACAGATGGAGCTGAAGAGAGAATCACTGCCTCAGTGTGGTCCTCACGTGCAAAGTCCCCAAGTGCCACCTTGCATCACCCTGTATCACCTGTAGTCCACATCTCACACTGTGGGTGCACTTCCCTATTGCAACGGTTTTTAAATACTTTGCAGATAAAGTTCTTTTCTCCCCAAATGTATCCTTACATGCAACTCCAATATATACAACAAACAAAACTGGAACAATTCTCTTTGAAGCTGGTATGGAGGACCTAGAGGTCCTCCCTTTGTCACTGGGCATCTTCTCAAAGCCCCAAGGCACTGTGAAACACAATCCGCCAACACCAACCCAAGAGCATCTAAAATAGCATTCAAGTTTTTAAAAGTTGAGACACTGCTAGGAGGAATGCAAAATACTACCATTCTGACAAACAGTTTAGCAATTTCTTATAAAGTTAAACATACATTGAGAATATGACCTAGCAATCTCATTTCTAGCGATTTATCTAAAGAAATGATAACTTATGTTCAAACAAAAACATGTACACAAATGTTTACGGCAACTTTCTTCATAATCACCAAAAACTGGAAACAACCTAAATGTTCCTCAAAGAGAAAATGGATAAACCCATGGTGGTACATCCACACAACAGAACACTACAACAGCAATAAAAAGGGCTGAGCAACTGATGCATGCCACCACTCAGCATCTCAAAGACATGATGCTCAGTGAACAAAACCACTTATTTGACATTCTGCAACAGGCAATACTATAGGGTCAGAGAACATAAGTGGTTGCTAGGGATTCGATTGGGCAAGACGCGGCATGAGGGAATTTTTGAGCATGAGGAACCATTCTGTACCTTGATTGTGGTGGTGGTTACATGAGTTTATACAAACGTTAAAACTCATAGGACATGTGGCTCATGCCTGTAATCCCAGCACTTTGGGAGCCCGAGGCAGGTAGATCACCTGAGATCAGGCATTTGAGATCAGACTGGCCAACATGGCAAAACCCTGTCTCTATTAAAATACAAAAATTAGCTGGTGTGGTGGCACACTTCTGTAATCCCAGCTACTCGGGAGGCTGAGGCAGGAGAATCGCTTGAACCCAGGAGGCATAGGTTGTAGTGAGCCAGGATCATGCCACTGCACTCCAGCCTGGGCAACAGAGCAAGACTCCATCTCAAGAAAAACCCAAACAAACAAAAACCATAAAAAATCTATAGGACTGTATACCAAAAAAAGGCCAATTTTATTGTATGTAAATTTTATAAGAATTTAACTTAAAAACATTTGCACCACATTTTTAAAACAAAGAGTGCAGAAAACAAATTTCAAGTAAACACATTTAGCATATAAGTAGTAAAAATATAGAGAAATATAACTTGACAAAAAAACAAAATCTGTCACAAAAAACTATTTTAACATTAGAAAAGGAAGGGTGAACTTTGAACATTCAAACTCAAAAAATTAGGGTGAAAAGAAATCATTGCACGAAAGGAAATTTCAGTGTCAAAAGAGCATTCTTTTTACAAGGCAATTAACGTGATATTTTTACTCCTTATAATAGTGTCGGCTTTTCAAGGGTTGACTTCCCCAGGAAATGTTTATAGGCCATTTTCCTATTAGTAGTAACACAGAACTGTCTTCAAACAAGTAACAATTTTTATAAAGTCTCCTATTACCAAAAACACATTCTCCCTCCTCTCTTCCCAAAATACAGAAGAAAACCCCCCAGGTTTAGGAAACGTGCACTAGAGGCTAAATTTCATTTCATTAGTACTTTTTTTCAATAGAAATCTACGGAAATGCAGGCCAGATCAGAAAGAACTAAGTATTAATTTTAGAGTACTGGCTGTTCAAATCCCCGCTGTCACCTCCTAGCTGTGGGTCTTTCCCGTAACTCCAAATGGTGATAATAACAGAACCTCTCCACAGTTCTTGTAAGTATCAGTTGCCTGGTACGTATGCCGTCATGATTATTACTGTTTATTTTCATCTTAAACTCTGCCAATCTATCTACCTTGTGCTAGGTTATGCTAGTTTAACAAAGGGATTCCTGAAAATGTCTATTACTTTAAGTGGAATAACTTTAAAGGAAAACAGGCAACCACTGAACAATCACAATCATAAAGTTTTTATGTACCAGAAGCCAGAGGCATATCTTTTTGCATATCCCTAGTGGTAGAAAATCTTTATCTCTTTATTCTTTGAGGGTGGGTTTTATTTTTAGAACCAGTTCTGATTTTACTTGATCTCTCTCAGTTAGTGGACATCTCTCTCTCCTGGGCCAGTGCCTGACACTAAGCTGGTCCTTCTCAGTCTCCTGTATGCCTTTCCTCATTCTAGGATGAGGAACTGTTGTTATTCCAAGGTCATACCTTTCATCCTCCTCTCATCTCTTCGGCTTGCTGTCTCTGTGGGTGATCTGCCCTTCCAATGGCTTTAAGGGTTCCCTGTAGACTGCTGACATCTCTATGCTTCTACCTTCAAGCGGACCTTTCCACTAAGCTCTGGTCCCATATAGCCAAAAACTGACTATCTTCCTTAAACATGCTGCTTCAAACATAAGATTTTGACCTTCACCTGTCCACATTTGAACTGACTATTTTTGCTTCCACCGTATTTACCTAGAGTGGTGACTGTACTACGATCAATGTAATACCCAAACTAGAACCCTAAGAATCACCCTAATCTTCTTCCCTTTCCTTTCCTGCACTTCCTGTACCTAAACATAAAAAAATCCTGTGATTCCTCTCTCTTCAATATGACTGAAACTTACCCCTTCCCCACTGCCATAGGCTTAGTTCAGGCCCATCTCTCATCTGGACCATATAATGGCCTCCAAACTGGTCTGTCTGTGTCCATCTCACCCCTTTCATGAATTTTCCTGCTTCAAGAGTGATCTTTTAAAAGTATATGTCCAAACATGTTACTTCCTTTTAAGTAATTCAGCATCACCTACAATAGTGGTTTCTAGGCTTTTGTCAGCCCTGGCGCTTCCACGAAGTTTCTTAGGGTCACCAAGGAGACAAGGAGCTTTGGCTTCAAAATCCCACCTAAACCAGAGCACCTTTGTTTATATACGCTTCGGTTACTGGCATTTGGAGGACACACACAAAAAATGATTTTTTTGAAGTCCAAATTCCTTAGCCTGGGGGGAAAAAACCCGTTTGATACAGGTCCTGCTTACTTCTCAAATTTTATCTTCTATCATCTGTTTCATTTAAAACTGTAATTCCCTGAAAACACACAACTGTTCTGTACTATACTTTGATTTGTACCTTTGCTGTATAACTTTTCAGTAACTACTCATTCTTTAAGAAACATCTCAAAAACACCTCCTCTGTGAAGTCTTCCACAAACTACGTCCTTCCACCAAATTAGGCGGAGCTGATCATTCTTTTTATGCATCACCATGTCGTACTCCATCGCACTTACATATTCATTTAAAGTTTTCTCTTCCAGAGTGTGGGTTCCATTAAACCAGAAGGGTCCATACCCATTTCTTCATAATCCCCAAGGCGCCTAGTATAGCAACACGCCACGCACGTGGACTCCTGATGGATACTTTGGAATACATGAAGCCAAATGACATGCTGAAACATGTCTGGGAAGTAAAGCTAACAATCAGGCCAGAAAGCACTATTCAAGGTCAAAAACAGTATGCGAAACCAGCTTTGATTTGATTCAAACTATTTCTGACGAAGAGTCTAAGAATGGGGTCGGAAAAATTATTCTCAAGCAACAGAATCCAGAAAAATGAGTATATGCCCTTGGTAGGTGATTACCTAAAAGGACAATACTCATTTGGAAGGATGTGTCTAAAAATATACCCTCCTAATACGAGGGTATGCATAGGAGGAAGAAGTCCCACTTTCTAGATTTCAGTAGAGAAAACTAGTTTGGACTCTGGCAACACACAGTATATTAAGGACCCCTAAGAATTTCCCAGAGTCTTTCATTTCTCCTGGCTCAAAACTTCATGTATAAAACCAAATCAAAAAATCCACAGCCAGAGAGAGAGAGAGAGAGAGAGAGACTGAATGCAAATTAGAAAAGAAAAGCCAAGAACTCTAAGAAGCCTTGAATTTTAGGCTTAAGTTTCCTATCTTTCTTGGAAAAAGTATCCTAATTCTGAACGGATTCAATTAAAACTCAGCAATTTACCTAATTCTTATAGGGCATACTGCTACAGTCAGTAACTTTCAGTATGTCCTAATTCCACTGTATCATAGCAGAATTTGTCACATGTAGGGTTTTCAGAGAGGAACCACTCTGAGATTTAAAAGGAGACTTACACCATTTACTCTTTACTAATACTTCTATGCAAGTCTTTAATCCTTTTGGTTCCTCTCTGATAAGATGCAACAGCTTCTGATAGGCCTGTGACTCCAAAACTCAGACTTACTCTCTCCATCTTACAAATCAAAGAATGTTGTCCAAGGAAATGCATGGAAACAGGATGGCATTCTACAAATATGGCTGGTAATCCCTCTACAGAGCTCATTTAAAAAAAAAAAAAAAATCTACTACTGTTCTTGCAATTTCAAAAGGCATTTAAACACCAGGCTCCCAGAACTGCGTACCTTTCTGACCTCCCTCTCTACCCATCCTCACTACCACCACAGAAGTAATACTGTCATTATGGGAAAAATGTCACCCCCAACACTTTTTATATACATAGCTGTCTCATGTTAGGCTTGTATTTCCCCTCTGCACACACAAATTACAAAGATATGCTCTGACTGATAATGAGGGCTAAAGGTTCAACTTGTGAAGAAACTTGGTTTAAGATGTTATCAGCTGGGAAAGCTATTTCCTCACATCAACATTGCCACAGGCTGTCAAAAGCCCCAACCAGGGCTCCCCTCTTCAAAAGTCCAGGAACACTTTTTTTTTTCTTTCTCTCTTTCCGTTTTTTTTTTTTTTAACTTTTTTTAAAAAAAAAAGAAGAAGAAGAAAGGCACAGAACCCACTGAGATAGCCTTAGTCCCATCAAAGAAAGGTCGATCTCAGGTCTTCCTTCATTTAGTGATTGTCAGTTTAAGATGGCTCTTTTGTGAGGCCTCTTTGGCTCAATGCTGAGTGATGCCTTCACATTTTCTAAACTAGACTGGGCACCACCAAAGATTTCCAGCATGCTTGGATCCACAGCGCGGCAGAACAAATAAACATTCCTCCCAGGCCTTCTGCCTACCTTATCTCCCTCTCCGGGAGCAGGAGGTTTTGGGGGTGCCAATGTTTACACAATGTTAAAACTTTCTTTCCTCTGTTTCCTGAATTTGAGAAAACGCATCCTGGATGACCTCGGCTAAAAGATAACACCAAGTCACCACTGGGTGCCACGTCTACTGGACTACTTAAGGCTGCTGTCTTCATCCTTCCCTCCCCTCCCCCGCCCTTCATAGTCTACTCACCCAGGAAAGCAGGAGATAAGCTCCACTGTCTTGAAAGGAAGGCACAAAGGCAGAAGTCTTCAAGAGGCTGCCAACAAAGCAGGCTTTTATTCCCACCTTAAGGACACACTTGGTTTAGTTCATCTCAAAGACCCACTTTATTTGACTGAACATCTCTGCAGAGTTCACGACATGAGTCCTCAAAAATGTGCCAGTAAGACATATTTTAGTGTTTTTCCATCATGTACTATTGAGCTATGGGGGCTAGCTGAGAGGAATCAAGAATGTCTGTGGGGAAAGAATTCAGGGAAAATGTTCCTTTGATCAGTTTCCTCATCCATAAAGGGGTATAAATAATAGCACCGAACTCGTGAAGCTCTTGTGAAGAGTCAATGAAATAATCCATGTAAAGTGCTTCACACAGTGCTCAGCATACACAAAATGCTTGATAAATGTCAGAAATTGGTATCAGGACTATTGGAAGCAGCATTATATGTATAAAGTCTTGGGGGAAATATCACAGAGGAAAAGAAATGGATATTGATTTACAAAACCCAAAATCCTAAAATATCACAGCCATGACTACGAATGACTACTTATTTTTGTTTTTTCCCCAAAGCACTTACACCATACCTCCCATCTCTCTCTTTCTATGAGTAGAGAAATCACTCTGCCTCCTCTGTTTGACAAAAAGCCATGGAGCCGCAGCAGCCTGCCCGCCACTGCAGAAACTCTCAGGGACAGTCATGCGGGCGACCGCTGGAATGTTCAGGCTGCTGTGGGAAAAGATGGCCTGCCCCTTCGGTTTAAGCTCGGATGCTGGGGCAGTGTATGAAAGCTAGACCTCAGAGCTCCAGTTGGCAACTTTGATGTTTCAGATGATAGTGAAAAACAGCCCCATGTACTTGTCAAGGAAAGAAAAAAAAAAAAATAGAAAGAAAGAAAAAGTGGGGGAGAAAGGTAAAGAGGAAAAAAAAGTGTTGTTTATAGAAGCCAGCTGCTTGGGCCTTGGCGCCAGCAGCCCCTCATCCTGCTATTTTACGCCTGCAACCCCACTGCCCCTACTGGCACAGGTACAACTAAATGTTGACTTCAATGCTTCAGAGAGCACTCGACTGATTTTGTACATGATTAATTGCCAAAGACATGGCTGGCCATATGGAACAGAGAAAGCATCAAGTAATTCATACTTCTGTATGTGATCGTTTGGCCCCTGTTGTTTTAATGTACAGGAAAGAGCTAGTATAGCACAGCCCTGGAGTCTTGCCCCTGACAGCCCATTAAGAAATCTCAAAGCACCTAGTCGAAGTTATGCTGTTGGCTTTTCAATAGCAGCCTAATAAAACAGAAGCAGAGCTTTCCAACCAGTCTTAAATCTTTCACATATAGTACATTAACTACTACGGCTGAAACAACAGGCTTCTTATGATAGGAAATGGGATTTGATTTCTAGTCTCTGCATACTTACTGAAAGCCTTTTTTTGGCCTTTATGGAGTTTACAAAATCATTGTTCTTTTTTCTCCCTCTGTTTTCCAAGCAGCCTAATAGATTTGTTTGTTTCAATAGAGTCTACTCTTCGTCACTTTTACATGCACTCTATGTAACAAAGCTGATTCATAGACGGGAGCAGGAAACAGCATAATTAGTCTTACCGAGAGAGCCCGGGAATCACTGTAGCTTCTGAAGCATTAGCCCCCTTTACAACCAAGAAAACACAAAACCTATCTGCTGGAGGGAAGAGCCTCAGAAACACACTCTAATTACCCTCACTTCCTCCCCATCTCTGTGAAATGAATTCATTCGATGTGGGAAAGAATATCAATTTATTTCCCAGTTGTTCTACTGTCGGTTCTGGGTGACAGTCCACTCCAGGCGCAAGAGAAAGGTGCCACCTTAGGTGCAATTCATCCCAACTCGCCGTCTATTAGCTTTACCCACTACTGAGATCTTTGCAGGCTGTTAATTTCAGTCTCAGGGGAATATGTATGAGTTTCCACAATGTTTTCCTTTCAAGGATTTTTCAGATGACAGTACTAAAAGTTAAAACACCATCAGTAGTTTCCTTTGTTGGTTCTGACAAGTATTGGGAGGATGACTCTGTTGGCATTTTCTGTTAAAAAATACTTATATGACTTTTTTTTTTTTGTCTATGGATTTTTAGGTGTTTAAATTATCCTCACACCAGAAGACACCATATAAGGGAAACTCCACTTATCTGCCTACTCATTAGCGGGATTATAATTGCTCCACTGCTAAAATGAGCTAACAACCCATTTACAGCTCTAAGCCAATGGGAAATTCTCTGCCTGCCTACTGCCTCTCCTTCCTTGGGATATGCTGCTGCTTTTCAGGATGAGCAACCCAATTAATAAACAATAGTATGAAACAGAAAGAAAGCAAGAGCAAGACTCTTGGGGAAAAAAAGGAAACGAGCATTAAAACTGACTCAATGATACGGCAATGAAGACACAATCCAAGGTCTCTACAAAGACAAGAAAATTGCTGTTGTTGACCATCATCTATAAAACTGTTTTTATTTTATTATGGTATGCTTTATAAAGTAAGATAATCATGTAATTCCCATTTTGCAGATTTTCACTTGTCCACTTTGGGAGGGTCAAATGCCCAGGAGTAATCAGTGATGGAAGTACTTAGCATGCTAGTTCTTTAAATCTCTAGCTCACTGTTACCTCAATAGTAGTGTTAGTAGATTATACATAAAAGTATTATACCTAATACTTTTCTAATGTATTAGTATTATACCTAATACTGTTATGTGATATATACGTAACTGTTATATATATACATAACAAAAAGTAATACACATAAATATATCTTTTTAAAGTCTCATTGATGAAAATAAAACCCATCAGAGCCACAAAAAACTTCAATAAAGAAAATGAAAATGCTCAAACTGCAGCCATGGCACATAGCAATACTACCTCAATCTAGAATTAAACATGGACATACCTGTACGTTTCACATAATTAATACTAGAATGACGGCTGACTTCTCTCCAAATACTTCCGCAGTGCCTTGCTGTATCTGTATCTTTTTATCAAAAACTATTCACTTTATAAATAAAAGCAAGGATTCTCCCAACTGCACCACAACACACACATGCCCCTAATTCCCAGCCGCTACTTCTAAGAATTCCACTGCACTAATCTGTTCATTGTCTTATCTGTTAATTGAAGGTGAAGAATGGCTAACTACACCAAGTACGAAATAATTGAGCCACTGATGATGTTTGGCCTAAAAGTGGCTTAGCACTTTCTGATCCTTGGACAAGTGAAAAGTTACCCAAGATCTCCATCAGATCAATTCTCTCCTTCCCCTAAACATCAGTAGCACAAAGGCCAAAGTGGTCTGTCGGGCACACTGGATTATATGAAGTGTAAAACATTGGGGGAGAGGGGAAGGGAGGGACGGCCTTTGAAAGGGAACGGGAAAAAGAAATCACACTTTCAAGAGGATCCAGCTGACAGCTCAGTCCCTAACAAGTGAGACAAGGGAATATGTTTGGAAACATTGTGAATGCAGGAAGGGCACAGGGCTTTTGTCTGCGGCCCTACAGTGTGTCTTTAACCCAACTGCTGCCTGCATCACTGAACATATGTTTTCTACACAAGAACTGAAGCAGAAAAGGCTCATTGTTATAATTCACTCCTTTGTATATATCTACCCCCACCCACCTACCCACCCACCCACCCACCTCCTCTTTCAGCAATACCCGAACCAAAGCCCTAGTGGAAATTTTATCTGCTCAGGAGAGTGAAGCCAGAAGGTCCGACTGAGACCTTACTACTGCCCTCAGGCCTAGAGAACTGGTCCCTGCAGAGTGGCAGTAAGAACAACAGCTATGTTTATTTAGTGCTTACGACCTGCCATGCCAACAACCATTTGTCATCAACATTATCTCACTTAATCCAGCGATCACCATATATCAAGCATCTCCATTTTAAAGATGAAAAAACTGAGGAACAAAGACAGTATATCCCCCCTGCCAACCACTGCCAACCCCTGACACTGTAAAGCCACAAGGGATGAGTTCCATACTAGACACGTGGAGCTGGAGATGCTTTGGGACATTAAGCAGGCAGCGTTTTGGAACATGAGAGAAATGTGTATCTAAAAATGAAAGATTTGGGAAAATTATATATACACACACATACAAATTCTACACTTTATAAGTCACCCTATGTAGGCTGGGATCTGGACAGTACAAAATTCAAATTAAAGCAAAGCTGATGCATAAACTTCTCTGCTTTTGGCTGCAATGAAGAAAAAATTATGTTTGGTGATTCAGGAGGTCTCCCTTGTCCTTGAGGACTTTAGCACAGGGAGGAAGAACCAAGGCCCTGAAGGCCAACTGCCTTAGTGACCAAGTTGGCCACAGGCAAGTTACTTATCTTCTCTGGACCTCAGTTTCCTCATGCGTAAAATGAGGATACTTATAGCGGCTACTTCAGAGAGCTCACAGGATTCAGTTTTTACACATAAGGCCCTTACCATAGTACCTGACACATGGCAGCCAGTCCGTAAGTGTTAGCTCTTTTTTCTCCCTAGAATTTTGCTACTGAGATTTAGGATAAATCTAAAGTACTGGCCACTCAGAGTCACATTAAATCTACTAAAATGAGTCATAAAAATGAAGCCTTTCTTTATTCCTCTCTTTCCCCCATTCAGTCTTTTAAAAATTATTATTATATCAATAGGCTGTGGGGAACAGGTGATGTTTGGTTACATGAATAATTTCTTTAGTGGTGATTCCTGAAATTTTGGAGCAGCCATCACCCAAGCAGTGTACACTGTACCCAATGTGAAGTCTTTTGTCCCTCACCTTCCTCCCACCCTTTTCCCCACGTCCCCAAAGTCCACTGTATCATTCTTATGCCTTTGCATCCTCATAGCTTAGCTCCCACTTATGCGTGAGAACATGCAATGGTTGGTTTTCCATTCCTGAGTTACTTCAGTTAGAATAATGGTCTCCAATTCCATCCAGGTTGCTGTGAATGCCATTATTTTGTTTCTTTTTATGGCTGAACAGTATTCCATTTGGTATATATATACCACAATTTCTTTATCCACTCGTTGGCTGATGGGCATTGGGAGTGGTTCCATATTTCTGCAACTGTGAATTGTGCTGCTATAAACATGCATGTGCAAGTATCTTTTTTTCTTTTCCTCTGAGTAGATATCAAGTAGTGGGATTGTTGGATCAAATGGTAGTTCTACTTTCAGTTCTTTAAGGAATCTCCACACTGTTTTCCACCCCCTATTCAGTCTTACCCCAGGGTCTCATGGGGTAGCAGAGTGCACTGATATCAGATAAGCTGTATCTCATAACCTCGATACTTTCTGACTCATGATAATGATGATGATGATATAGCAGCCAACATTATTGGGTGCTTTCTATACGCCAGGTGCTGCTCACATACACTATGTTACTGAATCCTAAAAATAAATCTGTAAGATAAAGGTATTATCATTTCCATTTTGTAGATGAAAAAACTGAGACTCAGAAAGGTTAAGTAATTTGTCAAATTTTATATCATTAGTAAGCAACAGAGCCAAATCTAACCCAGACATCAGACATCCGTGCTCGAAACTAACATATATGTAAACTGGCAAAGTTCGGAAAGTGCTTTCATTAACTTCATCTCATTTGATCCTCATACAAACTATATGTGTTGGGTAGAGCAAGTATTAATCACATTTTTATAGATAAGGAAACTGAGGCTCAGCTAAATTAAGTAACTCGTATCAAAATGAGTAAAGAAGTTGAGCTCAGACTAGAAACCAGGTGTTCAAACTCCAGGTCCAGCACGTTTTATACAGAACACAGGGAATGGAACATACTGAAGGTAAACTGCCATGTGATAAACCAATCAACGACAGTTGAGTCTCTGCTATACAGAAGACATCCAGAAGGTCACAATACCTGGCCACTAGGAGCTTACAATCTATGCTGGGAAATACAACATATACACAGGGTGGAGGATGATAAAAGGGGACATAAAATAACTGTTCAATTTGATTAAGCTTTTAGGATTGATTTTGATTTATAAAACAGTTACTCTGCTCTACTAGAAAGTCCTGTTCCTTGACTATCATAATCTTCATGTTATCATGTAACACTGATTCGCTAAATAGAGTTGTATATCACATAATGATGTTCCAGTCAATGACAGATCACATATACGATGGTGGTCCCATAAGATTACCATGCCATATTTTTACTCTGCCTTTTCTATGTTTAGGTATCTGTAGATATACGAATACTTATCACTGTGTTACAGCTGCCTACAGTGTGCAGTACAGTAACATGCTGTACAGGTTTGCGGCCTGGGGGCATATAGACTCCACCACATAGCCTAGGTGTGTAGTAGGCTCTACCATCTAGGTTTGCGTAAGTACACTCTATGATGTTCACACAACAACGACATCACTTAATGACACATATCCCGGAAGATATCCCCATCATTAAGCAACACATGACTGTGTTATTATCTTTTCATTCTGAGACAATGGAACTAAAATGTAGACCTGTAGGAACAAAGATACAACTAACAAATATCACCACAAACCCAGCCCACCCTTAATAATCTTATTTTTCTATTATTATTAAGAATAATCTTATTTTTCTTAAGATTCCTGAGGTCAAAGCTATGTCTCACTAAGCTCATGCTATTGACGTTGTGACTATTAAAACTTAAATAAAATAACAATCTGGTAGAAAAAGATAATCCAGTGAAAATCACACGGGCAGAGTTGCTGTACTTGTCCTTAGATAACATCTACCTAAGACAAATGCAGTCCCTGCCTAAACGCCACTGTCTACCGAGTCTTCAATGTCAGAGCTACCTGCTACTCGGTACATATTTACCCAGAGGAGACGGACGGACGGACATGGACACACAAACACACACACACACACACACACACTCAATTTTGTGCTATGGCTCTCAAATAGGAATTCAGGACCTATTAATTGGAAATATCAGTGCATTTATTAATGTATTAATAGTAGCTATGAAAGAAAAACCATCACAGTGACTACGTAAAACGCATAATCAGAAATGTGTCAACAACAATAACAAAACATAACAATAACTATTACTTATCTTACATTTACCATGTGCCAAGCCCTGTCCTAATCACTTTTCATGTAATCCCAATTTAAATCTTCATAACAATTCAGTGAAATCGGTTTTATTATTATCCCAACTTACAGAAAAGAAAATCAAAGCACTAAGTAACTTGCCTCAGATCACACAGCTGATAAGTAGTGGGGCCAAGAGTTAAACCCAGGTAGTCTGGTAGTACAGTTCACTCTCTTACCCACTAAACTATGAAATGACCAACTATAAGGCACTTTCTGTGAGGCAGGGATACAGCATCTTATGTATTCCCTTTAACAAGCTGACATGGCAGGTTGGTATCTTCAGCAAACTCATTTTCCAAGTGAAGGAATCCAGGCTCGGAGTGTTCAATGAGTGGCCCAGGTTCTCATGGGGTAGCAGAGTAAGAATGGCTGGCAAAATCAGGGTTAATGATGCTACGCCCTTGACCACGGTTTCACTGACAGATTAGGGTTCAGAGACGGTCTCCACTGGTGGAAGAAGTGGTGACTGGACTTCTGGTGACTGAGACTCCAATCAGGGACTCTACCCAACTGGAGCCTCTCTTGGACACACAGAGACCTGAGGTCACAGTAAACAGCATTGTTTTTTAAACTCAGAAAGACAACAACCAAATAGTTGACGAGCCTTAGCTCCATGCCAGATATCCCAGAGATTCTCCCTAGCTATAGTGTCCCAGGTCAAGGGTGAAAATAATGATTTAGGGCTATTTTCACATTTACGAATACTACACATGAAAGGAATGTGTCAGATGAAACGCTAACTTCTGAATGCTAGTATTATCCAGAAGATCACAAAAGTCCATAAGTTTGCAGATACTGCTCTGTGTATACGTTTAGTGCTCTGTGTATATGTTTGGTGCCACTAAAAGAGGCCATGAATCGGTCTAATGTGTGATGTAGGCAGCAGAATCGTAGCTTCTCTCTGGTTAGGAAAGAATACCCGTGTTCATGGGTATTTTTTACCCATGAACATGATTTACGGACCATCTATAAGCTCATTAGAATTTGTGTCTTACGTTTATAAGAACAAGATTTCCAACTCTATACTTCTCACAGATTTATTTTTTTAATTCTCATTATACTGCATTCATTTTCTTGTATCGTTCCAACTGTGATTTAGAATAAAAGAAACGAATGTGGATGACTCAATGAGAACACAGAGGGACCCGGCATATGAACGGGATACGTGGTGCCCTTCATCATGAGCAGTAACAGACATCGTCAGTTCAGTAGCCCACCTTTGCCCTTTAACTCATCTTTTAATGCCTCCCACTTAGGGCGCTCTGAGGTCCAGAGTTATAAACTACATTTCATTCATTTTTAGGGAATGAAAACAATATTCCAACTTCAATTATGAATCCATTTTAAAAGCTGTATCCCCACTGAAGCATCTTGATATAAATAGATACAGACTGTGCAGAGTTTGGCCTTAGCTTTAGAAACCTAATGTGGTTACCACAAAGTTGCTTTGAGCCGCCCCAAGGACAACAAAAGCCACATTTCTGTCTTGATTAAAACAGCCTAAAACCTGCAAACTACTGCTGCGGTTGGCATGAATTCCTACTTAACTCTAACTTGCCACATTCAGAACAGTTTTATGCTTTGATAAGCAGATATTATTGGCTCATCTTAGACAGACAATTGCCTCTCCTGCCTTGTTGAGTGGTTATACATTCCATACCCAAAGATTAAACTGTTGTCAAAAACCAGTGATGGGCACAGCCTTTTCACGCTGAAATTGTCTCCATGAGACTGAGCAGGAACACGTTAACTTTGGGGTTCAGACAATGGATATTCTGAAAGGATTAGAAAAATGGGCAACAACTGAACCTCCTCCTCCCTCCTGTGTTCGAGTCTACCACCTGCTGTGGCATTTTTGTTTCAGTAACAAAGAAGCCTTCATGTTTGAGGCTCATATTTAATGTTTGCTGAACTGGCCCCTTTAGTTTTGGTTAACTCTTAAGGAGCAGAAAAAGAAAGATTTCTTGCCTGACAAATAAATACACCATCCTCTTTTCCCGATTGTTGCCCACCAACCAATACATGCGCAGCTATGGACATATGTGCAATTGTCTTTATATACTGATACCTTTATACACCATACAGAAGCTGGGAGGATACTCTATTTATATTTAATAAAGTATTATTGGTCAATAAGAGCTGCATTGCATTTGCGATTTCATGGTTCACTACAGTAACAGGTGCTGTGGTAAACAGGAATGTAAAGTGTTAAAAAGAAAGAAGGGATCACTTCAGAGACATTAAGCAGCTTTAAACACTGACAGCAGAAAGGGGAAATTTTTAAGCAATTTGGTTGGGTCAGTAAAAAGTAACACAGGTCAAAAGAACAAAATGGTCCCCCCAAATTCTGCCCATTGACAAGTAAGCATATTGTCCTGTGGTTGGGTGCACAAGGCAAAAGCTAAACAACTGTTGTATGGAAACAAAAATATGCTCTCTTTGTGGCTCTTTTACAATACGTTACTTCAGCTTGGTGAACGCTTGGGGCCCCCATTCTCCCTGTAGACACGGCTGGGGTATACATTAATGAAAACAAAAGGGTCCATTTTCATTGTAACCATGCAGAAGGGTTAAGCATTTGACCTTCAAGTATGGTGCGCTTGTGCTCAGTGGAAAGGTTCTTGACAATATAAACAAGAATTACTGCTGTTAGAGAAAGGAAACACAATTAAAAACAATCTCAGATGCTTGTTGTACAGCTGTTCAAGTTTCAGCTCTGTCTGACCTCTAAGGATGCTACATGTTTAACGGAGACAATTTAAGATATTTTAGTGAGTCCCCTAAGCATTGGCCATGGCCGTCCTTCCACATGCGAATACCTATCCTTAAACACAAAGCGCTTTTCCAATAATGAGATTTTATGCTGTGGGGTTTACCCTTAAAGCCATTTGCCTGCCCAATCTGTCCTTCTCCTGCTATCTGACCACCCTGAGAAGTAGCCACAGACCAGATCTTATAGGGACTTGGCAGGAGGCAGGAATGTTTGACTTTAGAGGGTACAGTTCTTTAAAAATAGTTTGTTTTTTTTTTAAAGCAAAATCTTGTACCTTACTTTCCAAAAAAAGACGTTACTGAAGAAAAATTTCTATTCTGTTAAACAATAATTTATCTGCAAAAAAAAAATTATTTCGACAAAAAAAGAAAGAAAGAAGTATTTCTTCTGAGACATCACAGAAGATGGTTTTAAAAGAAACAGAAATGCTAAAATCCAAGCTGAGGCAAACCACTGTCTTCCTGTCTTTTGATCTTCTTCAAGTCAGCAAAAGGCTCTGAAACTCTTCCACAAATAAGAGAGTCCCTGGGAAGTGACTGTGAGAAGACGCTGTCCTCCACTGGGGCAGGACAATGCGAGAAGGCCAAGGGACCATGGCCAGGGCCTACGACCAGCCTTTTTTTTTTTTTTTTGAGACAGAGTCTCACTCTGTCACCCAGGCTGGAGTGTAGTGGTGTGGTCTTGGTTCACGGCAGCCTCCGCTCCCCGGGTTCCAGTGATTCTCCTGCCTCAGCCTCCTGGGTAGCTGGGATTACAGGAGTGCGCCATCATGCCCAGCTAATTTTTGTATTTTCAGTAGAGATGGGTTTTCACCATGTTGGCCAAGCTGGTCTTGAACTCCTGACCTCAGGTGATCCACCCACCTCGGACTCCCAAAGTGCTGGGATTATAGGCGTGAGCCACTGCACCAGGTCTACGACTGGCTTTAAAGGAACAAACCATGGCCGCCTACTCCAGACTTGAGGTGATACTTCCTACTTCTCAGGAAGAAAGGAAGTCACACCGAGGTGAAACAAAGGCAAGAGACAGGCCAAATCTCGTAAAGAGCAAGGCACAGGGAAAGTTTTGCTTGTCAAATACACTTTAATCTCTAAAGTCACTGGGCTTTGATGTTGCCCCAAACAGAAAACCTACATGGTTTGCAAGATTTACAGCATTTCTAGTGGGAACAGTTTCATGCTCCAGGGTTTTTTCCTTCGGAGATTAAGGTTTATTTTATCCCTGATGTTCAATGTGTCTGACTGTAAGAGCCTCATCAGAGACAAGGACATTCTCCTGCCCTCTGACTCATCAAATACACCAAACTTTTATTCATCAAATCAAATTCGCTTTTCAGGGAACAAAGCTGCTGGAGATGATCCAAACTGTGGGGTAATCACTGTCATTCTGACAAGACAGAAGTGTTTCTTTTGCACAGAGTCAGCTCCTAAGGGAGATGATAAAAACTGGCTAAAAATGGCTACACTAATCTCTATATTATAAAAGACCACACAATTCATTGCTTAAATTGAAATGAGGCAAAGCAAAATAGAAGGGGGAAGAAAGAAACAAATTACCACCACTGCCCATACATCAAAGAAAATCTACCACAAAAACCCCAGCACTCAAATAATTATAAGTCACACAGAACAGAAGTAGTTTACAAAGGCCACTTGAGGCACAGTTCACTGGAAGGAAGTCTTCGTATTTCCACTAACGCTACTTTCTTGAAGCTGCATCTTCTTCTGACCTCAAGGTGAGGCCTGACTTGTAAGGATAATATATACTAGGCTAAGAAGCTGGCAGTAAATTTCAACTGGATGGGGGATCAGACTTAATTAATCCCAGCACTACTCAGGAAAGTGGTAGGTGGAATTGCAGAACAAATGTGCCTGGATGTTGAGAGATCTACTTCTCATCTAAGCATCGTTGCCAGCAGAAATGAACTGGTGAACAAGTCATGTCCTGGTTCTCAAAATCCCCATTAAGAAGAGGCTCCAACCTCAACATTCCCCATGCAATCTGTTGATGATGATTCTTTGCTATGGCGAATGGGAACCATTCGCTTTTATCAAAACAAAAGGCAAAACAAGAAAGAATTTCCCCACACTCCTCTCTAAATACACAGGCTTAATAGAAAAGAAGTCTATTCACTTCTAGGAATGGAAAACCTAAACAAACCCCTTTGGTGTAGTATTCATAATGATGCTAATGGAAGACACTCCTTTTTCACTGACGCATGTCAGTGCATCTCTGAAGTTAACACATAAAACCACAAAACACGCCAGGGAGGGGAAGAGGCTCGTCTGACACCAGAATGTGATTAGCAGAGGCTAAAGTGTAACCCAGGTATCTAGACTTCTGACTCACAACCCTCCTAGAGATTACTCCTGGAGGTTGCCTTGGGACACAGGTAACTGTAAGTGAGGTTTTACTCTAAGTTGCAACAATTTGATCTTTCTCCTAGTACCCCCAGCTATACCGTAATAATGCCCAACCATTTGCCTCTGCTTTTCCAAAACAGACACACACTTGTGAAATAAAGGAAGGTATGTTTGTCCCTGTGGGGGACAGTTTCTTCCATGCAATTTGCAACAAAATGCACCATAAGAGAGCTATCCTGTAGTTACGATATTGATTTTTCATTTTGCTCCACAAATACTCCCACAACTTTATAACTGATATACAGCATTAACAGTTTCCTTGGCCTTAGAGACCAAATTAATCACAAAATCAACAATCTGTTTTTATGCCACAGAGTTCAAGTTTCGTTTTCAACATAAATTGCGATACCACAGCCAGAGCCCAGTGCAATTTTAGAGATGCATTGCTAAATTGCCTCCCATTTGTGATTTAATACAACAAAGGTTTTGCAAATTAAAATGTTTAAGGCTTTAGGTTAGCCTGTATTTAGTCAGCTACCAGGCAAATGAATGTCTACAGGCTGATTTCTGGAGCACTCAGAGTAAAGCTAGCTGGGACACACCACGTCTGGCTACAGTGCACTTCCTCTCGGGAACCTCCAGGTTAACCTGTAAACATCAGTGCCACACAGAATGGTTTTGAGAAATGTCCCTTCAAACCAGATCACACAAATGCCTCTACAGATTCACCTATCTTCCCCCACCTTGTCCTCATGTCCTTACCATTCTACTGAAATTCTTCCCATGCTGAATACAACAGTATGGCCATTTCTTAACTTCCCTGTAGGGTTCCACACTATTAAATCCACTGACTTTCCTCCACTCCGTTCTACCGCCTACTCCTGGTCCTCTTCTCACCTCTCTGGCTGCCATCTCTGGCTGTTTCACTGGCTGTTCTGTGCGTGTCCTTCAGACTAGGTCACCCTACTTTGTTCTCCCTTACTCTTGAAACTACATGCTCTCTTACTCACTCCAATCGCTCAGCCACTGTCTCTATGGAGATGCCTGCCATGTGCTAAGTACTTCAAGCCCGAGTTAACATATGAGAGAACATTGCCTGGCACATGATAGGCACGAAAGGAATGCCTACTGCAGACATAAATCAAACTCCCAAATCTACCTCTGGCTCCGATGTCTCTACCAAGCTCCAGACTGGTATTTTCAGTTCTTCTGAGATGTTCGGTATACTGGCTGCTCAAACTCACTTGCCCCTAAACTTCCTTCTTGGGTGTAGTAGGTAAATGGTGTCACCATCCATCTAATAACTAAGACTAGAATAAATCTTGTAAAATTGCCTGTGACTTCATCGTCTCTCAGCTCTATCATCCAAACTGATGGTGAATTCTATGTACCTATCTAAAAACAAAACAGGCTGGGCGCAGTGGCTCACACCTGCAATGCCAGCACTCTGGGACGTTGAGGCAGGTGGATCCCCTGAGGTCAGGAGTTCGACACCAGCCTGGCCAACATGGCGAAACCTCGTCTCTACTAAAAATACAAAAATTAGCCGGGCATGGTGGTGCGCACCTGTAATACCACTACTTGGAAGGCTGAGGCAGGAGGATCACTTGAACCTGGGAGGCAGAGGCTGCAGTGAGCAGAGATCGCACCACTGCACTCAAGCCTCAGTCTCACACAGTGAGACTGAGTCTCAAACAAACAATAAACAAAAACTCTGAATTTACCGCTCCTTTTAATTCCCTCCCAATTATTGCCCTGGTTCAGAATCTCATTATTTTGCACCAAAATTTTTGCAGTGGGTCCTCATGTTTCCAGCCTCTCCTCTCTACAATTTATCCACAATGCTACCAGTTTTAATTTAGAAGAATGGGTCGATTGGATCACTTCCCTATTCAAAAATCTTTGAATCCAGCTCCAACCACCATCTCCAGAACAAAGGCCAAATTTCTAAGTGTATCATTCAAAGCTCGTCATCAGCTGGCCCCATTCTCCCTTGTCTACTTGTTCTCTAGTTCCACCCCACCTAGGTACCAGAAGTGCTGGTTACAAGGTACCACATACTTTTCTGCAAACATGCCCTACTAATGTTACAGTAGAGCTATCCCTCTTGTGCCTCTTGTTTGTACTGTCTAAAATGGGCTCATCCCAACCTGGGCAACAAAGTGAGACCCCATCTCTACAAATTATAAATTAGCCGGGCATAGAAGCTAGACTGTGTGGTGGTAGAGCTATACTTCCAGCTATTTGGGAGGCTGAGGCAGGAGGAGCGCTTCAGCCCAGGAGTTGGAGGCTGCAGTGAGATACAATTATACCACCGTACTTTAGTCTAAATGACAGAGCAAGATCCTGCCTCTTAAAAAAAATTATTTAAAAAAGGGGCTCTTGGCCGGGTGTGGTGGCTCACACCTGTAATCTAAGCACTTTGGAAAGCCAAAGCAGGTGGATTACCTGAGGTCAGGAGTTCGAGACCAGACTGGCCAACACGGTGAAATCCCATCTCTACCAAAAATACAAAAATTAGCCGAGCGTTGTGGCAGGTGCCTGTAATCCCAGCTACTTAGGAAGCTGAGGCAGAGAATCACTTGAACCTGGGAGGCAGAGGCTGCGGTGAGCCAAGATCATGCCACTGCACTCCAGCCTGGGTGACAGAGCGAGATTCCATCTCAAAAACAAAACAAAACAAAACAAAACAAAAAACATGGGGCTCTCTGTCCCTCTTTTTCACCCACCAAATCTCTGACTGTTAAAATCTAATTCACCTTTCAAGGCACAATTGAAAGGTACCTCCTCTTCCATAGTGTCTTGCCCAGTTTTCTGAATCTAACTTCTGCTCTCTGCAGCACCCTCAGAACATGTATTTTCTACCCCTCATTTGACACTGCACATCATGCCTTTCTCATGTATATGTCTGTTACGTGTGCTAACACACATGTGAGCAGCACAAGGGCAGCAACTCCGTTTTCTCAAATGCTCGACACCTTAAACCTTAAAAAAAAATTAATAACAGTTGTTAGACTGGACTGAGGACTTCCCTGGACTCTGAGCCCCGCTGGCAGATGCCTGCTGAATATGAGCTGTACTTTTTCAAAAGACTACAGACTCTACTGGAAGAGGATGGAGCAATTAGTAAATGGCAAACTGGGCGTCATCCCAGGCCTGCTAGGAAAAGCAAGAGGGATATGGGATGCTCAAAGAAGGATGCTGAGTTATCTTAATTTCAGCCCATAGAGAAAACAAATGAACGTTCTCGTGGGGGCTCAAAGGTTACCACATTTCTCCCTCAAGCTCAAGACATGTTTATAAACACAGAAGGCTATAATAGAACTCACATGAGAGACGAAACTCAACTTTAGCAAGTGTTTACATTCTCATCAGGACAACAAATCACTTCTCACCAGGAGATTCCAACTCAGTCAGCATGAAGATTCTTGTACATGGGCCAAGAGGGTCTACCCTGGGCCAGAAAACCTCCTGGTCCTTCAGGCTGGATTGTGAGTCTAGGCACTCAACACAAGAAAAATAAGAAAGTGGCATCTCAATGACAATTCCAAACCCACTGTCCAGATACTGCATGGCTCTGAAGTGCCAAAGTACCCACAGGCCACGATAGGTCCTGGTTGGTCACAAGACTGCCAACCTAGACAGGCACAGGGCAATATCAAAGAGGATGGCACCAGACCTTCCTGGCAGGAAAAGGCTGGTGGGCCAAGGTCCCCAAAGTTGCTTATATCTGGCAAAAGAAGGAACAATGCGGTGGCCCCCAGGAATCTGGACCTTTCTTAACATCTGAGGTCAATAATGTTTGGAAGATAATGGAATTAGGAAAGTAGGAAAGAAGAATGACAGAGGCCAATAACTGACGTTCTACCAGAGGCAACATCCCAAAAGAATAACTCCTGTCAATTCACTCATCTGCTCATCATTCGTTAATAACTAGACAATGGCTTTACTATAAGTTTGCATGGAATGGTTGGACATTTTGGACTTGCCCCTTACAACGAAAATCTGACGAGGGATGTCTTATTGCAGATAACAGGACCCAAATTAATACTATGGAATTGGCTCATATTCCAATAATTGGGAGAATCTGTACAAAGAAACGGCATGGCCATTTACATTCTATTTTACAATATGATCAACAATTCTCAGTTCTTTGTCAAGTGATGGTTAGTAAGATTCACAAATTAATGACCAAAAACCACTTCAGCAAATTTAATGTCTCTAGAAGCAGTGGACCTCCACGAAACAGGTAAGTGCTCTCAACCTCTATCTGCCATAGAACCTCAGTGCCTCCAGAATAAAGCTTGAGCTCCCAAGCATGGCTTTCATGAGAATAATGGTAAAGTATAGTGCAGGGACCTGACCTAGTCAGACAGGTCAAGGGAGTCTTTTCTGAAGGAGGAGTAATTGAGCTGGTATCTTAAAAACGAGTAGAAATAATTTCTATGCCTCTCTTGGTGAGAGAAGACATTCCAGGAAGAAGAAATGACATGTGCAAAGGCCTGGAGGAAGAAGGGAGCACAACGAATTGGACTGATTGAGAAAGGGCCAATGTGGTAGGAATACAGGGAGTGAAGGGGTTGGAGGAAAGGTGAGGAGGAAAAGATGGGATGAGGATAAAGGACAAACGGTCCCTGACTTATGATGGTTTGACTTACGATGGTTTGTCTGACTTACAATTTCTCAACTTTACAATGGCGCAAAAACTATATGCACACAGTAGAAACCATACTTTGAATTTTGCATTTCTATCATTGGCCAGGTTAGCGATACACAGTCCCATACTCTCTCATGATGCTGGGCTGTGGCAGAGAGTTTGTGCTCCCTGTTAGCCAAGCTACCATGAGGGCAAACCACCAATACTGTACTCTACAGTGTACTGTATTCAATAACTTACATGAGATATCCAACACTTTATTGTAAAATGGGCTGTGTCTGAGATGACCTTGCCAAGGGTAGGCTAATGTGTTCCGGGCATGTTGAAGTCACTCTAGGCTAATCTATGATGTTGAGTAGGTTGGGTGTATTGAATGCAATTTCAACTTCACAATATTTTCAACTTTCAATGGGTATATCAGGACACAGACCCATCGTAAGTTGAGGAGCATCTATATTTTAGTCTTTATCCTAACAGCAAGTGGAACCCATTAATGAGTTTACACAGAGAGGGGTATGATTAGGTTTGCATATGAAAACATTACCCTGGCTGCTGTGTGAAGAGTATAGGAAACCATAGAGTAAGCTACTGCAATAGCCCAGAGGAAGGCTGGTAGCAGAAGAAATGAAAAGCGGACAACTTTGAGGGGGTATTTCAAAGGTTAGAGTTCTCCCACTGGGTACCTGGGGTGGAGAGAGGGAAGTTTCCAGAAGGATTCCTCTCCTTCTGGCATGAAGACCTGGATGTGGAGTGGTGCTGCTTCTTCAGTTAGGGAACTCTAAAAGGGGGCTAGTTTGGGGGGACTGCCAGCCACTGGTCCATTTTAGAAGTCTAATGTAACCTGCATCTTCCTACTTCTACCACTCTACACGATATTCTCTTCATAGGAAATAGCCACTCTTTTCTCATGCCCATGCCCCTGTTAAAATTCTCTCCATTCTGTAAGAATCAACTCAAAATGCTTCACTATGAAGCTGTGAAATCTGATCTACCTAAATGTATCCTACCATCTTCCAAGCTTTCATAGTCTGTTTCTACCATCGTTATCAACATCATCTTCCACCTTACATAAGAATCATAAACATAGCTGTTTCCCTCCCGAGGCCCCCATAGAATGAAGGAAACACAGCAGGCACTCAGTACCTCTCTGTTGGCTTAAAGTGAGAGAGCCTTCCTGTTCATTCGCTCATCTGTTCATGTATTCATCCGTTCAATCAAATCTAACTTGGTGAGAGGTCAGGTACCTGCTGAACAGCAATTCTCAACCCTAAACACCTGTCAGACCCATACTGCAACTTGGTGAAGCATTAGAATCAAATGGGACCACAGCTTAGACCAACGAAATCTGTATCTCTGGAGGTGGGATCTAACTGATGAAACATTTTAAAAATTGTCCTGGGTGTTTCAAATATGCAGCCAAGATCGAGAGCTATGGCTACTGAACCCCAATGCCTGGAGCTGCTACTTATGTTTTTAAAAAGTTGCAGGAAGTGTCTTTGATATAGATGCTAATGTTGAAAGAGTCTAATGCAGAGAAATTACATTCCAGAGAAAGTGAAAAAGATAAGATTTCTGCAGTTAGTAATGGATAATTACTGAATCTTTTAAAATAAGGGAGTTTTTCAAATGGATTACACCAAAAAGAAGGAACAGCAAGGCATTCAACAAATATCACAAACAAAGTACCACTAGCACAAAAGGGTGCACCTCTGAGAGGGCGTACACTCATGAAGCACTTGCTTCTTCACTTGTTCAACCAATATGTGTTATGTTATGACTTTGTTTCAGGCACCAAGAACACAGCAGTATACGAGACACAGTCCCTGCGCTCAATGTGCTTATAGAATAGCACAGGTAATAGGTGAACACATAAAACATAATTTCAGACAGTGATGAATACTCTCAGGAAAAAAATAAAACATGGTAAAAAGAGAAAGGGCCACTGTGAGGTGACTTTTGAACAGAGAACCAAATGGAAAGCATGAATTAGAGATATGCACAAACATAAGATGAGAGCCTAAGGGAGCAACAGGAACTCAGGTGAAAGGTAGGGGTCACCGAAGCAGTAGGATGGCAGGAGGAATAAAAGAAGCAGATTCAAAGCAATAATGCAAAAGATGTCAGGCAATGCACAAAACACTACGTGTATTATCTCAGGGAAATCTCACAACAATCTCCTAAAGGGAGGTACTATTATTATCCCCATTTTACAAATGAAGAAACTTGAGACTCTCCATATGACTGCCAGTGTCATACACAACAAAATGATGAAGTCAGGGCCCAAACCCCAGTATAATTAACTTGAAAGCTAAAGCTTTTAACCCAAGAGTATCTAGGCCTGACCACTTCAAAGGTGATGGAGTGGCTGATCACATGGGTCACAGAGCCAGCAACAGATGTTCACTTTACAACATAGTAGGAGATAACACAGCAAGAGATGTGGTCTAGTAAGGCCCCCAACTCCCGAAAATTAATGTCTACCCACTCAAATATAGTAAGGGGTCAAAGAAAGCTCTCCACCCCTGCTGAGATCTCTTTTCGTCCTTGCCTTTACTAGAAAATATTGTTCTAACCACTCCCCAAACATCTCAGTTCTCCGCAAAGTCTTCTTGAAATAAAACTCTTACCTAACAAACTGTGTGCAAGGTAAAGGCTTCAACCTCCAGTTCCATAGCCAAGCAGGAAAAGGCCCAGAACAGAGAATGAGTCAGTGTTTAAATGATTCTAATGAAGACTGACAGGTGGAGGAAGAATGAGACGAGCAGGAGAGGCCAAGGAGGCTCATCGTATCAGAAGGTGGCAACTGAAACTCAGACCTGAATAGATTCCAACAGGAACATAACTTTAAACAGAAAATCAGGCAAAGTGCCACGTTTCCAGGCATGGGGAGCCCTCCCTTCACCATCCATCACCAAAAATAGTTATAGCACAAAGCCTCAGAACTCAGCAGGGTAAATAAAGGGCCACCTACACCCCATGTGGAACTCAACATCACTGCATGTCACACTAACCGCACTCATCACCCAGACTGATCAGTTGATTTGACGCACAAGTCCACGGTGAAAGAGAACAACCTTCCCACATTTACCAGTCACGGACAGATGAGTGTTCCTCATGGGAACCGCTGTATGTATTGGGATTCTTCAGTCGCAGTAACAGAATGGAGCCTGGGTAAAGATTATTGTAGCAATTAAGAGAATAGTTGCTCTCACCTCACTGCAAACCCCAGCTCTGTTGTTCACTACTCCTGTGGGCTGGTAAATCTTTTCATACATCTGAGCCTTAGTTTCTTTCTCGGTAAAACAGGAATGAGAGAAATGCAAATGGAAATCAGGCACCAATTTTCACCAATCACACTTGCAAAAATGTCTGATGACACACTGCACTGGTGAGGATGTCAGGAAACTGGTGTTATATGCACACATATGTACACATGTACATATATGTATAGATATACACATATCTATATGTACATATAGATATATACACACATGTACATAGATAACATATATGTATATTGCCTATGTTTATATATGTACATAAACGAATCTCTATATATACACGTTTATATATGTACATAAACTCTACATATATACATATAGATAGTATATATATATCTATAAATACACACATTTACACACACATATAAACTCTGCTACAAATTCTATGGAAGGCATTTGACCATCTATCTTAAAATTAAAAATACACATATCCTTTGATCCAACAATTCTACTCCTAGGTATTAATTACCATAGATCTTACTTGTGAAAAATGTTATGTATTAGGATGTTCACTACAATATTATTTGTAAAAGCAGAAGACTAAAGACAGTAGGAGTCTGGTTACATAAGTTATGGAACCATACAATAAAAAGATACACAGTAATTTAAAAGAACATACAAATATGGAACAGTCTCTAGGACATAGTGTTATTCGTGTGGGGAAAAAACAGATAAATGTTTGTAACTATATAGAATATCTCGGCTGGGCACAGTGGCTCACACCTGTAATCCCAGCACTTTGGGAGGTTGAGGTGGGCAGATCACTTGAGGTCAGGAGTTCGAGACTAGTCTGGCCAACATGGCAAAACCTTGTCTCTACTAAAAATACAAAAATTAGCTTGGTGTGGTGACAGGCACCTGGAATCCCAGCTACTCAGGAGGCTGAAGCAGCAGAATCGCTTGGACCCAGGAGGGGAAGGCTGCAGTGAGCCTAGATTGCACCACTGCACTCCAGCCTGGGCAACAAGAGCAAGACTCCGTCTCAAGGGAGAAAAAAAAAAAAAATAGAATAACCCTAGAAAGGTATGGAAAGAACTGGGAATAGTGCCAGCCTCTTGAGAAGGGAATGAGTAGCTGGAGGACTGAGCGGGGAGAAACACACTCTCACAGCAGAGGCTTTTATAACTTTGTTTTTATTTATTTAATTTTTTAAGAGACAGGGTCTCACTCTGTCACCTAGGCTAGAGCACAGTGGTGCTACCACAGCTCACTGTAACCTCCAACTCCTGGACTCAAGTGATCCTCCTGCCCTAGCCTCCCAAGGAGCTGGAACTACAGGCACGCGCCACTACGCCTGGCTCAGTGTTTTGCATTTTTTGTAGAGGCAAGGTCTTGCTACGTTGCTGGTCTTGAACCCTTGGTCTGAAGTGATCCACGCCCTTCACTCTCTCTAAGAGCTAGAATTACAGGAATGAGCCACCATGCCCGGCCACACTGATAACTTTTGAATTCTGCATCCTGTGCCTATGATATTGTATCCATATTTACAAGCAAAAAGCTCTGAGAAAGCTCATGTGAAAGATCCGGCTCAGGTCCCATGCTCATGGAGTAGCCAGAATAAGACAATGCACCTCACCCTCTAGCCAGTGAAGAAAATGGCTCTACAAGGCAACATGAGGATGCTGCCAGAGAAGGAGGAATGAATGCTGGGTGAGCAAAAATAGTGTCCATCTCAACACCAGATAGCCTAATTTTGATATGCCAGGTTCAAACACAGGGTAGAGAAAAAGTTCCAGAGAAACACTCAGTTTATCTTATTTTGCTATTGGCATACCGTTGAAAGTTGGTGAATGTAGCAGAGAAATATCCCAAGCACAGCCATGGGATATTTAGGGAGTGGCAGAAAGCACTGAACTGGGAACTGAGAAATCTGGGGTGCTATATTATCTGGCTGTATGCCCCCCAGAAAAGCCTACATCCTTCTGAATCCTTCCTTTCCAAAAAGGAAGAGAAAATGATCCTCTCTCGGGTCCCTTCCAACATTGACATTCCTGGATGCCATGGCATTTGGACCGCAGCTTGTCAGAGCCTAGTAGTTTGAGTACCATTAGGGTGAATACCTAATAAATAAAGAATAGAGGATAAATGTTCCAGGCCTTGAAAGAAATTAAGCAACGCCCAATACCACTATGCTGAATTACCTGTGTCTCTGACATTATGAGCAATAATGAGGTATCAAAGAAGGCATTCTAAAAAGCCTGAAGCCCATTTGTTCTCTAGGGGAGCAATGGCCCTCTGGTGTGACTTTCATCAGTTTCTTTGGTAAAATGAAACCGTAGTCTCATAATATCATTTCTCTATATCACTATCATTTAAGGAGAATGGTGGCCTCTAAATTTACCCCAAGACCTTAGATTCCTAAGCAGGATCAAAGTAAAGGCAATCTTTCAGAAGCCCACGTTTGAAGAACAAACTGAGAGTTATTAATCACTCAACAATTAACATCTTGTGCCTTAGAAGTAATAAAACCAGTCATTGGAAAATAAGAGCATCACATAGAGGGAGAACATGAGAGTCTAGCAGAAACCTATGTGCAAAGGTGGGAAAGACCAGAGTGAACAACAGCCATTTACGTTCTGAACATTTACTCAGTCTTTCAATTGGTGTGACTGACAAGCTGAAGTGCCCTGGCAAATAGAGACAGCAGAGAGTGCACAATCACTAACGTGGGACTGTTAGCCAAGGAGTGGAGAGGTATGTGTGGGAAAGAAACCACTCTATTTCAGCAGTGGAAGTGACAGCTGACCACACCCACTCTCTTGAACCAAATCAAATAGCTCATGAATGACACTTTGGCTCTATTTCAAAATAATTTGTATGCAAGTATTGAGTTCACGAGACTGTCACCTGGACAAGAGGCAGTGAAGATGTCATTTCCTCCAAACCACAACTCTAATAGCAAAAGACCAAATGAAATACACTTAGGATTCCTAACAAGGAAGAGAATCATAAGTGGTTCATACACGGGAAGACCTACTTCTGACCAAAGTCCAAAATTATTAAGCTGGTATTCAATTTATGAGAGAAAAACAAAGAATCTTGGTAGAGAAATTACCTAATCTCATTTGTAATTCTCATTCTAAAAATGTATGGTGTTGTTTGTTTGCTGTACTCACAAAGCAGACAGGTCTTGAAAGTAGTGCAAATAATTGAATTTGACTTGCTTTCAAAGTAAAACCTTTGCAAGTGCAAGATAATCCAACAGTTTTCATTTTATTTTTAGTTGCACATGTTTGGCACTTTGCTTCCCATGACTTTGATAGCAAGCCAGTCATTAAGGGGTGAAAGTGCCATACCTCGCAAAGAAATGCATTAGAGAAAAAAGGGTCCTTGCTAATCTTCCTAATCTTATCTCTAGCTGCTGGACTCACACAAACCAAACTCCATCCAGTCTAATCAAGTTTGAGAGCAGGTCTGTGTTTTCCCACTGCGATGGCCCTGTTTCTGCCATCTTTGAATATTCTCCACCCATCTCCATCTATCAAAATCCTTCGTATTCCCAAAGGCCTCTGTCAGAATCTGCTCTTCTCCTTTTTCTTCCTCTGAATTACTTACTGCCTTGTGCCTTATCAACCTGGGAGACATAAGTCCTAGCTCTTTGTATAACTTCACACTTACCAGCAAAAAAAAAAAAAAAGGCAGATGAATGATTAAATGACTGGGATGAAGAAAGAGCACTTTTGATGTCACTATATTACAATAGATTTCAAACATAATTATTGTCCAATGTTTAAGGTTACCTTTCATCAAAATATCTCAGTAGTGTGGAATAATAAAAACTGAAATGCAAGAGAAGAGGATTCTGAATTTTCAGATTTAAAAGACAGAAACCAAGAGTCTTAACACATTGCCCTTTTTATGAGAATATTCTATTAACTTTCAGGTTTTTCAGACTGTTCATATAAAGATTGAGTTCTTTCAGAGGTCTTATTTGCAACCAAAAATATAATCAAGGCTGTTTCAATCTAAAAAAAAAACACTGCTTAATTAACTCAACTAATAAAGCCAGACTCTTTCTCACATTAAAGAAAAAAATAAAAAATAAAAAGACAGATCCTGAGAATCCCAGAAGGCCACCCTGTGCTACTCATGCCAGGCTATGTGGATGCCATATGCATTCAAATTCTGTCTCAGGACAAAAGGGAGATGGGGCACTCTAGAACCAATCGGAAGACCTGAGCATCAGCTGCAAACACAACTGATTTCTCTCCTTCTACAACAAAGTGGTTGTAGAAGGGGTGGTTGGTGGTGAGGAAGAAAAATCTTCAGCTTGTATAAGGCTTCGATCTTCCGACTTTACCTAAGGAATGAAGTCGGCTTCATGTATTCAGATAAGCAATAACAGTTCTGCTGCTTATAGAATTACAACCAAACTTTTTCCTTTGTTCTGCAAAAGACTTCCTGTGAGAAAGCAGTCATCCTTTAAAGCTTTCCAGCCCAAAGGTCTCCCCTGGTTTGTATTCCCCCATTCCTGTCCCCCAAAGGAAAAGCTCAACCCACATCACAAGGCATTTCTTGGTTCCAAGCTGTACTGGTTTCTCAAGGACTCCTGGTGAGGAAAGAAAACTGGTCATTTGAACATCCTTTCCTGGGATCTGTCTGAAGTGTAGACAAGCAGCAAAGATGAATATTAATATGCCTTCCATCATCAAAAGCTATTGCATACCCAAAGGATGATAAATATTTTAATCAGTTTTCAGCTTGTCTAGAGGAAGTCAGTTTACTCCTCAGGGACTTCCCTAGTTCTGTGCCCAAAACCTGTCCAGCCCATGCTGCTTTCTCTATATAATTTTGAAAATTTGTAACAAGAAAGTCCAAGCTTTGTTGGAGAAGTCATTTAATTTTGTGACAATTTACTAAGTTTTACTAGAAGAGGGAAATCTAAAAGGATGATATGAAGGATGATAACAAATAAGACAAAACACTATGATTGTAACTTTTAGCAACACTGGTACTCTGGGAAACTAATAACCTACTTAATCCTCTCATTAAAAAAAAAAAAAAAGATTTTCCATATTTGCATAAGTTGTTTGCCTGTGATTGCTCAATCTTCTCAGCTATAAATGCCAGAGGCATAAAACAAGACTTTCCTCTGTGTCCTCAATATTATTTTGTTTTTAAAAAGAAGTTAAAGATGTTTTGGGTATTATTTTGAGAGTTGTATTTGTTTAAGAATAAAACTAACCCAAAAATATTCCTGTGAAGCAGGTAATAAGAGGTAACACTTTAGGAAAAGGTATAAAGTTAAAAAGAATTTATTGGCCAGGTACTGTTACTCACACCGGAATCCCAGCATTTTGGGAGGCCAAGGTGAGAGGATGACTTAAGGCCAGGAGTTTAAGACCAGCCTGGTTAACACAGCAAGAACCTGTCTCTGCAAAAATAAAAATAAATTAGGCAGGCATGGTGGCTTGTAGTCCTAGCTTCTCAGGAGGCTGAGGTGGGCGAATTACTTGAACCCAGGAGCTTGAGGCTACAGGGAGCTATGATCACACCACTGTACTCTAGCCTAGGTAACAGAGTAAGACCATCTCAAAATAAATAAATAAATAAATAAATAAATAAAAGATTTAAGGCCACACTGATCAACATGGGTAGGAGGAAAAGGCAGGACTAGAACACAGACCTCATGTGAACTCTTGCTTTTAACAAACATGTGTCGAGTACCTCCTATGCAGCAGATGCTGTTCTAGAGGTTGGGGAAATAAGAGTGACTAAAACAGACCAAGTCCCTGCTGACCTCATGGAGATTATTTCATATAGAGACAGACAACAAATGGATATATAGGATAATCGCAGTTGGTGGAAAGTGTTAAGAGTACAGTAGAAAAGAGTAAGTCCCTGCTACAATGAGAGAGTGCTTGGTCAGAGCAACTCTCTCCAAGAAAGTGACATGAGCAAGAGATCTGAATGAAATGAGGGAGAGAGTCATGTAAATTACAGAAGGACGGACATTCAAGACAGAGGCAGCGGCATACACAAAAATCCTGGGCAAGAGTGGGCTGGGCATGTTCTAGACATAATACGGCAGACGTTAGGGGAGGGAAAGAGGGGGAGCACTGATGGAGGCCGAGGAATGGACAGATCCTGCAGGGCATTGGGCCATTGCAAGGAAGGTGGATTTCTAACCATGATAGTAGGTTTGAAACAGGGGAGTGAAATGATGACCTGCCTTGTATCTGAAAGGAGCATTCTGATTGGGATGGACATAGGGTAGTAGAAGCAGGAAAGCTGGTTGAGAGGCTATTTTATAAACGATGGTAATTTTTACCAAGGTGGTAGCACAGGAGGTTTGAAGGGTACTCAGGTCATGAGTATATTTTGAAAGCAGAGCTAACTGGATTCACTGATAAATCAAGAGATACATCAAGAAGACTCCAAGGTTTTAGTCTGGGCAACTGGATGGTTCAAATTACTGAACTGTGAAACACCAGGGATTACAGAAATCAAACCGTGGGTTTTGGGTATGTTACCTTTGAGATATTTATTACTGGATGGCTGAATACTGCCCACCCTTCCCAAACAATGTTCAGGTGTCCAGGACACGAAACTTCAGTATCAGAAACATATGAATGTATTACAGGCATTGGTCTATGCCACCACTCCCAGCCTTTAAAAAATGTCGCTGCTAACTGCATGAAAAGTTTATGTCATGAAGTAAAATATGAAACCTCTTAATCCCCCAACATCTGTTAAAGAACATCTGATGCATAATTCTGGATATTTCATAATTTGTTATTTCAATTAATAATATTTAATAAGAGGGTTATATATGTTCAAGCTACCACCAGTTCTAAGTCTTTATAACCAATGCAGATACGGCTATGCAGGTATGTGTAAAACATTAAACTTTAATTATGAATAATGCCGAAGACTCCAGATTTTTAGTTGAAAGCTAATTTTGTCAATGAAAAAAAGATTAGGAGATTCATTGAGTGGTATTAAAAAAAAACAAGTAGGAGATGATCTGCCTGAGATTTTTACACATATGAAGGAAAAATTTACAATTGAGACTGTCACAGGTGGTTCCAGATGGACTGAGATCATGCAAAGAAAATGAAAAAAAACACGTCAATCACATTTAACTTGTTAGGAAAAGATGCTATTAAAAATATCATCTACAATCACAGAGATCCTTTCAGGAATGCAGAAAAAATAGATCATAGTTCCCCTTGGTTAAAAAAGGGTCATTATTTTGCAGATGTCAATGAGGAGGGAACAGGATGGTGGTTATGTTACCCATAAGGCACGGAAGGGCCAACTTAATGTGTTCCCGGGGCTCTCTGGTAAGTCATTTTTTGGCACTGGGAGCACATTTCTCCATAGAGACATTTTTGTACAATATGGAAAGATTCCCAGCCCAGCCTCCCGAAATATTTAACCCACAGTGGATAGACGCATTGCAAGAGGAGCACTGAGTTCCAAATTGTTGTGAGTCCCTTTAGCTCCTGGACTGAACCCCGGCTCCAGAAGAAGGAAAATGAGGAAAGGAGAGGGATGCTGTCACGAAGGAAGACTCGGTCAACCGGACTCGAAGTAAGGATTCCTCAGCTGAAGACTGTTGACGTTTCCTTCTAAAATCAATACTGGTGATACCTTGTATTTATGTGTTTTATATTTTACAGACTTTCTCACTGGATCATCATAACAATACTCTTCAAAAGGTAACAGGTTTAGCGATTATTCATTAACCAACTTGGGGAAAAAAAAGATTCTAACATCTTGATAATATTCCAAATAAATGGCATGACATCCTTTGGAAATCTTGCTTCCCTTTCAAAACTGTAGGTCTGGTGATTATTATTATTATTTTGCAAACTACTTCATTCTTCTAGACTGAGATTCTTCTAGGATATTTCAGAGGTAATTATAATAAAGTAAATAACAGACTAGAGCTGAATTTAATCCCTCTACCATGCTCCCCAACCCCCCCCCAAAAAAACCTAGATGAAATAAGGTATATAATTTGTTTTATATTATATCTTTTCCAGGAAAAATAGAAATTTCTGACATTCCAATCTTGCACCAGGGTTTCTTAATTCATATCTGAAATGCTATGATGGTCTGCTAGTCAAAGCAATCCAAAATAAATTCCAGCAGCCAAGGCTAAAATAGCACCCCAGGGAAAATAGCAGGATCTTCACACCTTTATATCAATTTGAATTTCAGGGTGGTTAAAACTATTTAAAGCAGCAGAATTCATCTTTTTTTCTTTACATATAGAATGTGTGAAATGTGCATATGTGTGTGCGTGCATATGTACGTGTGTGTATTTAACAAAGGTTGTCAAAATTTAGCCAAATCCTATGGAACCAAGGTTAAAACAGAAACCCTGGCTGTTTACTCCAGTTTTTCTCTCCACACACTAAGAGTTAAGAGAGATGGCAAGGCTGTCACTTGGAATTTCCTAGCTCCTGTCACTTTGTCTCAGCATCTTCAGCATTTTTAGTCTTGTTCCTATTGTGTGCAGAGCAGAGGCGCTAGGAACGATCCTCTTAACATTCCTGAGATGTACCAGGCACATCCTAGGACTTGGTACCAATAAAGCTCAACTCTCACACAGCTCATGTAAGGGTTAAAAACAGAAAGTCCTACCCACTGGTTTGCTCTGATGTTCCTGGAGATATTGTCACTGGATGTATCCTCAGTAGAATTCTATTCAACACCTCTGTCTTTAAGTACAAAGCTGTAGGCTGTAGCAGCTTTAAGAAACATAAGTATCCCTTTTTTCTGCTGCACAGTATCTGTGTGTGAAATTCTCTAAAGGGGTTTAAGTATTTACCCTGAACACTATCAGACGGTTTCTAAAATTTTCCTTATCCAGTTGCAAAAACACTTCAAAGAGAATCATAAACACAGTCCTTTGTGCTTTCGATGCACACTGTGTTTTTGAGGTTTAAGCCTGAATTCTCTTGGAATTGTATATTCTTTTTTCCCAAAAAGACAGGATACACAACACTTTCTTGTAAAATTCCTTACTAAAGGTGCAGATGCTTAGGGAAAAAAAATGGAAAACTCTGAAATTCATAAGATAATCAAAAAAGGAATCAAAACGTGTAAGAAATTCATTGCTAAACTACATGTAAAATTTCTCCCCAGATGTTTTACTTTTAATAGAACAATATAGCTGTGGGGAATTGGAGTGGGTGGGGAATTGGAGTGGGTGGGTAGGAAGGAGAATGGAAAGAACCGAGCTTCCCTGAACACTTTTAAGATAACCAAAAACCAAAGATTTAAACCAAAGATTTTAAGCTGCTCCAGCTGCAAGTGACTTTTTCATTTTTCCAAATTTTCAAAACTAAATATAAAGGTCTGCATACAGGTTTCAGAAACTGAATTTTTGGATGCTTATGATTCTTTATCCACCTCTAATCTGTGCTTATCTTGAGTCACTCAGCACTGCCCCAGTCAAAAAAGAGAATTTACATTTTAATTTAAAACCACTAGACATCTCACATCGGATCCTAAATTATAATATACTCTGCTCCTAAATCAGAAATGCTAACCCTGAAAAAATGGGGAGACTGGATTATGTTGGCTGATGTAACTTACTGTGCACATTAACACTGAAAAGAAGGGAGAAAAAAATTATACATACACATACACACACAAAAAATTGGTGACTTTCCCATTAATGCAAACAAAAAAAATTCAACACTTTCTTCTGCACATCCCCAAAAATCTGCAATCCTAGAAGGAAGTTTAAAATAAACTTAGCTAATTGAACTATAATACAATAGCAAATACCAGTATACTCAGTAAATATTTCAGTAAATGGAAAAGCAGCCTTGTTCCTGTATTCAGTTTTAAAGAATTTATTCTAAAGCACTGTGATGAGAGCTTCATTAATCTCTCCAAAAATAAACAAACTACTGCTTGGCTCAATCATTCCCTATGACTGTGTAACCTACATGAAGTGTAACCTACGCTGAGGAAGACTCATCCACACAGCCACGGGCAGGCTCCTGGCAAGGGCCTTCCCAGATGATTTACACAGGCCAAAATAGCAGGGGAAAAGGCATGACTCATCTTAAAATTAAACTATTATAACTAACTTGTCAGGGACAACCTTTACCTTCTTAAGTACATTTCTCTCTTAAAACTTTAACAACAAGAAACTGGTTACATTATTAAATTAAACACCTACTCATTTTCCACATCTCTCTGCTCTCCTGTGCCAAATTTTAACATAAATGGATAGAAATAAATGTAGCCTATAGCTTACCTAACATAATTATATGTTGTGTTTTACACTGTTTCAAAACGGATACATTAAAATAATCCAGTCTTGGCTCCTACCCCCTAAAGTCAATAAAGGTTATTAAGGCCAACTGCCATATAAATGCATTGCTATAATAGCACAAGGAATTGTCAGAACAGGAAATGCAATTAAAAACATTCAAAACCATCAGGATCTACTTTTTCTTCTAAAAGAAAAAACTGAGGAAAACAGCAAGAATTTCTCTCCAGTATAGAAATCATCAATACTTCTGAAAATGTTTACTCTGGAAACGATCGTCAAATATTTCCATTGGATTATACCAAATTGACCTTTTTTTTTTTTAAGGTCAACAGGAAAGGAATAAATGTCACCAATTTAGAGGATTTCGCACCTAGCATTCTTTTCTGTATCATTGTGAATTTGATAGTGTTAAAACATTTTTATAGGTAAAATAAATGTCAGTTTTGCAAAGAGCGATACCAGACCCTGAGAGACAAATGGCCTATCCGTTGAATCTCTGGCTACAGCAAGACTTCCTCACCTCACAGGAGACTTCAGCTTTTCATATTTCTCTTTACCCAGAAAGCAAAGCAGTTGTACAGTTTCTTTCAAATGGTAACTCTCTCTTATCCTGAAGAGTCTTCTCATAATACAATCATCTTGGATGGCGGGGGCGGTGGCGGGTAGGAAGTGCATCGGGTTTTAAAAAAATTAAAATAAAAAACAAATATTTGAATAGTATTATAGTGTTATAATGCCATCCTCAATAGGGAGCAAAGAGGAGGGGAAAGGCCAGACTAAATTCCTGGGTTATAAGAAAGGGTTATGTTGCTTTGGGCTTAATGGCTCATAAATTCATGAGGTAATATTCAGGGAAAATGTGATATTTTATCAGAATGTCATTCAAATATAAGGTTTAACATTTACATCACAAGAGCACGGACGGAGTAAAACTATCCGCCGGGAGAAAAATGGCAAGAATAAACAGTGTGATAAAAATGGTGTTTGCTGGGACAGGAAATGGGAAGTGGAGGATGGGGGAGTTTTAAAGACAGCTGACTAAACTTTTTGAAATATGTGACTGGTTATGACATGTGAAGCAATTACCATTACTGGAAGAAAAGCGATTTCAAAGCTCATTTTCCATTCTTCTATATCCTTCCTCAGACTACACCTTCCAACCACAAAGTGAAAAAAGAACACAAAGACAGAAATCACAGCTCAAGTCTCTTCCCTGGTACAAGGGCCGATAAAGGTTGCTTTACTCATAAGCAAAAGGGGAAAAGTAATGTACATATTCCCTGAGGTTTTTTATTTTATTTTCTCAGCAAAAGAGATCGATGTTATTTTGCAGAACAGACAAAATGCATTGATTAAAGAAATCCTTCCACAACACACACATGATTTTACAATTCAAAAAAAGCATAAAGATAAAAAAGAATCATTTGTCTAAAATGATCATAATTTTGAGTAAGATAGTCCCTGTAAGCAAAGCGAGGACACTCAGAAATTCCATTTGGATTAGTCTAATGCTATACAATCCAAATGTGCACCAAACACTGTATTTTTTATGTTAAATTGCTGTTGAATTTGTTAACCCACAACTGATATCCTGTGTTATGGAATCTTGGAGATTACAGCTAACTTGAAGCAACAGGGATAATTCTTGACAGTTAATGGTATTTTTGTATGCATTTTCCTGAAAGGCTAACATCTTGGGGCCTCAATCTGGTAGCTCAACATTGCCCCCTACTGCTGGCAACTGAGAAAATATGAGGTGGGCTGGTACCAAGTGGAAATCTAACCAGCCACTGCCAATTCCACCCGAGTATACAAATACCAGATGGCACTGCACGAACACAGCCACAGAACCGTAGACCCGTCCAACAATTATTCTGTTCTGTCTTTTCCAATAGAAAAAAGAAATTACTTGAATTTGTAAAAAGTCATTTGTAAAAGGCTTGAAGCAATGCTTACATTTAATTTGGAAGAAACATCCCTTTTGTCTGGGCCTAAATCTTCACTCTGCTGATAAAGATCATCCCAAGGCATGCTGAGGAGAGACACTGAGGCCACTGATCTCCCTCAGAACACTTAGGAATGCCATGCCAACTGCTGGGAAACTAGCACCAGAGAGTTCGCAGAATTGCTTTTCCTTTTGGTATTTTTTATACAAGAGCGACAAAACAAAAGATATTTCCTTTTAACAAATGTGCCACCACCTTGAAATTATTTATGCACAAATTTACGTAGATATAACTAAATCCCTTAAATGAATTCATAATGAATATCACTGGTAAGCTCACAATACCAAATATTTTATTTTGTGTGTGTGTGTGTGTGTGTGTGTGTGTGTGTGTGTGTGAGAGAGACAAGGTCTCACTCTGTCACCCAGGCTAAAGCGCAGTAAAGCGATCACAGCTCACTGTAGCCTTGACCTCCTGGGCTCCAAAGATCCTCCCACCTCAGCCTCCCAAGTAGCTCAGACTATAGGCACGCACCACCACAGGCGGATAATGTTTTTTATTTCGTACAGATGAAGTCTCACTATGTTGCCCACGCTAGTCTCAAACTCCTGGGCTCAAGCAATCCTCCCAACTTGGCCTCCCAAAATGCTGAGAAGACAAGGGTATGAGCCACCTTGCTGGGCCAGATTTTACAAAAAAAAAAAAAAAGCTCTTGAACAAAAACAAAATCAAGGGCCAAGCACGGTGGTTCACGCCTGTAATCCCAACACTTTAAGAGGCCGAGATGGGCAGATCACCTGAGGTCAGGAGTTGGAGACCAGCCTGGCCAACATGGTGAAACTCCGTCTCTTCTAAAAAATACAAAAATTAGGCAGGCATGGTGGCGGGCGCCTGTAATCCCAGCTACTCGGGAGGCTGAGGCAGGAGAATCGCTTGAACCCAGGAGGCGGAGGTTGCAGGGAGCTGAGATCGCGCCATTGCACTCCAGGCTGGGCGACAGAGCAAGACTCTGTCTCAAAAAAAAAAAAAAAAAAATCAATAAGAGCGCCTTTCTTATTTGCTCTTCAACTCTAATTCACAGAGTTGTCAAATTACAACTTCAAAGTCAAGCTGATGTCTTAGAGCTAAGGTTCATCAAGTTAAGAGGTTCTAACTCATATGCAAATGGACAAAATCAGAATTACACAGTAGGAGGAAAAAAAACGTTGCCCTGAAACTGAAGCTGCCTTTATATAAGAAGCCCATAAAAACGGAGAGTACTCATAACAGGCTTAGTTTAGGAACAGAACTGACCAAGGAGATTTAGGCACAGACTTTTCATTAACTCCAATTCAGTTTCACAATGCTCAGTTTTGCATCGATTCAGGTCTTTGGAGAAATCAATTTTTGTGATACTATTAATACATTAAAAGGATTATAACATTCCTTCCCCAGACACATATCCATGGAAAGGTACGATTTAAAGATTTGAGATGTCTGGAAAGCAAGGGCTTTTGGATTCTGATCCCGACTTTTAAACTGAGGCCTTCACAGTTGTGACTTGACATTTTCATTATTATAAAGTAGGAATTAGGGTAGACCCTATGTTAAGTGTTCTTATCACAAAAATAATTATAATAAATAAGACAGAAGAAAACTTTTGGAGGTGGTGGATAGGCTTATGGCATAGACTGCTGTGACGGTTTCACAAATGTACACGTATCTCTAAACTCAGGTTTTACACATTAAATATGAACAGTTTTTTGTAGGGCAATCATACCCCAATAAAGTGGCCTTAAAAAAATAAAATAGAGATTAGCAATAGCTATCCATTTTTGCAGATTAGTTCATTGTTTCCAGCACAATTCAAATTCTGTGCAGAGGTACTATCTCCAGAGTTTGCAGGCGTTTACCACTTTTCTACTACATTCCAAATCCAACTGTTCGAAGGCAGAACAGTGAGGTGGTGAAGAGCAAGGACCCCAGAGGCAGCCTTCTTGAGTTCAAATTCCAGCTCCCTCACCTGTTAGCTGGGTGACCTTGAGGAAGTTACATAAACCCTTTGCGTTTTGGTCTCCTCGTTAGAAAAACGGGGAATACAGGGTCAGGCGCGGTGGCTCACGCCTGTAATCCCAGCACTTTGGGAGGCCGAGGCGGGCGGATCACAAGGTCAGGAGATCGAGACCACAGTGAAACCCCATCTCTACTAAAAATACAAAAAAATTAGCCGGGCGCGGTGGCAGGCGCCTGTAGTCCTCCCAGCTACTCAGGAGGCTGAGGCTGGAGAATAGCGTGAACCCGGGAGGCGGAGCTTGCAGTGAGCCCAGACTGCGCCACTGCACTCCAGCCTGGGGGACAGAGTGAGACTCCGTCTCAAAAAAAAAAAAAAAGAAAGAAAAATAAAAGAAAAATGGGGAATACATTACACCTATGTTATGGGGTGCCATAAAAAGTTAAAGAGGATAGAAAACACATAGAATAATGTCTGGTACATAATAAGTATTATGTAAGTGTTTGCTATTATTATTACTATTATTTAAATTAAGACTTAGTGCAAGACCTCCATGAGGCTTCAACCTGCCTTCCAGCTACATTTCATCCCACATCATCTGCACTCCTTGCTCTGGTCACACTGGACTTCCTCACTTCTGGTCTTGTTTTTACAGTTCCTGGAGTCTAAAGTTCGTCCCCAGATCCCCCATCCCATCATACTCCTCAGCATTCAACGGCCCCAAAAGCCACATCTGCCATTTCACCACCATCCCAGCCAGCTCAAGTGGTCTGAATGTAATGCTCCCTCTTCTGGAACTGTGATTTTCTTTTAACATTTAACATATATCACCGGATTTCATTTTAGCTAATGTCATACCTGGTGATATTCGTGCCCCTCTCCTTGTTCAACTGTTGGATCACAGTGGTTGAGAGCATAAGCTGTGGAGCCAGCCTGCCTGGGTTTCCCCCTTGCTTTGCCACTTACGCAGTGACCTTGGGGGAGGCCCTTCATTTCCCTGTCCCTCAGTTTTCACATCCATAAATTCATATCCTGGAAAAGTTTCTATACCTCTTAGTACTGCTGTAAAATTTTTTAAAGTTAATACTGGGAAAACAGAGTAGCACCTGATGCATATAAAAATGCAAATAAATGTTAAATACTATTTCAAATAGTTATTCTCTTATCACCACTTCCTAGTATATATCCAGCACATGCCTTATGAGGAGAAAATAATAAATGCTTATTGAACTAAACTGAGGTTGTACTGACAAAATCCTGGCTATATCCATCACCTTACCAAGAAGAACCTAACTTGATAATTAGGAATAATTAAATCTACATTTGCCTATGCAAATGAGGCAGTGGAGGATTTGTATAACACAGCAGTCCACAAAACACGGTCTCAGGCCTCATGGACTTACCACACCCTCCATCTTCTTCCACAGTGCTTCCAACTGAGCCATGGGTTGACACCACCAGTCAGTGCACTTTCTGTATCGATTGCCTTGAAACCAAAACTGCCTCAGCCACTCAAACTCGACCTGTGGACCATAAAGAGAAGATGGTGGTTTTAATTCCCTTGTGATAGACAAGCAAGGACAATGACTTCGTCTCTTAATTCTCCTTCGGTAACTTGATGGCCATAGGATGAGAAAAGGTGAGAAAGGTCAGCCTAATCAGTTCCCAATGTAAGCTGGCAACTCCAGAGCATTTCTGCAATGCTAAGAAAAGAGTAGTCTTAAAACTGAGGTCTGGCCAGACGTGTTGGTTCATGCCTATAATCTCAATAGTTTGGCAGGCCGAGGCATGAGGATCGCTTGAGGCCAGGAGTTTGAGCCCAGCCTAGGCAACACTGCAAGATGCTGTCTCTACAAAAACAATTAAAAATAAATTGGCCAAGCACAGTGGTGTGTGCTGGTCGTCCTGGCTGCTTGGGAGGCTGAGGCAAGAGGATTCCTTGAGCCTAGGAGTTTGAGGCTGTGATGAGCTCTAATTGTGCCACTGCATTCCATCCAGCCTGGGCAACAGAGCAAGAGTCTCTGTGTTAAAATAAAATAAAATAATTAAAAAGCTGAAATTCTCTTACACAACCCAGCTCACGGCCAGAGAGGGGTTTTCAGTCACATTTATCAGTCAGATGTGAGGAAACTATAAGTCAATCAACAATAAATACTGAGATCCTAATTATAAAGCAGGCTGTACTATGTTTGATGGGAAAGGCATAAACCGAATGTGTTTTTATTAAATGTCTTTATTTAAGGCTGGTATTAAAAGCAAAACATGGATACATATTAGGAAATATTAATTATAAGTTTCTTAAATTGCAATAAATTAAAATAACTTACCCATGGGCCAGGAGGAGCTGGTGATAATCTTAACCTGTATATATAAAACTAATTATGGAGGCACACATTAAACCTACAAAGCCATTCAAATTGTTACTTGTCAACTCAGGGCAGGTGACAATAGGTTAAAAAGAAGAGTAGCAAACATATTAGTACAAGTTGAATATCCCTTATCTGCCTTATCTGAAATGCTTGAGACCAAAAGTATTTCTGATTTTAGAATATTTGTGTTATATACTTACTGGTCAAGCATTTCAAATCCAAAATCTGAAATTCTCCAATAAACATTTCCTTTGAGCATCATGTTTATGCTCAAAAAGCTCTGAATATTGGAGCACCTCAAATTTCAGATTTTCAAATCAGAAATACCCAAGTAACTTACTTTCCTTCCGATGAATCTACTATGGTAAACTTCAACTGTTTGCCACCTTGGCAGTCCTCCTATTCCAGTCAAATCCCACCCACCCCTTCCCCAAAGAGCCCGTATGGTCTGAAGAGGCTCCAACTCCAACGCCAGGGGTGGAATATGCAACCCAGGTCTAGGCCAATCAGCCCACTAGATTCTGTAGTCACAGAACTAGGATTGAGAGGAATAGGAGTATGTCCAATCAGAGTAAGTCTCAAGACTATCAGAAACTACAGGAAGAAGACTCTGCAGCTATTTTGCCAGCAATGGGAAGAATGGAGCCAACATAGTAGGGGGTAACTGCAAGACGAAAAGACAAAAACCACATCCTGATGATATCAACTGACCCTTGATCAAACGATTCCTGAAACTCTTTTTACTTAAGCCAGTTCAGGTTGAATGTTTTGCCCTTTGCAACTAAAATAATCCCAACATATTTAGATGAGAGGCTGAGTTAACCTATGGAAATATAAAAAATTATTTTCTATCCATTTTCTAATTCTTCTATCATTCATCAACTTGAAAATCAAGGTACAATGCTACTGATCTTAAATACTTTTTTTACCACTGCCCGCTAAAGAAATGTGGAGCCGGCCGTGCGCGGTGGCTCACGCCTGTAATCCCAGCACTTTGGGAGGTCGAGACGGGTGGATCACGAGGTCAGGAGATCGAGACCATCCTGGCTAACATGGTGAAACCCCGTCTCCACTAAAAATACAAAAAATTAGCCGGGCGTGGTGGCAGGCACCTGTAGTCCCAGCTACTCAGGAGGCTGAGGCAGGAGAATGGCATGAACCCGGGAGGTGGAGCTTGCAGTGAGCCGAGATTAAGCCACTGCACTCCAGCCTGGGCGACAGAGTGACAAGACTCCGTCTCAAAAAAAAACAAAAAAACAAAAAACAGAAATGTGGAGCCACCACAGCTTCATGCTGGGTTGTCTGGCTTTGCTAAGGTGATCATGTTCCATATATAGACATGGAGCTATTATAATCTTCACCTGTTACCGCAAAGAATTTTTTTGTGTGTTTATCCATATTGAACTTTCATGAGGCAAACAAAACCAACTTGTGAAGACTTAACAATGGTGAAAATGGCTCAAATAAGTAACCTGAGAATACCAAGTCATATGAAAAGGTTTTAGTTTACATTAACTGTTTGTTTGCTGTGTAGGACTGATTTCAGTTAAAGCTGTTTAAACAAAACAAAACAAAACAAAACAAAAAAGGAATGTAGACACAATATTAATACAACAGTTGCTAAAACTTATCTGTGCTATTAAAAGACAGTGGTTAACAGATGTAACCTTGAGTGCTTTGAAAGATGAATGAATACAAGTGTGGTTCAACTTCTGTGAAGATACAGGTTTAACAACATACTTACTTCAAGAAAAAAAATGGGTTCCTTTTGATGGATTTCACATAAAATTTGTTCACACTATGGAAAGAGCCTGTTAGCAAAACATCAAGTCCTATGTCAGAAAGCGTTGACAAGGTTTTAAAAGATTTTCCAGTCTTTGGGCTGGTCATGCCCATTGAAGAGGCCAGAATGGATAAGGCTTGGCAACCATGGTGGCTCTGGAAATAGACTATCATATGTAATTAGTTCATCCAGTCTATCAGGGTACACTAGAAATGATTTCAGTACACTAAAACTTGGAAGCAAAGAGAAGGTTATATCTAGGGGCTCTGCTATTGGACAAGACAGCAAAGACAGAGCCCTGGCTATTTTAATAAATAATGCCTTCCTCTTCCCTTGGATGCCCAACTATCTTTTGAGACAGATAGTATCATGGTTAAAAATAAGGGCTCTGGCCTATAATCCCAGCACTTTGAGAGGACATGGCAGGAGGATCACTTGAGCCCAGGAGTTTGAAACTAGCCTGGGCAACACGGTGAGACCTCATCTCTACAAAATAAACAAATAAACAGTTAGATGGTTGTGGCGGCATCCGCCTGTGCTCCCAGCTACTTAGATGGCTGAGGCAGGAGGATCACTTGAACCCAGGAGGTCGAGTTTGCAGTGAGCCATGATTGCACTGCTACACTCCAGTCTGGGCAACACAGTGAGGCCATGTCTCTAAAAGAAAAAAGAATATGGGCTCTGGAGTCAGTTCAAAAGTGAGTACCACTACAGAATAGCTATGTCATCTGTAAGACAGAAATAATTACTGCCTACTCTCTGTCAGGCATTTGCTAGATGTCAAGAATGCATACTAAACAAGACCACAAGGTTCTGGACTTCCTGTCCTCAAGCATCTCACAATCTGACAAATTTTCTGACCAGGAGAAGCTTTAATGTCCTTGTCAATTCATGCCCACCCCTTCCCACTAATGCCAGTCAGAAACGTTCAACAACACTGAAGACCTTCTCCCAACCGAATTTTATTCATGAGTTGAAATATTGCCCATGAGATACAATCTCTGTGGACATCAAATCCAGTGGCATGCCTTCTATTCAACTCCATGACCTGACTTTTTCATTTCGATGTTGTGGGTAAAAACTGTTACAGGATTTTAATCAAATGTCACCTTTACCAGTTCCCCCCTGCCAATAGAAAGAAGTAGCTGACTCTCTCCTTAAAATTAAGTAAGAAGGCAAAAAAATATTTCCACCTGCTTGATTCAGAGTCTGAGTTAAGAAACTCTGGAAATTAGGAAGGAAAGCTATAGCATGGACACTGCACAAAAACCAGAGTCAGGACTCAAAATATAGCAAGTCCTTATTACTTTGGGGCTAAAAAACCAAGCAAACATCCATGTCTAATCATATTGACTGACTGATGAAGTGGTAACCACGACAGAAGTTGGGTATTCCTCCCTTCTCCAGAGTTGTAGGCCGTCAAAGGAGGCTCATAGCTAACAGAGCAGAAATAAGAGGCAAGTGGTCAGGAGAGCAAATGCTGACTTGGGGCCAAGGAACATTCCACGGGTGACACATCCCTGAAGACGTCAACAGCAGGGAGACAACCTGTAGGAGCTCTCAGGGTTCTCTCAAAGTTTTCATGATACTTACAAACCAAACTCCCTGATTTTGAACATGCACTTAATGGAAATAAGTCTAGAAGAGGAGAAAGGAACAGAATCAACCCACATATCTGGACTTCAGTCACTGGGCACTTAGGTCTTGGAGACAAAAGCTAATAAGATTTCAAAAGAATATTTCTGAGCCACTTTATCACCATATAGTTGTAAATCATCTCCATCATTCCAACGGGTCAGTAAATGTCACCTACTTTTCTTCTGCTAAGTTTGTTTAGGCTCTTGATTTGGTCCCAAGTCAGCCATAGAGTTCCCTCATGATATGTGTGACTACGCCCCTTGGGATTAATGTCTCACTGTAATAACGGATAGAAGTTACTTTGCTGAGAAAGAAATTAGACCAGGAAGCCATGGTAAGGCTCTATCTACAAAGAGGTACCCTATGAAGGCCCTTTCGCAGTGGTTATACGGAAGCCACAGGTCTGGTCAGAAGAAAATGAGAGCCAAACAATACCGTCAAACATTCCATTCTTCTAGGGGACATTTACTAAGAGAAGAGGCTGAATTCCATATTTTACTATCTTTAAAAAGGAAAATGGGCCATTTAATAACATGAAAGAAGATTCTGCTTATAATTAAACAGGAATCTTTCCTAAGCATCTTAAATTCTCCAATAAGGTACTCCAAAACATATGCCCAAACTTCTGAAAACTGCTTAGTTAGAAACCATCCTAGACAAGGAAAACAAACCACTTCTCAACTCACACAGACTGAGAGCTTGCAGGACGTAAAATCAAGGGTTTCATCCTGTGATTTGTCCAGCAAAGACACACGGCCTTGCAGAAACAGGCAAGCAAGCAAGCAAGAAACTGGGAGAACTCTTATGGACAAGTGGGCTTTCACTGAGCAAGAGGACAAAGTAAAGAGCGGGCATGCAACTGCTAAATCCCTGGCCAACTTGTATGGCAAAAGAACAATATCTGACAATGTGCCCTGACATATGGAATTAACTGTGAAAGTAAGGAGATGACCTTGAAGAATCAGAGATCGGAGGAATGGTAAAGACTGGCACACACACTATTTAAAATCAAGATCACTGCATCTATTCAACCCCAGGGGCCGAGGTTTCTGATACAGTACATCTCTGCCCCACCTGCCTAACAATAAGGTCAAAAGCAGCCAGTCACTTTCTGAAGCAGACATTTTTTTTTTTTTTTTTTTTGAGATACAGTTTTGGCCATGTTGCCCAGGCTGGAGTGCAATGGCACAATCTCGGCTCACTGCAACTTCCGCCTCCCAGGTTCAAGCGATTCTCCCGCCTCAGCCTCCCAAGCAGGTGGGATTACAGATACCTGCCACCACACCTGGCTAACTTTTTGTATTTTTACTAGAAACAGGGTTTCACCATGTTGGTCAGGCTGATATCAAACTCCTGACCTCAGGTGATCCCCTACCTCGGCCTCCCAAAGTGCTGGGATTACAGGCGTGAGCCACCGCACTCAGCCTGAAGCAGATAGACTTCGATGACAATATTCTGTTAGATACAGAGTGTGATTTTACAGATTTCTCCCATCCATTGATGGTAACAAAACATCACAGTCAGTCACAAAAGATGAGAAAGGATAGGGAAATAAGATAGCCTGTATGCATGTTAAAGAAAGCATCCATTCTGCCAGTCTGACACTGAAAATTGTGAGGTTTTTTTTTGAGACGGAGTCTCACTTTGTTGCCCAGGCTGGAGTGTAGTGGCACAATCTCGGCTCACTGCAAGCTCCGCCTCCTGGGTTCACACCATTCTCCTGCCTCAGCCTCCTGAGTAGCTGGGACTACAGGCGCCTGCTACCACACCCGACTAATTTTTTTGTATTGAAAATACAAAAAGTAGAGACAGGGTTTCACAGTGTTAGCCAGGATGGTCTCGATCTCCTGACCTCGTGATCCATCTGCCTTGGCCTCCCAAAGTGCTGGGATTACAGGTGTGAGCCACCGCACCCAGCCCGTGAGATTTTTTGAGAAGGAAATAACCAAATTTCAAGATTAGAATTTCTATACTGTAAATATGCAGAAAGACATCACTTTGCTCCCTGGTCTAATTCAGTGAGGTCATCAGGCCCATAAATGTCTTCCTTCCTGAAGTTCTGGCTATCAGCAATGCCTCCAGCAGGGACTAATAAGACAGAAAGTAGAACACCCATCAGGCACAATGAAGGGAAGCAAGTCAGACCTGAGCTGAGCATTAGAAGTGGTTACCAGTCCCCTGAAAGGCAGAATAGCTTCCCCTGTGGTTCTGGAGATTATGACAATGTTTTACAAAGTGTGGAGCAGTTCACAAGATATTAAATAACTTATAAAGACATTAAAAAGATATTATGTCATTATAGGAGACATTATTTCTCCTTTGCTCAAAACTCTTCAATGGGCCCCCGTTTCCTGCAGAGTAAAAAGGAAAGGCCTTGTCCTTATAAGGGCCTCCAAGGACCTATACAATCTGCTGCTCCCCAGTCTCCTGGAACTACCTCTGTGACCTCTTCTCCTGTAAGTAGCAGCCTTACTCCGTCCACTCAAACAGTACTGTTCCTGGACTGTTCCATGGACTCCAGACACTCCCCCACCACACAGTCTTTGCAGTGGCTGTTCCTTCTGCCCAAAATGCAATTCCCCAGATACCCACATGGCTGTCTCTCATGTCCTTCAATTCTCTGCTCAAAGGACATCTTCTCAACAGGGAGACTCTCTAGTTCTCTCAGTTTCCATCATCTTGCTCTGTTTCTTTTCTGTAGCACTTATCAACTTCTAACATACTGTATAATTTACCAATGTATTTTTTTTTTTTTTTTTTTGAGACGGAGTCTTGCTCTTTCGCCCGGGCTGGAGTGCAGTGGCGGGATCTCAGCTCACTGCAAGCTCCGCCTCCCGGGTTTTACGCCATTCTCCTGCCTCAGCCTCCGGAGTAGCTGGGACTATAGGCGCCCGCCACCTCGCCCGGCTAGTTTTTTGTATTTTTTTTTTTTAGTAGAGACGGGGTTTCACCGTGTTAGCCAGGATGGTCTCGATCTACTGACCTCGTGATCCGCCCGTCTCGGCCTCCCAAAGTGCTGGGATTACAGGCTTGAGCCACCGCGCCCGGCCTACCAATGTATTATGTTTATTACTTACCATCATCTCCCTGTACTAGAATGTCTATTTTATTTACCAATATATTCTAAAGCACCCAGAAGAGTGTCTGGCACATGGTCAGCAATTAATTGAGCAGGATAGAAAGGATGCATGAGAACATTTTTTAACTTCAAATTCTCCATCAATCCTTCTTATTATATCAAAAAGAAAGTCTCAGATAGGTGAATGAACTTCAGTTCTCTACCACATTTTAGTGTCTCCTTTTTTTCTTTTAATGGTTTTTTTTTTGAGGTATAATTTACCAGCCATAAAATTCACACATTGTAAGTGCAGACTCCAATGATTATTAGAAAATGTATGAAGCTGTGCAACCATTACCATGAATCTCCCTTCTTAACATGAAGAAAGGAAACTTGAGGCTCAGAACCTCCTCCAGACAAGAATATCTGCTGGAATGTAATAACATTACTCTATTTTCATTGGACCTATTTTTCTGAATACTTTTTCTTTTGGCTAATGATACTGGATTTCCACTTAAAGTAGCAATATAAAGCTTCCTTTTTAAAGAAATTTATATATGTTAAAAAATAGTTGATTTAAAGTAAAATATTAAGTAACTAAACAATGCATGTAGTCCAAAGATAAAGTAAATATTGAGAGGGTATTAGTGGGAAAAGTAGAGTTTGTGAAACTTTGACCCATGGGATCCAGACCTGCTGGTCTCACAGATTGCAGAATTGCAACTGATTTCATCAATGAAAAGCAAGGCATTGACACTTGCTCCCAGGGCCTACCCTCAATTCCCAGCAGTCTTTGCTGGGAGACTATTCTTCCTGAGACTCTTGTGCTTCTGCGTGTCTTGTGAGGAAGCAATGACTGTCCTGTGTTACGGACTCTCATTGCAAGGATGTTTATACAGCAACAACCTTGATAGAGAGAGTTTCTCCCTCCAGAACAAAAGCGCAGGTGTGCATATAGGCTTGGAAGATAAAGACAGTGTCTTGACCTACAGCACAAGACAGGCATGCTTACTATCCTTTGAAAAAGACTAGGTTCCCATAGCTCATGGTTCCTCTCCTATAATGCAACCCCTCAACGTGTACATGTTATCTGGCCTACTTTGCATTGCCCTATAGAAACAGAAGCTGGGAGAATGCTATGCTCTGTATGTGTATGTCCCTCCAAAATTCTTTTTTAATTTATTTATTTATTTATTTTGAGATGGAGTCCCACTCTGTTACCCAGGCTAGAATGCAGTGGCGCGATCTTGGCTCACTGCAAGCTCCGCCTCCTGGGTTCACGCCATTCTCCTGCCTCAGCCTCCTGAGTAGCTGGGATTACAGGCGCCCGTCACCACGCCTGACTAATTTTTGTATTATTATTATTTTCTTTTAAGTAGAGACGGGGTTTCACTGTGTTAGCCAGGATGGTCTTGACCTCGCAATCTGCCTGCCTCAGCCTCCCAAAATACTGGGATTATAAGCGTGAGCCACCATGCCCGGCCACGTCCCTCCAAAATTCTTATGTTGAAATCCTAACATCTGAGGCAACGGCATTAAGAGGTGGGGCTTTTCAGAGGTGAGAGATCATGAAGGCTCTGCTTTCATAAAAGAGTTGAGTAGCCTTATAAAAGAGACCACAGGGAGCTCGCCTGGCCCTTGCACTATGTAAGGAAAGTGAGAGGGTACCATCTATGAATCATGAAACAAGTCCTCACCAGACACCAGATCTTGAACTTGATGCCACCTGATCTTGAACTTGCCACCCTTCAGAACAGTGAGGATAAATTTCTATCGTTTACAAGCAACCTGGTTTATGCTATTTTGTTACTGCAGCCTGAACAAAATAAGTTCGTGAACTAACACAAAAATACTGAGACTCTGGTGACTGCTATTGATGTACGTAATAACCTGTCCTCTATCTCTGACCTAAGAGTCTCATGTCTTACACCAATATGAAACTGTGGCAGATTAACTTGTTAGCTTGCAGGTAGGGTAGAATCTCAGATCTTTCACAATTCTTGAAAGTCTTGCCAGGCACGGTGGCTCATGACTGTAATCCCAGCACTTTGGGAGGCCGAGGTGGGCAGATCACTTGAGGTCACGGGTTCGAGACCAGGCTGGCCAACATGGTGAAACCCTGTCTCTACTAAAAATATAAAAATCAGCCAGGGGTGGTGGCGCGCGTACCTGCAATCCCACCTATTTGGGAGGTTGAGGCAGGAGGATTACTTGAACCTGGGAGGTGGAGGTTATAGTGAGCTGAGATCATGCCGCTGCACTCCAGCCTGGGTGACAGACCGAAACTCTGTCTCAAAAAAAAAAAAAAAAAAAGTCCTTACCTCATTATGAATTTCTTCTCCTTGTTTCAAAACTGCAGGCTCAAAGGATTTCAAAGAGACATCACCATTGTCCACATCATCACGGACATTCTGCAGAGCCAACTGACAGCGTTGTAAAATATAATCCAAGGTTCCTGTTGAGCACTGTTGAGACAGAACCAGCAATTACAATTATGGGCAAAATCTAAGTTTACTATGCCGCCCTTCCTAGGATTGTTCATATTTGTCCCTGGCTGTGAATTCACCTGTTGACCCCATGGCTCAGTCTATACTCCATTTTTTTTTTTTTTTTTTAAATTTAAAATTTGAGATAGGGTCTTGCTGTGTCACCCAGGCTGGAGTATAGTGGTGTAATGTTTCACTGCAGCTTCAACTTCCAGGGCTCATGCAGTCCTCCCACTTCACCTTCCCATATAGCTGGTACCACAGGCAGGCACCACTCTGCCAATTTTTCTAAATTTTTATGTTGTAGAGAGAGACAGGATCTTGCTATATTATCCAAGCTGGTCTCAAACTCCTGAGTTCAGGCAGTCCTCCCACTTCAGCCTCCAAAAGTGCTGGGATTAGAGGCATGAGTCACTGTGCCCGGCCTGTACTCCTTAACTCAAGAATTACTAGAGTGGCCTGTTCCACTGGGCTCTGTGCTGCCAAGTTTGGCCTCACGTGGGCCACTTAGTTTGCTGGTTTTCTTTTACGTGGGCCTCATATCTCTCACTAAACATTTGGGTCCCTGAGGCTAATGCCCTATTTATATAAGTTAAATACATTTTCTATACATACTACAACATCTAGAACTGAGTCCGACAACTAGAAGAAATTTAATAAATAATTATTGGATGAATAACTGGTTAACCAAGAAGTCAAGGACACTGACTTTTTATCTCAAGTGCCCTGAGACTAACGATAGGAAAGAAAGGTAAACAGGCTGCCGAACTGGTTCAAAAGCACACTAAATAGTTCCGTAATAACAGAGGGGAAAACTGAAGTTATAATCACAAGGCAAAGAACTCATTTCCCTTTTCTGCAAAAAGCATACACTAGGCAGTGGCAGTTTTTGGCAGAATAGATTCTTCAAATAATGGAGAATATTTGGCTTATGCCCTCAGGGCACATTCAAAGGCACAACTTAGTACCCCGGCCTCAGCAAGGACAGAGATAACTAGTTCATCCCTCTCTGAGTTCGTGGGAGCAAAGCAGAGGTCAAATGGACAAACTCCTTTTTATAAAGGATCATATGTTGGAAAAGAGGCCGATGCACATGGGCGGTGCATCTGCTTCTTTTGATATTGAAGTGATTTCCTAGAATAATAAAAAGTCAGCTATAAATACCCTTCAGTCCCAACAAGGAAAATGTATCCCTAAAATACTTTGGTTTTATTATTTGTAATTTAAACTGAGTCCTTGTAAATAACCTTGAAGGCTAATCCTCTGGCATAAAATTTCCTTGCACATTTACTACCATTTTATCCAATGCAACATCAACAAGCCTGGAAAAAAGAAAGTTTCTGTGCCAAGAAACAGAAGTTTGACTAATATGTATTTTAATATGAAGATCCCAGAGTGCTGGGTGCATAAGGGCAGACAACTCCAATTTCCTGCCCAAAAAACCCCACAAAGAATAAAGGTGAATGACCACTCATTTTTATCCCACAGCAACCTCTACAACATCTTTTTTTTTTGAGACGGGGTCTCACTCTCTGGCCCAGACCGGAGTGCAGTAGCATGGTGTGATCTTGGCTCACTGCAATCTCTGCCTCCTAGGCTCAAGAAATTCTCCTGCCTCAGCCTCCCAAGTAGCTGGGATTAAAGGCGTGCACCACCACGCCCGGATAATTTTTGTATTTTCGGTAGAGACAGGGTTTTACCATGTTGGCCAGGCTGGTCTCGAACTCGTGACCTCAAGTGATCCACCCACCTCAGCCTCCCAAAATGCTGGGATCACAGGTATGAGCCACCACACCCAGCCTACAACATCTTTTTAAAATGACTTCTATCTAGAAAGTTTTCCTACTTGCACCTTTACTTTCCCAAGTATGGAGCGAGCTACATAGGTTATTAATTGCATTTTTATGCAAGATTGGAAACAACCTAAATTTCTCAACAATAGGAAAACTAGTTTAAATGAACTGTGGTTGCAGAAACAAAAAGAGAGAGAGAGAGAGTGTGTGGAATAATTTTTTTCTGGATGTATAGTGTTTTGTTTTATTTAAATAACCTATAATCAGGCCTAGTTTGAGATAGGTGTTTTTTTTGTTTGTTTGTTTTGTTTTGTTTTGTTTTTGGTAACAGCTTTATTAAGCTATAATTCACATATCATAAAATTAAACCATTTAAAGCATATAATGCAATGTTGTTTCATATATTCACAGAGTTATACAAATATCACTGCAATTAATTTTAGAGCATTTTCGTCACCCCAAAAAGAAACCCTATACCATTTAGCAGTCACCACTCACAACCCCGCCTGATGTCCACCCACATTTCCAACCCTGGGCAACCACTAATCTACTTTCTACGTCCATGGAGAGGCTTATTCTAGACACTTCATATAAATGAAATCATATAATATGTATCTTTTGTGACTGGCTGCTTCCATTTCATATGTTTTCAAGAGTCATTCATGTTGTAACATGCATCATTACTGTATTCTATTTTAATGCCCAATAAGATATTCAACTGTATGGATATGCCACGTTTTATTTATCCATTCATTAAGTGATGAACCTTTGGGTGGTTTCCACTTTTTGGTGACTATGAACATTCCTGTAGAAGTTTCCATCACTCTTGGGTATCTACCTAGGCATGGAATTGCTATGTCACAGGGTATCTTTGGATTTCACCTTCTGAAGACGTGCCAGACTGTTTCCCAAAGTAACTGCACCACTATCCATTCCCTCCGGCAGTGCACACGGGTGTCACTTCCTGCAGGTCCTCACCAACACTTGTCGCTATCTTTTTTATTCTGGCTATTCTAGTGGGTGTGAAATGTTATCCCATCGTGGTTTTGATTTGTGTTTCCCTATGACTAATGATGTTCAGCATTTTTCATTTGTCTGTTGGCCATTTGTATACCGTCTTTTTTTGTGTGTGTGAGACGGAGTCTTGCTCTATTGCCCAGGCTGGAGTGCAGTGGCGCAATCTCGCCTCACTGCAACCTCCACCTCCCAGGCTTAAGCGATTCTCCTGCGTCAGCCTGCTGAATAGCTGGGATTACAGGCATGTGGCACCACATCTGGCTAATTTTTGAATTTCTAGTGAAGATGAGGTTTTACCATGTTGGCCAGACTGGTCTTAAACTCCTGGCCTCAAGTGATCTGCTCACCTCGGCCTCTTAAAGTGCTGGGATTACAGGCATGAGCCACTGCATCCGGGCTGTGACATGTTAATTCAGTTCCTTTGCCATTTTAAATTGGATCATTTCTCTCTTGAATTACTGAGTTGTAAGAATTCTTTGAATATTTGAGATACAAGTGCTTTATGAGATAAATGATTCACAGATATTTTCTCCCATTCCATGGATCCTCTGCACTTTATTTATGGTACCCTTTGAAGCAGAAAAGTTTTTAACTTTGATGAAGTCCAATTTATCTGTTTTTTCCTTTAGTTGTTTATGCTTTCGATGTCATATCTAAAAAGCCATTACCTACTCCAAGATAAGAACTATATATTAATGAGTAATTACTACCAAAGTTTACTGAAACAAAACTACAGAACCATGTACTTTTATATTTAAAAATATTTTAAAATGTTTTTGAAATTACACACATTTTTACTTATATATTAAATATTACCAAAAGAGTAACAAGAACCTTTTAACACTGGTTGCCTCTGGGGACAGGGACTGGTTGGCCTAAGGAGAAAGAGACTTTAACTGTATATCCTTAGGTATTTGTTTTTATTTTGAACCATTTGCATTAACTACCTATTCAAAATATAATTATGCATAAAATTTAAATTTCTTTAAGAAGACATTCTGTATTGAATCCCAAGAACATTCTGACACAATTATCAAAAACTAAAATCTAGGCTGGGCGCGCTGGTTCATGTCTGCAATCTCAGCACTTTGGGAGGCCAAGGTGGGTGGATCAATGAGGTCAGGAGTTCAAGACCAGCCTGGCTAATATGGCAAAACCCCATCTCCACTAAAAATACAAAAATTAGCCGGGCTATCTGCTACTTTCTACTCTGCGCTGTGCATACTCTTTAGACTATAAGCATCTTGAAGACACTGAACATGACCATTCCTGTTCACAAGTCCCTACAAGAATAACTTGAACACTATAAAGTTCAATAAAAGTTTGAAGAATGAACAAACTGAAATCCCTTCTGATTTGTAATTCCTGCAATCAAAACTTGCTGATGATTTAATCTCTCTTGCTTTATTATGTATACTCTAGTGTACAAATGAAGCCAGAATCACCTTCCACACAGTGAACTTTAGTTGTTCCTATCTCCTATTAGTTTTTCATCAGAATAAAATGAAAAGACAGTAGTAGCCATAGAAGTAATTTAATAATAGTAGTAGTGGCGAACTTCTTTGAATGTATACCAGTCACTGTTCTAAAAAGACTTACGTGTATTAACTAATTTAATCCTCATAAGAACACTATGAATTAGGTATGATTATTATCCCCATGAACATATTTCCCAAGCTTTTTATTTATCTTTTTGTACAGCCCTTTGAACCCAGCACTAACGAGACAGTCTACTCTTCCGGCTTAGATTAGGAAAGACATCGAAGGGTGCACTTAAGTAGCCATATACTCAAGTGATCCACAAGAAAGGGATTCTTGGGAGGGTTATAGCTAGAAAGACAGATGCCTATAACTGGGGAAATGAAATCCTTCCATACAACACAAGGCACATATTAGATGTTCTATAAATACTTGCTCCTCCCTCCCTCCCTTCTTTCCTTACTCTGTTCGGCCTTACCGACCTTCCTCCCTCCCTTCCCTCTTTTCTAACAGAACTCCTTTTAGGTCTCTAAGACAATTATTTCTGTGTTTGTTTAAAATTTGTCCCCCCAACAAAAGTTCACAAAGGTGGTGGGCATGATGGTCATGTTGATGGCTCTATCTCCCAGGCCTACAGTTTTGGACACATAACAGGCACTCAAATATTTAAATGAATGAGTGAATGGAAAAGAGAAGAAAGGGGAGAAAGGAAGAAAGGGGTGCTGGATGGGCTGGCTGGCATCTTGGTTTAAATACTCATTCATTCTCTCTCTGCCACACAGCAATATGATCGGTCCACTGGTAAAGCTACTTAATGACCAAAAGACACAACACTGCCGTATAGACTCAGGCAGTACTGCCACTGGAACACCATGCACTTATACCTCTCACCTTCCTGTACCACTTCTGCCCAATTTTCTCACACTTGTCCCCTGTAGTTCCATAAAAGGTCAAGCTATAAAGCAAACCATGCATAGCAAGCTTAGGTAGAAGGTCACTTGTAATCCCTTTCATGCCTTGCTCTCTGGAACCCCTCTTAACTGAGTACATGGGACCCCAACATGACTAATATGAGTTTTTCTCATTTCTTAGTTTTCTATTCTGAACTAGTCTGAACAGCTAACCATCGACCATTGCAAGTGGTGGCAGAATTTAGCAATAAAGTCTGGGTTATGAACACAGCTGGGAGCTCAGAAACTCCTTGGCAACGCTGTAACTTTCTCTTTAATTTACATTCACATGCCCAGAAGTCGGACCAAAAAGTTAAGGAAAATGAAAATTCTCAACATCCAAACCCAGCCACAGCTAACACATGCACAAGCACAAAAATCTGCCCCAATTCCTCTGGTCATCTCCTGCCCTTGACCTTGACAGATACAACCCTCTAAATAAACCTCTAACTATAAACACTTGTCATGGCATTTTCCTTCTCCAAGAAACATAACCCCAAGAAGCAAAATACGCTTATCCAATGCCATGCATACGCTTTTTAAAACTGTATCCAACACAATCCAAAGCTCAAAAAGCAAGTAAACAGACGAAAGTCAAGTTAGATGGAAGCAAATTTCCCATCAAATACTCTTCCAAAGCTCTATGATAAATTGCTCACTCAACCACTTCTGTCACATCCAATTAGGTGTGAATCACATTTTTATTTACACTTACCTCTGCCACTCGGTGGGTGGAACTAAACCGAGGTTGTGAACCAGCCAAAACGCAGTGTTGGTGGGTGGCATTGAGATCATCTACAGGAAAAACACCAGAAATTTAAAAAACCATATTTATTAGTCAGTATATATATTATTTAACTAAACACAAAGTAAACAGTAAATCCATCTTTTAAGAAATGACAATAACCAAGGAATCAACACTTACCTTGTATTCTTTCATCAATCCCTTATAAGTAGGTGACTATATACATATGTGTATATATATGTTCCCTTATATATGTATCTATTTATAAGTAGACATTATATATGTAGATATATAACAAGTATAATAATATAAATATAAGTATATAATAAATATGATACACATATATACTTATACATACACAAGTATATGTAAGTGTAAGTAGATATATAATCATATGTCTATAATTAAATATGTATATATTCTATCATACAAGGCATGACACTTTGAAGAGTGAAAGGGGGTGCTATTTATAATTATTCCAGAACAACAGGTATAAACCAGGACTGTCCTCAGTAAACAAGATATAGGGTCACTCTGCTTATTTGTGGTCCTATGATGCCCACCCACTATAAAATTCACTATGTATGGACTGAGCTTCTTTCACCTTCTCATGACACATCTATTTCTACTCTTTAGAATAAACCAGAATTTGGAGTTGAACACCTTTCATCTGAAAAATCTGCCTCTTTCCTTCTGTAATCAAAGTATCAATTTTGCCCTAACAATTTTCCAGGCAACAAACCAACCAATTCAGCATGTTGCATGTTTGGCTCTTAGAACAGAATTCAAGTCTAGGGATTCACGACCCAAGAATGAAGTAGGTGGTGAATTCATCAGTTGAAGAATATTCCTAAAACCACAAGCAGTGGGAGAAAAACCAATGACCAAGTTGTTGCAGATCCTGAGAAATGATACCACAAGTCAGGCAAAATCTATACAACCTCGGCTTAGGACATGACTTCCTCTACTACAAAAAAAACAGAGTTGTAATGTTTCCAGCAATGATAGCCTATACAGGCAATACAAGATTTTTATCAAGATACCAAAAACGAGAATGACTTAAACTAAGAGGCAAATGCCACCAGGCCCCTTATGTGTCAGCAAAAACAACCTACAATATCATCTCTAAACATAGAAAGGAAATGCAAAATATTAAGGCAGGATTTCCATTTATGAATATTGTGAAGTAACAGTGACAAGATTTACCCTTCTGCCTTAAACAACTACAAAACAAGCCAAAAATATGAATCAAAGGTTTCAGCAAGATATAATCCCATGGCGAAGAGAAACAAAATAGGTGAGAGACACCTACAATTGCCCTAACTTACTCCATGGAAACAGTTTCAACGTCACAGAATAAAGAAGAGGAAGTCAAAACCCAGTCTCTGTTTCTTTCTTGCCACGTTGAGAAGACAAAGACTGGAATACAGGGAGACCAAGGCCACAGGGCGTTGAAAGGCAGAATGCTGAAACAGACACAGATATACAGAGAGAGAGCACACAGAGATCGCAGAAGGGTTCCCTTAAGTATTTGGAAGAGCACTGACCTGTGCACGTATAAATAAAAACTTCCCAAGGGCCATAAAAAGAAGCACCAGAATGCAGCAGGTGGAACCAATTTCAGATCTCACACACAGCTAGGAGTATTTTATGATCCCAGCAGCCAAAATGGCTCTCACTACATGAGATACTAGAAAATCCTTAGGAAAGCATCACTGCGGAAGTAGGGCTAAATGAGTCCTAGGTTAAATGTTGCTCTAGTCCCACCTAGCAAGGCTTAAAACTAAGCCTCAAAAGGATCCAACTTCTGGCCAGGCACAGTGGCTCATGCCTGTAATCCCAGTACTTCGGGAGGCCGAGGTGAGTGGATTACCTAAGGTCAGGAGTGCAAGACCAGCCTGGCCAACGTGGTGAAACCCTGTCTCTACTAAAAATACAAAAATTCGCTGGGCCTGGTGGGAGGTGCTTGTAATCCCAGCTATTCGGGAGGCTGAGGCAGGAGAATCGCTTGAACACAGAAGGCAGAGGTTGTAGTGAGCCGAGATCACGCCATTGCACTGCAGCCTGGGAGACAAGAGCGAAACTCCATCTCAAAACTAAAAAAAAAAAAGATCTAACTTCTTCTTAGCAATTTAATTCTTCATTAGAGCAAAAGCCAAAAGTATGTAAAAGTATATAACAAAATCAGGCACCCAACAAATACTATGTGCAATATCCAACATCCATTCAAAAAGTAACAGAGAAATGAAAGATACACACACACACAATATGCGAGATAGTCACATCTCTCTTTTCTTCTAAATGTACATGTCTGCCCTTTCAGATATATATAAGTGAAGCTTCTAAAGGTTAAACATATAGTATCTGAAACAAAACTCACACTGAATGAAATGAACAGCAATTTGAAACTGCAGAAGAAAAGGTCAGTGAACTAGAACACATAAAAAATAAAAACTATGCAAAATAAAGTGGCTAAAGAAAAAAGACTACAAAAATATGAAAGAGCAGAAGTGACCTCCAGGACAATATTAAGCCATTTAATGAAAATTTAATTTAAATTCTAGGGAAGGAAGAGTGACAAATACATACACATTTTTATAGAAACAATGGCCAAAATTCACCAAATTTCATGAAAACTATAAACCAGAGATCCAATAAGCTCAATGAATTCTAAGCAAAAAAAATGATATAAGACTAAAGTATATCATAATTAAATGTCTTAAAATCAGTTATAAAGTAGAAATGTTAAAGGCAGTCAGAAAAAGAGACATTAAATACAGAGGGGCAAAGACTAGAATGACAGCAGACTTCTCATCAGAAGCTATAAAACTCAGAAGACAACTAGATGACAAAATACTAAAGGAAAAAACTGTCAATCTATATTCCATACATAGTGAACACGCTTTCTAAAATAAAAGTGAAATAAAGACTTTTCAGAAAGAAACTGAAACAATTTATATTCAGTAGATTTACACTATAAGAATTGTTATGAAATTCTACAGGCAAAAGAAAAATAATATCAGAAGGAATTTAGATCTGCTCAAAGGAATAAAAAGTAACATAAGTAAAAAATATCAGGAAAGAATAAATGCCTGTTTAAATCCAAAATAATAACAAAGTATTGTGAGGTTTATAACATCTGCAGACATAAAACACATGAAAAAGCACAAAAGACAGGAAGATGGAACGAAAAGTGGTACAACATTCAAAGTTACATTGTGGTAAGTCAAAGATGTAAAGATATTATAAAACCAAGAGCATGGCTCTCAATGACATGTAATTTTGTCACTCCTCACTCTGTAGAGACAGACTGGAAATAGAGAATGACAATTTATCAGAGTAAAAAACAAGAAGCAACAACATGCATGGGAACCAGTACCAGGGTAGAAAAGTCGTAACTGTAACTACTGAATTGCTGGAGATTAAATGTAGACAGGACTGAAAGTTAAAAAGTCCAGGGGAGCTCAGTCTTAGGGAACTCCCAGACTTCTGTGAGTTTTATCTCCAAAAGCTCTAACAGGTTCTCACAGTGAAGATCCAAAAACATCTTCTCATGCTTCTGGCAGAAGGAAGGGAAAAAACAGCCACTTAATTTATTTATTTATTTATTTATTTTCTCGGGAGACAGGGTCTCACTTGTCATCCAGGCTGGAGTGTAGTGGCATGAACATACCTCAATGCTACCTACAACTCCTAGCCCCTGCTAGGCATCCTATCGCAACTAAGAATGAGAAAAAAGAAAATGAGAAGCACTTGTGAGGTTCACAATTCACAGGCATAGACTTACTAAAAGATTGAGACTTAATCATAAGATTATAGAATGCTTCCCCTCCCAACATACCTTACCACTGCATTATTACTGCAGTTCCTTTTATCCAGTACATCTCATCTGCCTATCAAGAAAAAAGTACACGGCCTTCTAAATGGAAAAAAAAAAAGAAAAAGTTTGAAAAAACTGAGCAAAAATCAGAACCAGAGTCAGAAATGGCAGAAATTAATTATCAGAAATGTATTTTAAACTACAATTACTATTCTAAGGACTGTAAAGGACACCGTAGACAACATGCAAGAACTGATGGGGAATGTAAGCAGAGGGATGGAAATTCTAAGAAAGAATCAAAAACACAATGCTGGAAATCAGTAACACTGTAACAGAAATGAAGAATGCCTTTAGTGGGCTCATTAGAGAACTGTGCAAGGTAGATGAAAGATCTCTGAGCATGAGGATATATTAAGAGAAACTTCCAAAACTGAAAAGCAAAGAGAAAAAGGACTGAAAAACAAAAAACAAACAGAAGCATGGGACAACTACAAAAAGTGTAATATATGTATAATGGGAATAACAGAAGGAGAAGAAAGAGGGAAAGGAACAGAAGAAAATTAGAAGCAATAATAACTAAGAAGGTTCTTAAATTAATGTTAGTCACCAAACTAGAGACTCGGAAAGCTCAGGAAAAAAAAAAACACCTACACCTAGGCATATTACATTCAAACTGCAGAAAGTCAAAGATAATTTTGAAAAAAGCCAGAAGGGAAAAACAGCTTCTCTATAAAGGAGCAAAAAAAAAAAAAAAAAACTGACATTTCTTCAGAAACCAGGCAAGCAATATAAAAGTGAAGTGAAATACCTAAGGTGTTGAGAGGAAAAAAACCAGCAATCTAGAATTGTGGATCCTACAAAACTATCCTTCAAAAGTAAAGGAGAAACAGACCAGGTGTGGTGTCTTGTGCCTGTAATCCAAGCACTTTGGGAGGCCAAGGCAGGTGGATCACTTGAGGTCAGGAGTTCAAGACCAGCCTGACCAACATGGTAAAACCCCTTCTCTACTAAAAATAAAAAATCAGGTGGGCGCAGTGGCACACACCTGTAATCCCAGCTACTCGGGAAGCTGAAGCAGGAAAATCGCTTGAACCCAGGAGGTGGAGGTTGCGGTGAGCCGAGATTGCGCCACTGCACTCCAGCCTGGGAGACAGAGTGAGACTCTGTCTCAGAAAAACAAAAAGAAAGAAAGAAAAGACTTTTTTAAAAATGTTTAAGACAAATAAATATTCAGGGAATTTGTTGCTAGTAGACTTGTATTGCAAGAAATTTGTCAGAAGAAAAATGATACAGGTCAGAAACTCAGATCTACATAAAGAAAGGAAGAGACTTTGAGATGGAATAAGTGAAGGCAAAATAAAAACCATTCTTTTTCTTACCTTTAATTGATAGAAGAGATAACAATTTATTCACAATAACAACAATGTATTCAATTATGTATGCCACATACATATATATATATATGCCTATGTATGCTTATTTGTAACTAAAATTAATGATAGCAATGAGTATTAGAGATGAGAGAAAAAATTAGGAATATTTTATTTTACTGTACTTGCCCTATCTGTGAAACAGTATAGTGTTATTTGAAAGTGGACTTGGAATAGTTGTAAATGTATACTGCAACCTCTAGGTCACTACTTAAAAAGTAAAAAAAAAAAAAATATGTAACTGATATGCTAAGAAAGCAGATGCAATGAAATCATGGAATACTCAAAACTACAAAAGCAGAAAAAGAGTGGAAGACAAAAATGGGAAAAACAAGACAAAATATAGAAAACTTAACAAATATAGTAGATATTAATCCAAGTGTATCAATAATCACTTTAAATGCTAGTGGTCTAAATATACACATTAAAAAACAAGAGATTATCAGAATGGATAAAAAACAAGGCATATGTTGTCTACAAGAAACTCAATTCAAATATAAAGATACACACAGATTAAACTTAAATAAATGAAGAAGACAGATACACTATGCTAACATTAATCTAAAGAAAGCTGGAGTGCCTATATTAATTTCAGACAAAGCAGATTTCAGAGCAAAAATAAATTATCACAGAGAAAAAAGGGTAGTACATAATGATAAAGGGGTAAATTCTCCCAGAAGATGTAACAGTCATTAACATGTATGCACCTAATAATAGAGCATCAAAATGTATAGGGCAAAACCTGACAGAATTGCAAGGAAAAACAGACAAATCCACTACTATAACTGGAGACGTCAGCAACCCTCTATCAGAAAAGGACAGATACAGCAGGCAGAAAATCATTAAGGACATAGTTGAACTCAACAATACCATCAGTCAATTGAGTATAACTGACCTGCATAGGCTATTTCATTCAACAACAGCAGAATACACACTAGCATCAAGCTCACATGGAGCATTCCCTAAAATAGACCACATTCTGGGTCATAAAACACATATTACCAAATTTAAAAGAATGAAAATCATACAATGTCTGACCTCAGGCCAGGATGGAATTAAACTAGAAAACAATAACAGAAAGATAGTTGGAAAATCCCCAAATACTTGGAGATAGAACAATATACTTCTAATAATCTGTGGGTCAAAAAAAAATCTTAAGAAAAATGAACTAAATGAAGTGAAAATACAACTTATCAAAATTTGTTGGAAGCAACATCAGCACTTCTTAAAGGAAAATTTATAGCATTAAATGCCACAAATGTATAGCATTAATATAGCATTCTGCTTGCTTATGTTAGAAGAAGAAAGATCTAAAATCAATAAGCTAAGCTTCAACTTTGTGAAATTAAAAAAAGAACAAATTATCCAAAGTAAGCAGAAGAAACAATAAAAGTTAATGTACCTCAATGAAATAAAAAACAGAAAACTAATAAAGAAAATTAATGAAAGCAAAAGCTGGTTCTTTTAAAAGATCAATAAAATTGATAAGCCTCTAGCCAGACTAAGAAAAAAAGAGACAAGAAACATATTACTAATGTCAGAAATGAAAGACGTGACATCACTACAGATCCCATGGACATTAAAAGGATAATTTTAAAATGATACGAACAGTTATTTACCCCAAAATCTGATAACCTATACAAAATGCACAATTCCTTGAGAAATAAAATCTGCCGAAACTCATACAAGAAGAAATGAGTAATATGAATAGGCCTATCTCTATTAAAGAAATTGAATCAATAATTAACATGTCTCCAAAGCACCAGGCCCAAATATGTTCACTGTTGAGTTCTACCAAACATTTAAGGAAGAAATTATACAACTTCTTAACAATCTTTATGAGAAGGTAACACAGGGAATACTTCCAAACTCATTCTATGGGGTCAGCATCGCCCAGACAGACATTACAAAAAGGAAAACTAAAGACCAATATTATCTCATAAGCATAGATGCAAAAATCCACATCCAAATATAAGCAAATTGAATTCAACAATGTATAAAAAGAATTATACACCACAACCAAGTGAGATTTCTCCCAGGTATAAAAAACTGATTCAACATTCAAAAATCAATGAATGTAATCTATCACACCAACAAGCTACAAAGAAAAAAAAAATATGATCATACCAATAGGTATAGAAAAACCATTTGACAAAATGTGATACCCATTCATGATAAAAAAAAAAAACTCAGTAAACTAGAAATAGGGAAGAACTTCCTCAACATATAAAGAATGTGTAAGGAAACCTGCAGTGAACATCATACTTAGCAGTGTGAAACTAGAAGCTTTTCTGCTCAGAGGAAGAATAAGACAAGGATGTCTCCTCTCAACATTTCTTTTCAGTATCATACTGGAAGACCTGGCTGACACAGTTAAGACAGGAAAAGAAAACAAAAGGTATATAGATAGAGAAGGAAAAAATTAGAGTATCTTTGTTCACAGATTATATTATTGTCTGTGTAGCAAATTCAAAAGGATCAATAATTTAATCTGACTTTGAACAGACCACTCTGGCAGCTTTATAGGAAAGAGGAAGAACTAAAGGGGAAACAAGAATGGAAGCAGAAGGCCAGTCAGGAAGCTGTTGCAGTAAGTCACGCAGGGGTTAACAGTGACTTGAACTGCAGAGACAGGGGAGGAGATGATGAGCAGACAACAGATTTAGAATGTTCTAGGAAAAGATAATAGGACATACTAATGAATTAGATGAGTCAAGTCAGGAAAAAGTAAACTCATGAGCAACTCTTGGGGTTTTCACAGCAACAACTAACTGAAGGTAAATAAGTCACAAAACCTTAGGACATTGTAAAACAATACTACAAAATGCAATTAGAGGTGAGGATGAAAACATCAGTGATACATTTGGAGTTTTAAATCCAAATATAAACATAACAATAGAGAGGATCAAAAGCCAAGATGGGCTCAGAAGTGTGACTTTAAGGCCTCATGAAGAAGGCTAAGTGGCCATTCTCTCTTCCCGTTTGCCATCTCTGAGGACATTCCTGAGCAGTTTTGGTTGATCCTGACTATGTTGCCTAAAGGAGGTTTCAGAGTCAAGCAAAATAATAAAAAAGTGGAGTTTGAAGGGGGCTCCCCCGGCTAGATTCCCATAAAAGACTGGGACAATTTCTAGGAAATACATAAATGCCAGTCTCATCTACCCAAATAAAAGCCTTATTACTCCTATGCTATTAATACTGGGACCCACAGACATAATTAGGGGAAAAATCACCACCTTAATGAGCATGTTTGTTAAGTGCTTTTGTTCCACTGAGGGGAACACTGAGTCACCTAGTGACTCAGGCCAAATGGCAAACACAACACTAGAAGGTATACTTTGAGGCTTCCACCTTAATTTACATCCTTGGCAACTCTCTAATCAAACAGTTCTTTTGAAATTGCTTCCAACTGTATCTAATCCTTTATGACTTTTAAAAAAGGAACTTGTAATTTTCATTTAAGAGCTTCTAATTTATCAAAAACTCCAAGTCTATAAAAGTGACTCAAGTTTCATGGATTGTGCATCTCAAAGGATATGTTTCAGACCTTCCCAGCTTTAAAAGATTATTCCTAATAATTTTTAGAAAAAATAAATTAAAGAATGTCTATTTACCAAAGCTATCTCAGAATACAGCTGAAACTTGACTGACACTGGATCCAACTGGAGTAAGAGTTTGTAGATGATGTGACAACACACATACAAAAAGAAAGGACGCTCTCACTCTTTGCTGGCTGAATGCTGCGTGCCCTGGCAGTGGTGAAGACAGCTCTGGACATTCACTGTAGCATGAAATCTCATCTCATATATAAAAGACAGAAGCAATGCTATAATTTACGCTACGGTGACCAATTCATGTTCAAGACTTTCCTGGTTTTAATACCGAAAGTTCTGCATCCCAAGATCCCCTTGACCGCAGACGAAAAGGGCAGTTGGTCACCCTAAATTTACCCCAGCCCTTATTTCCTTGGGTTTGTTGTCACGTATGTTACCAGGGCCATTTCACCCAAATTTCTTACAGAAACAATCATGACTTTTGCTAAAGGCACTCTTGGGGTAAATAAGCCGAATACTGAAATCCAATCTTCCCAGCTTCAGACAATCACTGAAGCTTTTCATTCTTACTTACCTGTCCATTCTCATCTCTCAATCTTAATATTTATGACCTTATTTTTCCTAGATGTGGGCCATCCATGGCTGAAAACATTTTCAGAATTCGATAGCCAATGAAAGGGGGAGGGGAAGGTTCCTGGCAAGATGCCAGTATAGACACAGGCCCTGTCCCATTCCTAGATTCTCAATGAGTCAATCAATGGAACGTAAAAATGGATCAAAACCTCTTCTGGCACTATATATTAGAGAAAGGTGCTCAATATGCCAGAAGAGCAAATGATTGTGCTGAATATAGTATAGGTGGAATTAAAGAAAGGCAAAGAAGGCTGACACATGATTATCTCTCCAAAAGAGCAGCGAGCCTGATAAACATACCAATCAAATCCTAAGTGAAATGTTCACCTCTTAACTCAGAAAGCAGAGAGCAGGAGGGCAAGGGAAGCTTACGGGGCACCCAGAGAGCAAGGCTCTTGCCTCTGTAGTGAGTATTCTATGTACACAACCTGTGATACTCACTATAGTGAGAGTTCTATGCACACAATCTGTGATACGCATAGACCCCAGGATGTATTGCTGTTATAAGCCACACATTGCAGAAACAAGGAACTGCAGCAACCAGCAACGATAGGAGTGGGCCAAAACCTACCATGGTTTGCTCATACTGCAAGCATCCACATAAAGACAAAAACAAGTGCTTAAGCACACTCCAATTTATAAAATCTCTATCTGGCTGTGTAAAGACACATTTTCTTCCACCTTCAAGTAAAGGATTTGGCCAGGAATCTATACTAATCTCTCACAGAACCAATCTCAGCTACTTGCATATAAGCCAGTACTAGTCCACTTTCTATGAGGATAAAGAGGTAAGGAGTCATTGCCAGAACTATGCAAAATTACTACAGTTCAAAGGAATGGAGGCACTTTGATCAAAACTGTCTTTTCTGAAAAAGGTTTACTCGAACTGACATGATAAAATTTTAGAAAATTCTCAGTTTTTCAAGAAGACACTTGATTCAAGAAGGCACTGCATCTGTGAAAATAAGGTAAGCAGACATGAAGCTGGAACAGTATGAGATCAGAGAAAACCACTTGCAATTGATTTTTTTAATACCATTTCTTCATTTAACATGGCAATAGATGGACTGAACAGCAGAAAACATGCTGCAGAAAAACCAAATTACTGAGCTGGATGAGTGAACTCAAGAGATTCTCCTATAACTCAGGGAAAATATAAGAAATGAGTGATGGAAAACCTAAGACATGAGGAACAGATCCTGGAGATCAAAATGTACTTAACAGGAATCACAGAATGAAAGTAAAATACAGGCCGGGACCGGGCGCTGTGGCTCACGTCTGTAATCTCAGCACTTTGGAAGGCCGAGGCGGGTGGATCACGAGGTCAGGAGATGGAGACCATCCTGGCGAACATGGTGAAATCCTGTCTCTACTAAAAACACAAGAAAATTAGCCAGGTGTGGTGGCAAGCGCCTACAGTCCCAGCTACTGGGGAGGCTGAGGCAGGAGAAGGGCATGAACCCAGGAGGCAGAGCTTGCAGTGAGCCGAGATCACGCCACTGCACTCCAGCCTGGGCAACAGAGCCAGACTCCATCTCAAAAAAAAAAAAAAGAGAAAGAAAGTAAAACACAAGCCAGGTATGGTGATTCACACCAGCAATACCAGCACTTTGGGAGCCCAAGGCAGATGGATTACTTAAGGCCAGCCAAGAGTTCGAGATCAGCCCTGTCAACATGGTGAAACCCTGTCTCTACTAAAAATACAAAAAAAATTAGCCGGGCATGGTGGCAGGCGCCTGTAATCCCAACTACTTGGGAAGCTGAGGCAGGAAAATTGCTTGAACCTGGGAGACAGAGCTAGTAGTGAGCCGAGATCACACCACTGTACTCCAGCCTGGTCGACAGAGTGAGACTCCACCTCAAAAAAAAAAAGTAAGATACAGAAAGATACAAGAATAATCAAAGAAACACTAGAAGAATGTTTTCCAAGGTTGTGAAAAGACCAGAGTCTGCACTATAAAATGGTTGAGCAAGGACATAAACATATTCTGTTAAAAAATTAAATATAAAATACTACAAATGTCCAAACAGAAAATACAGCTTACCACAATGAAATCCTATATGAAGATGGCCTCAGACATCTCCCAACATCAAATATCAGAGGTCACAGAACAATATCTATAGAGTTGTTGGTGGTGGTTTTTTTGTTTGTTTGTTTGTTTTTGAGATGGAGTCTCGCTCATCGCCCAGGCTGGAGTACAGTGGCACAATCTTGGCTCACTGCAACCTCTGCCTCCCGGGTTCAAGTGATTCTCCTGCCTCAGCCTCCTTAGTAGCTGGGATTACAGGCATGCGCCATCACACCTGGCTAATTTTTGTATTTGTAGTAGAGATGGTGTTTTGCTATGTTGGCCAGGCTGGTTTTGAACTCTTGACCTCAGGTGATCCGCCCACCTCGACCTCCCAAAGTGCTGGGATTACAGGCATGAGCCACTGCACCCAGCCTCTATAGAGTTTTAAGGGTGAAAGTTTGATGCTCAATAATCCTATAGCCAATCAAAGAGATATTTACAAATGAAAGGATAGGAAGTCAGTCTTCCATAATGCAAAGACTCAAAGAATATGCCACGACCACTTCCCTGCCATTAGTCTTCGTGAATATTATTAGAAATTACATTTTGGCTGACCAAGAGAACAATCAAGAATTTTTTTTAAATCACAGTACAAAAAGGCTAGCAGTAAGCATAAACGCAGTTAAATAATTTCATATATTGTTATTTAATTTAATGTAAGTATTACAGTTAAGACTTAAATGGAAAGATGTTTCACCTAAAATAAATATTAAAAATCTAAGTACAAAACTGAAAATTGGGTATAAGAAAATACCTGGCCGGGCGCGGTGGCTCAAGCCTGTAATCCCAGCACTTTGGGAGGCCGAGACGGGTGGATCACGAGGTCAGGAGATCGAGACCATCCTGGCTAACACGGTGAAACCCCGTCTCTACTAAAAAAAAATACAAAAAATTAGCCGGGCGAGATGGCGGGCGCCTGTAGTCCCAGCTACTCGGGAGGCTGAGGCAGGAGAATGGCGTAAACCCGGGAAGCGGAGCTTGCAGTGAGCCGAGATCGCGCCACTGCACTCCAGCCTGGGTGACAGAGCGAGACTCCGTCTCAAAAAAAAAAAAAAAAAAAAAAAAAAAAAGAAAATACCTGGGAAGTGGGCAGAAGGGTTGGATAAAGTAAATGTTAAGAAAAACACTAACACCTCAACAGAAAAATGAGCAAAATACGATCAGCCAATGAATAACAGAAAGAAGTAAACAGTGGCCAACAAAAATAAAAAATGTTCAACCTCATGAATAGAGAAATGAAATTTAAAATAATAGCACATTTTCGCCCATCAAATTGGCAAAAATATTTGTAAATTGTAACGCTTAGCACTGTATAGAGTAGGGTAAAGGAGGCTGGTGGAAGTAACTGATGATCACATCTCATACACTGCAGGTAGGAATGAAAATAAAAATGTCTCTAAGTAACAGCCTGACAATAGAATATGTACTGTGTAAATGTTCACACCATAATACCTCACCAAGGCATTCAACTTCTAGCAATAGTTCCTGGGGAAATAAAGATATATATACAAAGAGGTTCACTGTAGCAATACACGTAATATCAAAAAACTTGAATAACCAAAGTAGATTATTTTGTGATTTAAAACATTTTCTGAACTTTACTGAAGGATAATTGACAAAAATTTTATATATCTACAGTGTAAAATGTAATGTTTTAATATATATATACATTGTGAAATGACTTCTAAAACCAATCTAATTAACATACCCATGACCTCACAGTAATCGTGTGGGTATGTGTGTGTGTGTGTGTGTGTGTGTGCGCGCTAAAAACATTTAAGATCTACTCTCTTAGCTAATTTCACATATGTAATACAGTATTAATAAATATAGTTACTGCTACGGTTTGGATCTGTGTCCCCACAAAATCTCATGTCGTACTGTAATCCCCAAGGTTGGAGGTGAGTCCTGGTGGGAGGTGACTGGATCATGGAGGCGGTTTCTCATTAATGGTTTAGCACCATCCTCTCGGTGCTGTTCTCATGACAGTGAGTTCTCACAAGATCAGGTGGTTTAAAAGTGTGTGGCACATCCCCCCTCACTCTCTCTTCCTCCTGCTCCGGCCATATGAAGTGCTGACTCCCCCTTTTTGCTTTCCAGCATAATTTTATGAGGCCTCTCTAGAAGCCAAGCAGATACCAGCATCCTACTTCCTGAACAGCCTGGGGAACTGTGAACCAATGAAACTTCTTTATAAATGACCCAGTCTCAGGTATTTCTTCAGAGGAATGTGACAGACTAATACAGTTACTATGCTGTACATTAGGTCTCTAGAGTTTATTCATTCTGCATAAACAAAACTTGGTATCTTTTGACCAACATCTACCCAACATCCCTCAAACCCTTGGAAACCACCACTCAACTCTGTGCATTTATAACACTGTTAGATTCCACATATAAGTAAGATCATGTGGTATTCGTCTTTCTGTGCCTCATTTCACTTAGCATAACATATTCCAGATTAATCCACATTGTCACACACGACAGGATTTCCTTCTTTTTTAAGACTGAATAATATTTCATTGTGTGTGGATATGTGTGGGTATGTGTGTGTAGATGTAGATATATAGATATACTTACCACATTTTCTTTATTCATTCCTCTGTTAACAGATATTTAGGTTGTCTCTAAATCATGGTTTTTGTGAATAATGCAGCAATGAACATGGGAATAAAGATATCTCTTTTAGATACTGATTTCATTTCTTTTGGATATGTACCCCAAAGTAGAATCGCTGGGTCATATGAAATTCTATTTTTAACTGTTTGAGAAACCTCCATGCAGTTTTCCGCAATGGCTGTACCAATTTACACTCCCACCAATGGTGTACAAGTGTTCCCTTTTCTCCACATCCTCACCAACACTTGTTATCTATTGTCTATTGTATAATAGTTATTCTAACAAGTACGAAGTAATATGTCATGGTTTTGATTTACATTTCACTGATGATTAGATGTTGAGCACATTTTCATATACATGTTGAGCATTCATGTCTTCTTTTCGGAAATGTCTATTCAAGTCCTTTGCTCATTTTTAGGTCAGGTTACTTGTTAACCTGCTATTGAGTTTTATGAGTTATTTACATATTTTGGATATGAATTCCTTATCAAATGCATGGTTTGCGAATATTTTCTTCCATCGCATAGGTGGTCTCTTCATTCTGGTGCTGTTTCCTTTGTTGTGGAGAAGCTTGATAGTTTGATGCAATCACATACATGTACTTTTGCTTTTCCATAAGTTTTGTATTTCCATATCTTTGCATCCCATAAGTTTTGGGATATTGTCTTTCCATTTTCACTTGTCTCAAAAGATTATTTGATTTCCCTCTTCATTTCTGGCAAATTGATTGTTCAAGAAAATTTCCACGTCACTGTGGATTTTCCAATTTTCCTCTTATTATTGATTTCTAGTTTTATATCATTGTGGTCAAAAAAGATGCCTGATATGACTTCAGTCTTCTTCAATTTGTTAGTACTTACTTTGTAGCCTAACATATGATCTATGTTTGAGAATATTTCATGTGCACTTGAACAGAATGTGTTCTTTTGATGTAGGATGGAATGTTTTGTGTATGTGTTAGGTCCATTTGGTCTGTAGTGCTGTTCAAGTCTGCTGGCTCCCTATATATTTTCTGAATGGATTTCTACTGATTTTCCAAAATGTGGTACTCAATACCCCTACTGCTCCTGTATCGCTATTTGTCCCTTCAGTTCTGTTAATATTTGCTTTAAATATTTAGGTCCCAATGTTGAGTGCATATATACAGTTATCCCTTGGTATACAGGAGGGATCGGTTCCAGGACTGTGTGTGTATCCACAAATCAGTGTATACTCAGGTCCTACTGTTGGCCCTGCTGAACCTGTGTATATGGAAAGTTGGCTCTCCATACATGTGAGTTTCTAATCCCGTTAATATTGCATTTTCGATCAGTGTTTGGTTGAAAAAATCTGCATATAAGTGAACTCACAAAGTTCACACCGATGATTCTCAAGGGCCAACTGTGTTTACAATTGTTACATTTTCTTGATGAACTGACTCCTTTATCATTATATAATGAAATTCTTTGTATCTTGTGACAGTTACTGACTTAAAGTCTATCTTGTCTGATATATGTATAGCCAGTCTCTTTTGGTTACTATTTGCATAAAATATTTTTCAATCCCTTTATTTTCAGCCTATGTGTGTTTTTAGCCAAAGTGAGTCTCTATAGTTTAATCTTAGTTTTTAAATCCATTTAGCCACTCTATGTCTTTTGATTGGGAAATTTAATCCATTTACATTTAAGTCATTACTGGTAGGTAAATACTATTGTCATTTTGTTAATTGTTTTCTGATTGTTTTGTCGTCCTTTGCTCCTTTCTTCTCTTGCTGTCTTCCTTTATGATTTAAGGATTTTTTTCAGTGGTATGCTTTGATTCCTTTGTCTTTACCTGTTGTGTATCTACTAATCTACTACGTGTTTTTGTTTTTCCTTGTGGTTACCATAAGGCCCACATAAAACACCTTATAGTAATAACAGTCTACTTCATGCTCATAACAACTTAACTCTGCATATAAAAACTCTACACTTCAACTTGTCCACTCACATTTTATGTTATGGATGTCATAATTTACATCTTTTATATGTTGTGCATCCATTAAAAATTATTGTGGCAGTAACTATTTTTAATACTTTTCACTTTTTACTTTGATAGAGTTACAAATGATCTATGCACCACCATCACAATATTAGAGTATTTTTAATTTGAGTATATTTTTACCTTTACAGTGAATTTTACAGTTTCGTATGTTTTCATGTTAGTTAGGACTTTTTCATTTTAACTTAAAGAACAACCTTTAGCAGTTCTTACAGACAGGTTTAGTTTTGATGAACTCCCACAGCTTTAGTTTGTCTGGGAAAATCTTGCTATTTTATTTCTGAAGGATAGCTTTGCCAGGATGGTTTTCTTGGCTGGCACAGTCTTATTTCTTTCAGCATTTTGAATACATTATCCCATTCACTTCTGGCCTGCAAGGTTGCTGCTGAGAAATCCACTGATTATCTTACATGGGTTCCCTTATATATAATAATCCACTTTTCTCTTACTGCTTTCCAAATTTTCTCTTTGTCTTTGACCTTGGAAAATTTGATTATAATATGTCTTGGTGAATTTGACTTTATTACTAATTTATTTGGGGTTCTTTGGTCTTCATGGATTTGAATATTCATTTCCCTCTTCAGATTTGGGAAGTGTTCTGTCACTATTTCTTCAAATAAGGTTTCTGCTCCTTACTTATCTCTCTGTTCCTTTTGTAACTCCCATAACGTATGTATGAATTTACTTGATGATGTCCTGTAAGTCCCACAAGCTTTGTTTTCTTTCTTTTTGGTGATTCAGACTGAGCAATTTCAAATGTCCTATCTTAAAACTCATTGATTCTTTCTTCTGCTTCATTGATTCTGCTACTGAAGCTCTCTATGGAATTTTTCATTATAGTCATACTGTCCTTCAGCATACAATATTTTAAATTACGTGTCAGCTCATAGATCTCCATTTCTATAGAGTCAATAACTAGTGTTTTATTTTTTTTCCTTTGGTCATGTTTGCCTGATTATTCATGATCCTTGTGGCTGTGTGTTGATGTCTGAACATCTGAAGAAGTAGGAACCTCTTCCAGGCTAGCTTCAGCTGGGAAAACCTTTCAACAGTCACCCCATCCAGAGATTACGTGTGGGCCCATCTAGTGGAGTCCATGAGCAGGCTTGTTGCTAGACTCCTTAGGTGAGTTGGCCTGGTGCTTAGATCAGCAGGCAGGCAGCCCTAATACCTGGGTCCACTGGGAGGAGCCTGGAACCTGGGTCCACTAGGGCACACTTGGAGCTTAAGTTCACCTGGGTGGTTGTGGTCCCTGCATCCCCAACGGCAGGCCTAGAATGTTGGTCTGTGGGTGTAAGCCTAGATCCTGGGTCCACTGGGGTGGGCCTGGCAATTGTATCCACAGGGGTGAGCTGGTGCTAACACAGTCCTGAAGCTTAAGTCTGTGAGGCAGGCCTGGATCCTGAGTCCACTGGAGACTGGGTCTATATGGAAAGTCCTGGATTCTGGGGCTTCGAGGGCTGACCTGGAGCCTGAGTCCATGAGGGCATACCTGGTGCTCGAGTAGGCTTGGAGCCTTTGTCTTTGGAGGCCACGCTAGCACTGGGGTTCACTGGGGTGGGCCTCTTGCTTAGTTTACAGAGAAGTTGGGTGCTCACTTCATTCTCCTTCCCCTACACAAAGGGTATCCCTCTTGACATTGTGCTGCTCAGGCTTCAGGGAGAGGTGACGTAGGTAATTTGAAACTGTTCTTCCTACTCTCTTCAATGTGTCCTTTCTTATTTCTGTGCTCCACCCAGGCAATGTAGTCTTTAACCTGGATTCCTTTGCTCTTATAAAGATATTCTGTGCATGGATAGTTGTTCAAATTGATGTTTCTACAAAGAGACAAGTGCTATTCTGACATCTTGCTTGATATGAGTAAGGGATTAATTTTTAAACCAGTTTTAAACAATCAAATTGAAGAACTGTTTACTGATAAGAAAAAAATGCTCAAAATATAAAAGTATCAGGGAAAAAAGATGCAAAATGTTTATACAACATGATATTAATTTTATATAAATAAAGGATAAACACATTACTAAGTATAGAAAAAAAAACTAGAAGGAATTAGACCAAATAATTATAAATAATATTTTCTCTTCTTTACACTTTTCTATAGTTTGCAAATTCTCTACAATGAGCATGTACCCTAATTCATCAGTTCCAAGGTAGACATTTTTGCTTCATATTTAACATCTCTGAAATTGGAATCCATCTTAAACTGATGGCTTCGCTGACTGGATGATATATTATTACTTTTAAATTAAGCAATACAAACTTTAAAAATAAGCATATTTATGTTTTAAAGCTTCAAATGGAAATGTTCAATGAAGAGATTCTCAGAAAAGAGGTGATTCATTCACCAAATAAATAGGACAGTAAACAGTGATCAGTGAAATTGGTAAGAGCTTTGGTTAGTTTCGTAAATCTTCCCCAAAATAAAATTTTTCCATGGAAGTGAAAAGTCTTTCATCAAAACGAGCATGGAGATAAAGATAATCTCAAGGTACATAACTTCCCATTTCCCCTTTTTTAAAATTAACTTTTGTGGAATGCTTAGCTTGTTGATGGGTTTTGAAGAGAATAGATTCTTGAGGTTAATAATTGATTTTTGTTGCTTTGTTTTTTTTCTTTTTTTTTTCCTTTTTTTTTTTTTAGAAGGAGTCTTGCTCTGTCACCCAGGCTGGAGTGCAGTGGTGGGATCTTGGCTCACTGCAACCTCTGCCTCCCGGGTTCAAGCAATTCTCCTGCCTCAATCTCCCAAGTAGCTGGGACTACAGGCATGTGCTACCAGGCCCAGCTAATTTTGTATTTTTACTGATGAGGTTTCAACATGTCGGCCAGGATGCTCTCGATCTCTTGACCTCGTGATCCGCCTACCTTGGCCTCCCAAAGTGCTGGGGTTACAGGCATGAGCCACCTCGCCTGGCCGATTTTTGCTTTCTAAATAAGCAAAAAGATCAATCCACTTTAGCCAGGGCTACCTTTCTCTTTTATTCCTACAAGTTGTAACTCTTCCCAGGAAACTGCAGTGTACAGCGAGTTGGGGAAAAGGAAAGATGAGAAGGGAGAGAGGTTAGATTGACAGAAAAAAAAATGAAAACGGAGAGAGGTTAGACTGACAGAAAAGATGATTAAATGGTTTTCTCCATTTCCCCCTTTGTATGTGCAGAGCTATCACTTCGGCCCACAGTTCCACTAAACTGTGAACTGTGAGGACCAGAATCTCTCAAAGTTAATGAATGAAATAGAAGAAGCCATTTGAACCTCTAATTTCTGTTTCTACGTCTTCTGAGCTCCTTCTTTACGCATCCTATCTCATATCCAATTTTGCATTAGCAATTAAGAAAGATAGCTATGGTTTCTGGCTACTACCCGGGAGAGAGAGAAAAAGGATGTTCTCTCCAAATATGTGGTAAGTTCCATATATATATATATGAGGCTGGGCGTGGTGGATCACACCTGTAATCCCAGCACTTTGGGAGGCTGATGTGGGTGGATCATGAGGTCAGGAGTTCAAGACCAGCCTGGCCAAGATGGTGAAACTCTGTCTCTACTAAAAATACAAAAATTAGCCAGGTGTGGTGGTGGGCACCTATAATCCCAGCTACTCGGGAGGCTAAGGCAAAGAATTGCTTGATCAGGAGGCGGAGGTTGCAGTGAGCCAAGATTGTGCCACTGCACTCTAGCCTGGGTGACAAAGCAAGACTCTGTATCAAAGAAAAAAAATATATATATATATATAGAGAGAGAGAGAGAGAGAGAGAGAGAGAGAGTCAGAAAGCTTAGGTCTACTAGCAGCTGACATAAGCAGCTGGAATCCCTTATCCTAAGTGAATTAATGTAGGAAAAGAAAACCAAATACTGCATGTTTTCTCTTATAAGTGGGAGCTAAACACTGAGTAAATATGGACACAAAGAATGGAACAAGAGACACTAGGTCCCACTTAAGGGTGGAAGGTGGGAGGAGGGTAACGATCAAAAAATTATCTATCAGGTACTATGCTTATTACCTGGGTGATGAAATAGTCTGTATACTAAACCCCCACAATATGCAATTTGCCCATGTAACAAACCTGCATATGTATCCCCGGAACCTGAAATAAAAGCTGGGAGAAAAAAAAATACTTCTGTATCAATAACTACAGTCCACAGGGGAAAAAGTTGTGGCATCCACAATGATTGGTTGGTTCCCTTGCCATTAAGGGCATTCAATTTTTTTAACATCACCCCTAAATAAATGAGCTATACACATACCTAGATGAGGGGGTAGAGAGAGCAGTGTGAACAAAAATAAGAAAAAATGTTGTTACCCCAACCAATTGTAGGACAGACTACAAAACCACTATAATGAACTAGCCAAGGACTATGATTTTTTATCTTTGTACCTTTAGGTATGTATCTTATGTACCTTGAGATCATCTTCCCCCCATGCTTGTTTTTATTTTATTTTTTTTCTTTTTTTTTTTTTTGAGATGGAGTCTGGCTCTGTCGCCCAGGCTGGAGTGCAGTGGTGTGATCGCGGCTCACTGCAATCTCTGCCTCCTGGGTTCAAGTGATTCTCCTGCCTCTGCCTCTTGAGTAGCTGGGATTATAGGCACGCACCACCACACTCAGCTAATTTTTGTATTTTTAACAGAGACAGGCTTTCACCATGTTGGCCAGGCTGGTCTCGAACTCCTGACCTCAAGTGATCCACCTGCCTTGGTCTCCCAATTGTTTTTATAAAAGTTTTCACTCCCATAGAAAATTATATCTAGGGGTAAGATTTATAAAAGTAGCCAAAGCTCTTATCACCTTGACTGATGGGTGTGTGCTGTCCTATTTATTTGGTAAATAAGTATCCCTGAACAACAACAACAAAAAACTGACGGTATGTATTGGGCTTAGATTACAAAGTCTAAGGAACCATCCAGCATGAGGTATATAGTCTGACCTTGAAATGTGCTGCAGGGACTGACTGGATGAGGAAAGTCAAACTAATTCCCGGCCTAGTTCTAAATTCAAACCTTCAATAAGGATCGACTGAAAAAAAACAATGGCATCATTCACAGTCATTCTTCCACTGTCTTTACAGGAGTGGCAAGTAACACACACAGGATATACAACCTAAATAAAGACCTAAAACAACAACAACAACAAAAAAAAAAACATTTTCTGTAGCTCATGCCTTTGGGAATTATGTTCAATAGACAGGTGGCCAAAGAGGGAACATGAAGACTGTTAGCCAATGGGAAAAATTCCACCACCAAATTCAGATACAGAATTACCCCCAAACAGTGTGACCCTAACTGAATGAAATATGAGAGAACAAAAACATTTCAAAATGCACAGTAAAACATTCCTCCTCAGCTTAAAAGAAACCAACACATTATTTTTACCTTTGATGGTTTTCTTATAAAAAATTTAGAAGAGAATGTACAGATGGATCCAGATACTGTGTCGCTTTAGAAAGTTCTGTGATGTCATGTGGTTAGACCAGATGTAAGGAAATGAAGCATGAGTTACTGTGAAAAAGAAGAGGCTGCCATGGAAGATTCTAAATTCTGTCTCTGGTAATCTCCAAGCATTAGGTGAATGGCCATCTGTTTGAGAAGGAATTTCAAAACCTTTCCCAGTCAGGGGCTTTCAAGGATAGAATTAATACTTCCTTTTGCTTGTATAACCAAGACACACTACCATGAAATGAAATGAAATGAAAAAAAAAAAAAAAAAACCGCCAATCCTCGGTTCATTCATTCACTTATTAGTTCAACAATTACTTAGTAATCACTAGCCATATTCAAAGTACTGTGTTAGGTGCTGTACAGGACACAAAGCTAAAACAGCCCTTGCCTGGAAGAATCTAAAATACGGTATAATTTTTAGAAAATTCTAAGAAAGAGAAACACAAGTGATCCAAGTAAAAGTGGAATTGGTAGGAAGTCTCAGCCAGAGCAATCAGGCAAAGGAAAGAAATAAAGGGCATCCAAATTGAAAACAGGAAGTCAAACTATCTCTGTTTGCCAGTAATATGATTGTATACCTAGAAAGTCCTAACAACACTTCCAAGGACTCCTAGATTTGAAAAACAAATTCAGTAAAGTTTTGGGTTACAAAATCAACGTACAAAAACCAGTAGCACTGCAATGCACTAACAATGACCAAGCTGAGAATCAAATCAATAACTCAATCCCTTTGACGATAGCTACAAAAAAAAAAAAGTACCTAGAAATAAACTTGACCAAGGTAGTCAAAGATCTCTACAAAGAAAACTACAAAACACTGATGAAAGAAATCACAGATAACACAAATGAATGGAAATCCACACTCATGTATGGAATAATCAATATCATGAAAATGACCATACTGCCCAAACAAATTAAGAGCTTTGATGCAATTCCTATCAAAATACCAATGTAATTTGTCACAGAATTAGAAAAAAAAATGCTAAAATTCATACGGAACCAAAAAAGAGCCTGAATAGCCGATGAATCCTACACAAATAGAACAAATCTGGAGGCATCACATTATCTGACTTAAAATTATACCACAAAGCAGTAGTAACTAAAACAGCATGGTACTAGTATAAAAGTAAATACAGACTGATGGAACAAAATAGAGAAGCCATAAATAAAGCCAAATACTTACAACTAACTGATCTTCAACAAAGCATATACTGGAAAAGGGACACCCTATTCAAAACAGTGCTGGGAACATTGGATAGCCACATGTAGAAGAATGAAACTGGATCCCTGTGTCTCACCACATATACAAATTAACTCAACATGGATTAAAGACTTAAATTTAAGACCTGAGCCCATAAAAATTCTAGAAGAAAACTCTTCTAGACATTGTACTAGGCAAGAATTTATGAATAGGACCCCAAAAGCAAATGCAACAAAAAAAAAATAAATGGGACCTAATTAAACTAAAAAGCTTCTGCACAACAAAATAAATAATTATCAGAGTAAACAGACAATCTACAGAATGGGAGAAAATATTTGCAAGCTATGCATCTGACAAAGAACCTATAAGGAATCCAAACAAATCAGCAAGAAGAAAAAAAAAAAAAAACAAATAGTTCCATTAAAAAGTAGGCAAATGACATGAATAGATATTTCTCAAAAGAAAATATACAAATGGCCAACAAACATACCAAAAAAATGCTCAATATCACAGATCATCAAAGAAATGCAAATTAAAACCATAATGAGATACCACCTTATCCTAGCCAGAATGGCCATTATTAAAAAGTCAAAAAATAACAGATGTTGCTAGAAAGGTAGTGAAAAGGGAGTGCTTATACACTGGGGGTGGAAATGTAAATTACTACAACCTCCATGGAAAACACTACAGAGATTTCTCAAAGAACTAAAAGTAACTCTACCATTTGACCCAACAATCCACTGCTGGGTATCTACCTGGAAAAGAAGTCATTATATCAAAAAGACATCTGCACACATATGTTTATTGGAGCACATTTCACAATAGCGAAGATACGGAATCAATCAAAGTGCCCAACAACCGGTGAGTAGATAAAGAAAATGTGATGTGTATACATACCATGAAATACTACTCAGTCATTAAAAAAAAAAAAAAATGAAATCATGTGTTTTGCAGCAACATGGATGAAACTGAAGGCTATTATTCTAAGTGAAGTAACTGGACAAACAAATATTACATGTTCTCACTTATAAGTGGGCACTAAGCTATGGGCACATGAAGGTGTAGAGAGTGGTACAATGCACATTAGAGATTCAGAAGAAAGCAGAAGAAAGGAGGGTGGGAGGGGGGTGATGGATTACAAAAAAAAAAAAAAAAAAAAAACACTTATCAGATGTATACTACTCAGGTGTCAGGTACGTTAAAATACCAGACTTCAACACTATACAAATCATCCATGGAACCAAAAACTGCTTATATCCCTAAAGCTACTGAAATTTTTTTAAAAATGTTTTTTTTCTTGAGACAGTCCTGCTCTGTCACCCAGGCTAGAGTGCAATGGTATGATCTTGGCTCACTGAAACCACCGCCTGACAGGTTCAAGTGACTGTCCTGCCTCAGCCTCCTGAGTAACTAAAACAGGCACTAGGACTACAGGTGCCTGCCACCATGCCCAGCTAATTTTTGTATTTTTAGTAGAAACGGGGTTTCCCATGTTGGCCAGGCTGGTCTCAAACTCCCGACCTCAGGTGATCCACCTGCCTCAGCCTCCCAAAGTGTTGGGATTACAGGTGTGAGCCACCACACCTGGCCTAAAATGATGTTTTAATGGAATTTGCAAAGGTGTTCAATGAGAAGAAATCCCAGTATGATAACTGTGGTAGGTGGGGTCTGAAGAAGCCAGTATTTATCAAACATTGAACAAGTCACATGACGAAACATCTAGTGACATTGAGCAATCATTATAGCATGCTGCTTCTATCAGTAAGAGTAAAAAAAGACAATTATAAATTCCAAGGGGAGAGGGAAATTACACAATAAAGTTATGATTCAAATACAAAGCAAGCTAAAATGTAGTGTGATTTTGAGCTTTTGATGAAGTATAAAATCTTGACCTGACATGTGCAGTACTCCTCATTCACTGGCACTGGTTGGATGGTTATAGTAGATTACATTTTCTACCTATTAATTCCATCACTCTTATCTGGTTTTGCAATAAACAACACTTACATCAACATCATTATGTACCGGCTTTCTAATTTCAGATCAACTTATAAGCATGCTTGTCTTATCAAAATTACAGATCTGTATGTAAAATTGTAAACCTCAATCATGTCAAAGTAATGATATGGCTGAAAGAGAACTTTAATTCCCCATACTACACACTAAAATTCAAGAGAATGTATCTATCAACTGGTCCTAAAGGAAAGTAATTAAGGAAATAAACCCCTAAAGGTAAAGGTTAACTAGCCAAATTTCGCAAGAGTGAGAGGTAGTATCAGAACACTAATTCCATAACTCTTTTTTTTTTTTTTTGGAGACAGGGTCTTGCTCTGTCACTCAGGCTGGAGTGCAGTGGTGTGATCACAGTTCCCTTCAGTTTCAACCTCCCGAGCTCAGGTGATCCTCCCACCTCAACCTCCCAAGTAGTTGCAACTATGGGCGGCTGCCACCATACCTGGCTTACCTGGCTTTTTTTTTTTTTTTTTTTTTTGCATTTTTTGTAGAGACAGAGTTTGCCATGTTGCCCAGGCTGGTCTCAAACTCCTGGGCTCCAGCAATCTGCCTGCTTCCGTCATTCTTACTGGATCAACAAACAAGAGTGCTTTAAGTTATTAGATAAAGAAATAAAAGTAGAAGTATATATATGTTTAAGGGTTAGGGAGGTAATCAAAGAATAAAATGCAAATACAGTAAAAAACAGTTACCTCTAAGGAATGGAACTTGGGGATAGGTGGAGTTTTTCACTTTCCATTTTAGATCTTCCTCAACTTTCCATTTTAAATCTTTCAATTTTCATTTCCTCATGCATGTAGTATTTTTATAATAAGAATAATATGAATGACATACTACCATAAAAAAATTTCCAGCACATACTAAGTACAAAAAACAAACACTAGAGTAATATTTATAATAAAGTATCATTTATGTTTTTTAAAAATACAGCAGCAGCAACATATATTTTAAATATGCCAACATAACTACATTTATGTTAAGGCTTACAAAGGACCAGATAGGAAAGCAAGGTGAAAGAGAATGTCTACATTTTATTTCATATAGTTCCACAAAGTTAGAATGAGAATACATGTGTGTTCACGTATTAGTCGTTTAATTATTTTTTTCCTTTTTTGGGGGGGAGGGAGACGGAGTCTCACTGTCACCCAGGCCGGAATGCAGTGGCGCAATCTTGACTCCCTGCAACCTCTGCCTCCCAGATTCAAGCGATTATCATGCCTCAGCCTCCTGAGTAGCTGGGATTACAGGTGCATGCCACCACACCTGGCTAATTTTTTCTTTTTTTTTTTTTTTTTTTAAGTAGAGACTGGGTATCACCATGTTGGCCAGGCTGGTCTCAAATGCCTGACCTCAAGTGATCCATCCACCTCAGCCTCCCAAAGTGCTGGGATTACAGGCATGAGCCACCGCACCCAGCCATTTTTTCCTACATTTTTAAAGAAAAAGGATACCGTAACTATAAAATTAGCAGAGATAGCACGGGTCAGTAGAAGAAAGAATAGCTTTGGTCTCAGAAAAATTTGGACAAAAGCTTCACAACAGGTAGTGTCACCTTGAACAAGACATTATACTTCTCTAAGCTTTAGTTTCTTTTTTTTAGAGTTTTATTGAGATCTAATTCATATACCATACAATTCACTCATTTTAAATATCAAATTCTCCTTTGAGCAAGAGCTGCAAAAAGAAAAGAAAGAAAAAAGAAAGTATATAATTCAATGCATTTTAGTACGTTCAGAGTTGTGCAATCATAACCACAAACTAATTTTAGAGCATTTTCATAGCCTTAAAAGCAGCTCTGTACCCATTAGCAATCAATCTCCATTAATTTTTTTTTCTGGAAAAAAAAAAGTGAGTGTCAGAATGAGAGTCTACTATTTAATAGTCCTGTAATAAGGAATAAATAAAAATACATCAAATCTGCCAGCACAATGCCTGGACCTTAGTAGGCACTCAAGACATGCATTTCAGGTAAAGTTCAAGACACCAAATGATAGAGAAATGAGCAAAAACCTGGATGTGACAAAAAAGTATAAGAGGTAGATAAAGCCTTTCAAGTACTCAGGAGCCTGCTCAGATCCCTATCCTTCCAGTAAATTTCACAAGTCATGACCTTCTCCCTATTAAATACAAAAAAAAAAATCAGGTATCAAGTAAAAAAGCACAAGTTTGAAAATGTCAGTATTTGGGGGCATATTTTAGAGTGAAAGTTTCAGAAGGAGAGATACATCCTCACCCCTGGAAAAAAAAATGAACACAAGAAGCAAACAGTGCAATTCCTGAGAAGATAACAAGAATGCCAGAAGTTCATATTGGACAAGCAGTGGAAACTATACTGTCATGTTTCTACTTTTCAAAGTGAAAATAAACATGACAGGTGCTCATTTGGCTGTTCGAGCACTTTCCACTTAAATAGCAGTTCCTCAAGCTTACCAACTGCAGCCTGAAGTTATAATTTATTACTGGTTTCTGTATTATTCCCTTGCCTCGGCAGAAAGCAGAACATAGCACCTACATTTCAAGACCCATGAGAGGTAATAAAGTATAATTATTTTAAATTTATGATTAAGCCATAAATTATATGTACCTTTTACTTTAGTTGGTCATTCAGAGGTTGGGGAGGAAGGGAAGGGGGTCAGAGAAAGAAATAACAAAAGCTTTTTCCTTTGAATAAAATGTCTAAATCAGGGCAAAACTGAGGGACACCTGGAGGATTTACAAAGATACCACAGTTTCCATGCTCAGTCCCAAGGGAGCTCCCGCTTACGAGTCTAAACTCCTGGAGGCCTCTGTTCTTCCTGCTCACAGGGCTAGACACTCCAATGAGAGTGGCCATGTTGAGTCAAAAAATAGAAGCATGGCAATTTACAGCTTAGACCACATCAAATATTTCTGTGCTCTGGTTCTTGCTGCCTCTAAGCCATAGGTATTTCAAGGAAGGTGAACTTAATCTGTAAAAAACTACTGGCCAGGCTCTAAAAGTAAAGCTGGCCTCAACCGAAGTAAGACTGATTACTAGAGGGCTCCGATAACCAACAGACGAGATGTTAACTCTTCCCACCCTTGAGAATCCATTGGTAAAACTTCCCTTTCTTGTAGTTCCTGTATGTGGCAAATACACATATGGAATGGTATTTTGCGAATGTGACAAAACTCTGGGCGTGAAGCAGGATAAGAAAACAGCATTCAGCATTCTTCTATCACCCAGTCGTCTCATTGGTTCTCCAATATGCCATGGTCCAGTTCCCACTCTTCATAAGTCTGCACTTTCAAATTATAGCTTGCAAAGCCTATTACCATATATTTTCTCATTTGTACTCCCAAAAACTCCGAGAAGGAAGACTCATTAAGCTCCCATTTTACAGTGAAGGCAGAGACTCAGAGAGGCACTAGCAATACACAGGCAACTGACAATGTAGTGAGTCTGGGACCCAGTTACCTGATAGAAATAATATGGTCCTTTCATTACTCTACCCTAAACTGTTGACAAGGTAAAGAAAAACCGAAAAAGAAGGGCTATGCATTTACATTTCTATTGCAGTTTTCTTTTTTCGCAGTGGAACTTTTACCTGGCAACTTAAGTTTTGAAACTGTTGATTGTTATAGTAACAACAAATACTTGAAAGTGAGATTTAGTTGGGCTTAAGAAACAAAAGTAAATAGAGCAGAGAGAATAGAGTCATCAATGGTGACATGTAAAGAATAATAATAATAAATTAAGGGGGGAAAAGAGGGCTTTTGCCCCAAATGTTTACCTAGCACTCACCTTTGTCCTGAAACATCCCACCTCCACACCCAGCTCCTGGTTAATAAACATAATTTTGTTGATGTCCCTTGAACTGTATAATCTGTTCCACAAAAAACAAACCCACGGTTTGTCTCCAAGCCACTTTTAAGTCCCTAACTCCCTGGTTACATTCAGTCTATGGAAAACATCTGTGGCAAAGTAAATCATCCTACTCTGAGAAAGACCAGAGTGTTTTTTTTTTTTTTCTCTGAGTGTGTTTTGAAGTCCTGGTTGGAAAATTAGTGAAAATTGTAAATCTGTTTGCAAATCTGGTCATGTCTAACTCTGAGATTAGGGCAAAGATTCCAATTTAAAAGTAAAACCGTGACAACCCCAGTTAAGCATGTCCTCAGGCACTGCCAACAAGGACTTCACTCACTTCCATGGGCAGTGGATTTATTACAGGCACCCGACACGTTCCCCATCAGACACCCCTGGAGTATTTACTTGAGACAGCAGGGTTCAGCCTGCACTTCCTCTGCAGACCAATATATTATTATAAATTGAGCTAAACTGTTTCCTTTTCATAAGTGCTATGAAGTTCAGATTTCAGATATCAGCACGAGGCCGGAGTTTCTCCCCCATGGGGCTCCTTGTGCTATTTGGACTTAAAAGTAAACAGAAAAGGCAGCATTAGACCATGGTTGCCTTTACTTTTGAATTTTTAAAAAAGAATCTTCCTTTAGGAAGATTCATTTCAGAAATCAAATATGACATCCTAATAAAAATATATATTCTAAGTGCAGACTTTGGGATATATTGTGCTGTGTTTGGCACAGTTCAGTAGGATACCAACTATTATCACCTACATCTAAAAATAAGACATGAGAAATCAAGAGTGGATTTTATATTATGTCTTGGATATCAGCTCCTATAAAATAACACTAACTTCTTCTGTTTATCATGCACAATAGCTCAAGGGACCCAATGTATATTTTACAGTGTATACTCATTATAACACAAAAATCCAATGAATAATGTCATTATTTAAAATTTTCATTAAAATCCAGTTCTTTTTTTTTTTTTTTTTTTTGAGACGGAGTTTCCCTCTTATTGCCCAGACTGGAGTGCAATGGCATGATCTTGGCTCACTGCAACCTCTGCCTCCCGGGTTCAAGCAATTCTTCTGCCTCAGCTTCCCAAGTAGCTGGGATTACAGGCATCCACCACCACACCCGGCTAAATTTTGTATTTTTAGTAGTGACAGGGTTTCATCATGTTGGCCAGGCTGGTCTCAAACTCTTGACCTCAGGTGATCCACCCACCTCAGCCTCCCAAAGTGCGGGGATTACAGGTGTGAGCCACTGCGCCCGGCCTATAATCCAGTTCTTAAATCCCAAGAAACCCATAACCTTAAGAAGAATAGAAAACAAACAAACAGAATATCATTAACTTCTTTTCTTCCCTTCCTGAACAATTTAGTCTGAAAGCCATTAGGTGAGACAGAGGCATCATGCCCAAGTGGGAAGAAGGCACAGGAACCCTGAGCAGGGTTCAGTGGGGAGTAGGTGAGGAGGGCATCCCTAAGGGAGAAGGAGGGGTGGCCTGACATGGGATGTCAGACTCCAAGTGGGATAAGATGACAAGATACAATCCATGCTTCTTACTAGCTGTGCAGTCACGGTTAAGTAACTACATAAATTTAACCTCAATTTATTCTTTTGCAGTATAGCTAATATTTGCTTCTCAGGATTGCTGAGAAGATTAAAAGAATGTTTGTCATTAATTCCCAGTAAATCTGGTTTTTATTCATATTACTACTATAATTCCAGACATATATGTACAGAAAAAGACTGAAAAGAAATATATTAAATCAGGCCTTAACATGATTTTTATATTCTTTCTTCATTTCAGACTCTCTTTTTTTTTTTTCTAGAGGTTTTCTCTCAAATAAGCACATATTGCTTTTTTAATCAGAAAAGAACACATAAGATGTTATTAAATATACAGAATACAGCTGAATTTTTAGAGTACTTATATACTTTTTTTTTTTGGAGACCGAGTCTTGCTCTGTCGCTCAAGCCGGAGTGCAGTGGTGCAATCTCGGCTCCCTGCAACCTCCACCTCCTGGGTTCAAGCAATTCTCATGCCTCAGCCTCCCAAGTAGCTGGGATTACAGGCATGCACCACTACACCCAGCTAATTTTTGTATTTTCAGCGGAGACAGGGGGTTTCATCAAGTTGGCCAGGCTGGTCTCGAACTCCTGACCTCAGGTGATCCACCTGCCTCAGCCTCCCAAAGTGCTGGGATTATAGGTGTGAGCCACAGCACCCAGCCACTTCTATCTTTTAAAAAATTTAAAAGCTATTTTAAAAGATAACATTCTGGCTCTTATTTCTTTGAAAGATATACATTGCTAATAGAAACTTCTGAACAAAGTATCCAAAGGAAAGTGATTTATTGGCTGATACTAATATCTATTAAGACTCACGCCGAATATCTGTATTTGGGTGGTACAAAAAAAAAAAAAAAACAACGAAATAATGTTTACCTACAAATGAAACTCAATGATGGGGTAGGGACTTTAAAAAATAAACTTACTTCCTGAGATCAGGCAGGAGAGACAGTGAGGAAGAGAGAACCTTAACACTAAAACCATTCCCACATAGAGATTTCAGTGTATTGGGACCAGGTTGAAATAGCCCCATTTAGAGTAGGAAAACCCTGCATAAGATGCCTGCCACCCATTCTGGTCCCTGTTCTATCTCATAACTGAGTGACTTTAGGAAGATCACTTAAAAAAAGAACAATCTCTGTCATCTCCCTCACAAAGCTGACAGGAGATTGGGGCTGCCTGTGTGAAACTGATGTGTAAACTGCAAAGCAATGTTCACATGGAAGGCAAGAGATGAAGGGCATACTTAGATCAGTGTTCAAGAAATGAAGGAATCTCCTCATGAGAAGTATTTAAGAGGTAAAGGGACATTGCCTTAAGTGCCATTAAATCACACTACTTGAAAGAGTCCCTACACAATGATCCCCCAATCCTCCTGCAGACGTTAAGGAGAAAGTCTCAGACTGGTACCACTATACAGTTAACACCTCTCTGTTACTAATCTCCTCTCTTAAGAAACACAGAATAGGACTCAGACTCAGGATCTCCAGCACACAAAAGTAGCAGGCCCTTAGTACTGTTTTGGTTTCTCTACATTTATATTTCTAAAGCCCTTCTAATTATTCCTAGTGATACTGGATTTCCATTTAAGATAGTGATGTAAAATCTCCTTTTAAAATAAATTCAATTCAGTGAAAGATTAAAAGTTACTTTATTTAGGCAGAAGTACACCAATGTGACCAAAACCTTGAAGCTGATACGCAATGAGCTAAAATTTGGAAAACGCTTAGCGGCAGAATGGCCTAAAGAGCTATTCCGTACTCCGAATTCCCAAAAGGCAAGAACCAAGATTCATCCACCTCCAATATCTCCCCTGGAACTTTACACAGTACCTGGAATATAGTGGACTCTAAAATACCCAATCAACTGGGAATCAACTCTTATCATAAATACTGGGCTTCAGCCCTGGTTCTTCCTGGCTCCAAAAGTAACATATGAGTAGATTTCTCCAGGTAGACAGGAATGAGATAAACCCCAAATAATCAGGAACTAGAGCCAAGTAGAGAATAAACTCCGAGAAGCTTTGTGAGTAAAAAAGGATACTGTTTACATATCGTGCATTGGAAAACAAGTAGAAAGTCCAAAAACAAAATTAAAAACTTACAGCAAAGAAGAAAAAAACAAAGCCTCACAAACTCCACACCTTCAGCTGGCCTAACCACAGCTGAGATATCGCTTCCCAAAGAACTAAATGACAAGTTGAGAGAAAGGCCTCATTGTCAGGTCAGCTGTTCCTGAGAAGAAACAACATTCAAAACTAGGAAAAAAAAAAGAAAAAAGAAAAAAAAAAACTCTACTAAAAACTAATACAGACAGGAAAGTATTTTTTAAAGTTATAATTTGACTTGGATAATTCAATACCTTTGATAAAAAATCCAGAAAATTGTTTAGCATATTTGAGGAACTCTGCATCTACATAGAATAAAAAGAAAAACAACTTTTAAAAATTTAGGGCCGGGCATGGTGACTCACGCCTGTAATCCCAGCACTTTTGGAGACCAAGGCGGGTGGATCACCTGAGGTCAGGAGTTCGAGACCAGGTTGGCCAATGTGGTGAAACCTCGTCTTTACTAAAAATACAAAAATTAACTGGGTGTGGTGGTGTGTGCCTGTAGTCCCAGCTACTTGGGAGGCTGAGGAAGGAGAATCGCTTGAACCCGGGAGGTGGAAATGGCAATGAGCAGAGATTGCACCACTGCACTCCAGCCTGGGCAACAAGAGTGAAGTTCCATCTCAAAAAAAAAAAAAAAAATTTTAGCAATATCTCAAAAAAGAAAAACCTAGTTACATGTTCTTATAAAGAAGGTTCACTATTAATATAAAATACTCCAAAAGTTTATTTCATAAGACATATTCAAAATAGATATCCAATAATCTAAATTTAGACACTAGAGTCTCAATATAATTTTGATTTTCCAAAGATTACCAAGCATGAAATAGCAGTCTCCTTGGTGAAGGGGTATCGCCAAACCAGGTGTCTCTATGTCCCATGAGATCTTAAAACCAACATGCCAAATATCAGGATCTCTGCCTTCGAAATGAGAGTCATCCTCACTTTCCTCTTCAGGGCCTGCCAAAAGAGAACGATCAGAAAGGAAATGTTTAATCTAGGCTTCTGAATTTTATAACTGTTATTTTAGAAAGAATTGACATTTTAATAAAATACGAATATTAAATGAAATATATCTTCCCTTTATGTCATATTTTTAAAAAGATATTCTAGCTTATTTTTAACATGTCATTAATTTTTTCATCAAGAAACCTTAAATAGGCCAGGTGTGGAGGCTCACGCCTATAATCCCAGCACTTTGGGAGACCAAGGGGGTAGGATCGCTTAAAGTCGGGCATTCAAGACCAGCCTGGGCAACAAATCAAAACCCCCATCTCTATTTTTAAAAAATTTTGTTTTACTTTTTGAAAATAAAAAACAGATGTAAAGAGAAATTATGCTCTTAGGAAGTAAGACTGAACATCACAGAAATGTCAGTACTTTCTAAATTCATCTAGAAATTTGACATAATATACATAAAAAGACCAAAGGGATCGTTTTTTAGATGAGTGGGGTTAGTAACTAGAAAAGCTGTTTCTATAACATACATGGAAATATAAACAAGCAAGAATAGCCAAGGAATGTTTTTCTAAATATATAAAGAGCAACAACACATCAATAAGACAAAGGCCAATAGACAAATTAAAAACTGAGCATGTTATAAAGACACAGTACATAAAAGGAAATAAAACTAGCTCATAAACATATACAAATATGTTCCAATTTATTCACATAGAAGATATGCATGTTAAAGCCAAAAAGAGGTGAACTTTCACCTATCAAATCAGAAAACATCAGTTTTAAAACAATACAGTGTTAGTAAGAGTACAGTAAAATGGCACACTCACACTCTCTGTAGAGGACAATTTGGCAATACTATCAAAATTACAAATGCATAAGGTCTTTGACTCTTATAGAAATTGCACTTTTAGGAATGTATACGAAAAGTCCTACTTTCAGGGGTTAAAAATGACTGTTGAGCAAGTATATTTATTGTAGTATTGCTTGTAAGAGCAAAAGATCAGAAATTACTCAAATGTTCATCAGTAGGTTTCTGGTTAAATAAATTATGATCTCTCCAGACAATAAAATTCTACGTAGTCACCAAAAATAATATGACTATATACAGATATGGAACTATCTAATATATTTTCAGAGAAAAAAATAAATAGGCTATACTCATATTGAAAACAAAGTACAGGCTGGGTGCAGTGGCTCACACCTGTAATCCCAGAACTTTGGGAGGCCAAGGCAGGAGGATTGCTTAAGCTCAGAAGTTCAAGGCCACCCTAGACAACATGGTGAAACCCTATCTCTACAAAAAGTAAAAAAAAATTAGTGGGCCATGGTGGCAACCGCCTGTGGCTCCAGCTACTCAGGAGGTTGAGGCGGGAGGATTGCTGGAGCCTGGGAGGTCGAGGCTGCAGTGAGTTGTGATTGCACAACTGCACTCAATTCTGGGCAACAGAGTGAGGCTCTGTCTCAAAATAAATATAAGTAAATAAATAAATAAATATCAAGCACATATAATATTTCTAGAAGGATACTCAAGACTGATTTTTCTGGAAGGATAATAATATAATATTCATAATACTTCTGGAAGGATACACAAGATTGGAATACAACACTTCTGAAAGGATACTCAAGACTGATTTTTCTGGGGTGCAAGAGTGGGAGACATACTAAAAAAAGTAGAAGGTGTACACACTATGATTTGCCTACAATCACAGCCCTGCAGGAATAACCCTACATGAAAACTTTTAAAAGCTAATTTAATAATTATTTATTGAGCACTTACTATTTACTGGGCACTGTGCCAGGCATGTGGGATATGTCAGTGACTGAAACAGAGCTATGCTCCACTGGAGCTTTTCCTTTTAGTGGAGCTGTAAATGTGCATCACTGATTACCATGAAGGGGACATTTTAAATTGAAATTCCATCAGACTTTACACTGCTGTACTAGACTCTGATCTTCCAGGGCAGAGTCTGTTTTTCTGTTTCATCCACAATTATAGCCCTAGTGATTGGCACAGAGAAGGCATTCAATGAACACCATGGCTTGCTTAAACAAAATGTTCTTTTAGATCACACCATTCACAGTCCTTGTGCTAGATGGCAGGGAAAGAAAATGTTAATTTGGAAGAAAAAAACAAAAATGCCTCAAATTTAAAACCAAAGGACATAAGAAAGCATGGCATTGCTGCTAAACTAGTACAGTCCTCAGTACTAAAGAAGTTTAGAGAAGACAGAGGTTCAACGACAGAATTAGAGCAGAACTCTTAGAGAAGGTCAAACCTGAAAGACAACAGTGTTTAGACTGGCAGAGGGTAGAATAAGAAGTAATGCAGGAAGACAAAAAGATGCAAAGCTTTCAAAATGGACAATAAAGCATGCTTTCCTTGGCTGTATCGTGTACATATCACATAAACAATTTAAAAAATACGTGCATCCCAGATGGCACCTAAATTCTGAATGTCGTACTCTACCACCAACTGTGCAGAAGGGTCAAAGGCAGTGAAAGGAAGGAAAAAAAGAAACTCCCCTTTATAACTATCCATTTGCATTAATTTGCACTAGGCATGCTGAAAATGAACAAATCAGAAAGCCAAGCTCATGGTCTCTGTAAGGAAGGAATGCTGCTAAGTGACTTTTAAGGATACATTTTACTTTGGATACTCTTTAGTCCCCTTAGTTTGATCTAAAATCTAACACTGCCATATTAACAGAATCTTACCTTTTTTCATACCTGCCATTCTAATACATGTTTTCTCAAGTACTTTTTAATTAAGAGCATCTTTTAACTGGGTTTTTCTTTTTTAAAGAATAACAATAAAAGTCCAAAGTCATTTCCTAGGTTAATTAAAAAAACATTTTTTTAGAAACCTCTAGAATGGGAATGATGAATACCTTTATATCAGGGGACATGACTGATTGGCTGGTTGCAGCTTTTTAGAGCCCTAGTGAAGAAATCTGAAACTTGCTCTTAGCTCAGCAGGAAAGAGTGTTATGATCAATTACTGATGTTTGTCATGGGCACTACAAGGGTTAGTGAGTGGCAGCACCAGTGCTAGACATTTGCTATCCATGTCTGATGACATTCTACAGGCACTTCTTATTGACACATAATACACTGTTATACTTGAAAATACCAGAATTTGCTAACTAGAGCTCATGGACCAGAAAAGAACTCACAAAGGTGTGTAGCTTGACCTGAACCATATTTCCTTAACAAATCTAAATGAGTTGCCAACTGATAAAAGGACTTTGCCTAAAAATCCAAATTCCCAGCTACCCTTGAATTACAAGATTTGGTATCACTGAGCCAGTCACAAGTGGCTACAGGGAAGAAGTAGCTGCCCATTTTAGACAAGAATGTGACATTTGCTAGTCACAGTCCCCACAGCCACTTCACTTTACTCATTTGAGGTACCTGCCTAACAACAGCAAAGTCTGTGTGTGACCCTTGCTCAAGAGCTGGGTTGCAGAGATCACAGGCAAATCAGTCCCATGACCTGCTTTTGTAAAATAAAGTTTAACCACAACACAGTCATGCCCATTCATTTACATAAATGGCTGCTTTCACACAGACAGCAAGGTTGCATAGATAAGACACAGACTGTAAGACCCACAAAGCCAAAACTACTTATTTCTGGCCTTTTACAAAAAAAATTTGCCCACCCCTGTTCAAAAGTCTTGATATTTGTGATTTGATGTCTACTGCACATTTTAGTAAAGAAGTTGAAGCTGCATAAAATAGTTCTGATGTAATGTGACTAATACCTAATAATGTAACATGACTAATGACAGCATACAACACAATAAGTAATGCTAAATTAATTGATATCCAGATCATTTTAGCAAAAGAAAATGATATAAAAATTATCTTTATATTTGTGGTAACCCAAGACTTGGCTACTTCGTTCTAGGGGGGCCCTAATGATGACAGATATAGCAAACGGCACAAGAAAATAAAAAGGAAATATTTTAGGAAGGTTTTGCACATGTCCTTTTCTGGTCAAATCAACTATAACTTCTACCATTGAAGTCCACACAAAATTAAAAAGAAATAAAAAAGGCCGCATGGTGGCTCACACCTGTAATCCCAGGACTTTGGGAGGCCAAGGCGGGCGGATCACGAGATTAGGAGATTGAGACCATCCTGGCCAACATGGTGAAACCCCATCTCTACTAAAAATACAAAAATTAGCTGGGTGTGGTGGCACGTGCCTATAATCCCAGCTACTTAGGAGGCTGAGGCAAGAGAATCGCTTGAACCCAGAAGGCGGAGGTTGCAGTGAGCCGAGATCACACCACTGCACTCCAGCCTGGTGACATAGCGAGACTCTGTCTTAAAAAAAAAAAAAGAAGAAAAAAAGAAAAGAAAGAAAAAGAAAACCATTATAATGACTTCAAAAAGAAATAATTTTCAAACTACAAGGAACAGTTTCAGGAAGTCTTAATGCCACTGCGTGTGGACAGTCTAATAAGTGGGAATCTTTATAGTGTAACAGTCTGCTTGACTACTTTCCCTTCTAACTTTCATCCTGGTACTCTACTCAATGTGGCATCAATAAAGACAATCTGAGACAATAACTGCAATAAGTCTTTCTCGATGTCTCCCAAAAATCCAGCACTTTTGAAATCTGCTCATTAAAATGATATTTTGGTGAGTTTTTCCCCTCCTTGGGCTGTGTAGGGAAGAGAAAAGTTTTATGTCTGATAAACTTTTTATTGTTAAATATAATGTTCTTACTTCTCAATGAAATCAACTTGTAATTACCTATAGCAAATTAATGCAAAGGAATAGTTATAAAAGGGAGTTTCTTTTTTTCCTTCCTTTCACTGCCTTTGACCCTTCTGCACAGTTGGTGGTAGAGTACGACATTCGGAATTTAGGTGCCATCTGGGATGCACATATTTTTTAAATCGTTTATGTGATATGTACACGATACAGCCAAGGAAAGCATGCTTTGTTGTCCATTTTGAAAGCTTTGCATCTTTTTGTCTTCCTGCATTACTTCTTATTCTACCCTCTGCCAGTCTAAACACTGATATGTTTCATTTCTTGACCAGGGTGCTAGGTACACAGATATGTTTACTTTATGGCAATTCTTCAAGCTGTATGTTTATGATATATGTTATATTTCAATACTGAAAATTCAATAGACGGGCTAGGCGCAGTGGCTCATGCCTGTAATCTCAGCACTTTAGGAGGCTGAGACGGCCAGATCACCTGAAGTCAGTAATTTGAGACCAGCCTGGCCAACACGGTGAAACCTTGTCTCTACTAAAACTACAAAAATTTGCTGGTCATGGTGGCCTGCACCTGTAATCCCAGCTACTCAGGAGGCTGCAGCAGGAGAATCACTTGAACCTGGGAGGCGGAGGTTACAGTGAGCCAAGTGCCATTGCACACCAGCCTGGGTGACAAGAGCAAAACTCCATCAAGAAAAAAAAAAAAATCAATAGACAAGTTGGAAGTTAAGAAAATCTCCCAGATATTAAACTAAAAAACAAATATAAAGATTGAAAATAAGGGAATAAACAGGAAAACTAGAGGAAGGGTCCAGAAGGTTAACTAAATCATACGGATTCCAAAGAGATGAGAAAACTGGAGAGGAAGAAATAACTAACAAAGCAGTTCAAGAAAATGTCCAACAATTGAAGGGCTGATTGAAAGCCCTACACAATGACAGTAAAATGAGTGAGAAATATCACTGTGAAACTGTAAAACATTAAAAAAAAAATCCAACAAAAAAAGCAACATAAAAGCTGAAGAAAAATTCAGAACTCTTAACATGAACTCTGTCAGATAAAATACAGTAATGCAATGTCACTAAGATTCTGAAAAAAATATTATTTCCTACCAAGATTTTCATACTGGAAGAAGCTACACATGCCAAGGTGGAATAAAGATCATTGAAGACATTTAACGTCTTAAAAATTTACCTCCTTAGCATCCTTTCTGAAGAAACCATTGCAGCACATGCTCCACCAAAATAAGAAAACAGTCAGGAAAGAGCGAGGCCAGGATGCAGGAAGGTGAGGAGTCCACAAAAGAGAGAAGTAAGGGAATCACTGGATTACAACGAAGAGATCACAGAAGGGGATCCCCATGCATCAGGCATAGAACACCAGATTGGAGCAGACAAGAAGACTCTGGAAGACATTGCTCCAAGAAAATGAAACGGACAGAATATCTGATGGTTCTGAAGCTCTTCAGAAGAGGAGATTTGGTGGAGAGCAAGGGATTTAATTAGTCGTAACTACGTAGAAAACTACATAGAAAACTATACAAATACACAAAAAACAAGACTACTATTAATGCAAGAAAAAAAGTTGAAAAGAAAAGGGTAACAGATCACAGGTTCTGGAAGGCATTCTTATGTATATAATAACTATAAAGGCTGAATAGCGATACAATCAAAATTACAGTAAACCTATAATGGGAATCAGAAGCATGCACATGTGTAGGCAGGCAGGGAGAAAGAAGAGAGCTGAGTAAATCTTCACCCTCCATATCAGGAAGCCAATATATAATGTTCAAAACAATATACATATGCTATCAACTACCAAAAGCATTACCTGAAAGAAAAGAGTAGAAATGATTGCCTGTGGAAAGGAAAATGGGAAGAAAAGGTGTAAATAACTTCTGCATTGTTTTTTCCTTAACAAACCTTATAGAAATTTTTGACTTGCAAAAATTATATGAATAATTTTGATAAAAGCTAAAAATAACACAGTATTGAATGCTTACTACATTCTAATTACTGCTGTTATGTTCTTAGCACTTTACAGGTGTTTAATTCTCACAATCTTGAGGTGGATACAGCTCTGATCACTATTTTACAGACGAGAAAACTGAGTCACAAAGGATTTAAGTAACTTGCTTAAGGTCCCATAGCTAATTAATACCAATACGAATGATGTCATTCGGTAGTACAGAATTTAACTGCCTAATCAATGTCATGGACAGTAAAGTCTATTCCACTGTTCTGTGATCCCTTGCTCATCATATTAATATATCATTAAAAGTTCAGCTATCCTTGAAGAATATATTTGCAAGTCATATATCTGATAAGGAATTAATATCTAGAATACATATCAACAACTAAAAAACAGCCAAATTCAAAAATGGGCAAACAACTTGAATAGACATGTCTCCAAAGAAGATATATAAATGGCTAAGAACATGAAAAGATGTTCAACGTCATTAATCATTAGGAAAATGCATATCAAAACCACAAGGAAATACTACTTCATACTCATTAGGATGGCTGTTATCAAAAAACAGGGAACAGTAGACAGGGACAGTAACAGTAACAGCAACAGTAAGCGTTGGCACAGATGTGGAGAAATTAGAACCCTTGTGCATTGCCAGCGAGAATGTAAAACAGTTCAGTCGCTGTAGAAAACAGTATAGCGGTTCCTCAAAAATGTCAACATAGACCTATCATTCGATCCAGCAATCCTACACAAAAGTATATACACAAAAAAAGTATATACACAAAAGTACTGAAAGCGGAGACTCACACAGATATTTGTACACACAGATATTTGTATACCAATGTTCACAGCAACTTTATCCACCATAGCCAAAAGATGGCTATTATGAATAGCCAATGGATGACTTGATCAACAAAATGTGGTATATTCATACAATGGAATATTATTCATCTTTTAAAAGGAATTAAATTCTGATACATGCCATAACATGGATGAATCTTGAGGACATTATATTAAGTAAAATGATTGTATTAGTTCATTTTCATGCTGCTCATAAAGACATATCCGAAACTGGAAACACAAAGAGGTTTAATAGGACTTATAGTACCACATGGCTGGGAGGCCTCTGAATCACGGTGGGAGGCAAAAGGCCTTCTTACACGGCAGTGGCAAGAGAAAATGAGGAGGTAGCAAAAGTGGAAACCCCTGATAAACCCACCAGATCTCACGAGACTTATTCACTATCAAGAGAATAGTCCAGGAAAGACCAGCCTCATGATTCAACCACTTCCTCCTTGGTCCCTCCCACAACCTGTGGGAATTCTGGGAGACACAATTCAAGTTGATATTTGGCCAGGGACACAGCCGAACCATATCAATAATCTAGACACAAAAGGTCAAATATTGCATGATTCCACTTATATGAGGTACCTAGAATAGTCAAATATAATATAGACAGAAAGCAGAACAGTGGTTACCAGGAAATGGGGGAAGGAGAAATGGGGAGTAATTGTTTAAATGGGTACAGAGATTCGGTGTGGGATGATGCTTAATACCACTCAACTGTACAGTTAATATGGTTATAATGTTTAATTTTATGTATATTTTATTGCAATAAAAAAGGATAAAAGGGAATGAGCTATTGATACACATAACAACATGGATGAATCTCAAAATAACTATGCTAAGTTAAAGAATCCAGACCAAAAAAAGTGCACATATATAATTCCATCTGTTTAAAATTCTAGGAAATGCCAACTCATCCAGTGACAGAAAACAAATTCAGGTTGAATGTGTGGCTCACACCTGTAATTCCAGCTCTTTGGAAGGCTGAGCATGGAGGATCTCTTCAGGCCAGGATTTCAAGACCAGCCTGGGAAAGATATTGAGACCCAGTCTCTACAAACAAATAAAAAACAATAAAAAAAGAAAATAGATCTGTCAGAAAGAGGAATTGCAAAGGGGCACAAGGAAACTTCTGAAATAATGGGTATGTTCATTATCTTGATAGTGGGGATAGTTTCACAGGTGTGTTGAAACTTATAAAACTATAAATGTTCAATATGTATAGCTAATCGTATGTCAATTATTCCTGAATAAAGCCATTCACAGAGGGGAGAAAATGTAGCCATTTTTATAGGCTTAGTCTTCTTTTGACAAATGGGAGACGTTACTGCTGGTCATCCTTTCTCACCGGTGCTGAAACACTGCCACTCTCTTTGTTGGTAAAAAGTTACAGGACGGTATTTACGCATTTCTCCCTTGCTCTGCCTCTTCTAATCTAGACCATCATATCCCGAGTCTGGATTACTTTGGTCGCCTCTGTGAGTTCTCCTGTTTCTCATATTGCTTCCCTTCTTCTACTCTTCAGTGGCTCCCCATCTCACTCCAAATCCAAACCTACTACTTTGTATTTTAACACGACAAAGCCCTATCTTCCACCACCCATTTACTTGTCCCTTTGTCTTCATTTCGTTTCCTCTTCTCTCCCTCTATTCCATCCACACTTGTTGCTTCTGAAACATCCCAATCATGTTCTATCTTTCCGCCTATCTGCTCCCCCTTGAAATTTCTCAGTGATTCATTCTCTCCTTCCAATCTGCTCAAATGTTACCCCCTAAACAAGGCCTTGCCTGGCTCTCCTATCTAAAATTGTAAGATTATCCCTCACCCTTGTTACACAATCTACTTTTATTTTCTGTTTTCCCTTGCTAGAATGTGAGCTCGATGAGGGCAGGGATTTTTGTCCGTCTTATTCACTGCTACATGCTCAGCATCTAGACAACTGTCTAGCAAATAGTAGATGTTTATTGTTAAATGAAAAAATAGTTGCATAGGCATGAAAAAAAATGCAACTTTGTAGATCAAATAAGATCCACCCCCCCCTTGGTCTTCTTGGTTCTTCATGGGAGACCTTATTGTTAAATGAATAAATAACTGACTGGTCACCCCAAAAAATGTGACTTACAAGACCAAACAAGGTTTACTGAGCAGTATAAGTGATTTCAAAATTCACTGACAAGGCATAGCATGATACAATAAAACAAAGCTAGATCAAATAAGCTTTGAGATTTCAGACAGGGATGCTGGGAAGCTAAGATAACATTAAACATCACAGCATTTTTATGAATATTCTAAAACTCCAAGTTGCAATTATAAACTAGCTTTTCATGGTCTCAGTGATGAACTGAGAAATGAGAGCAAGTCATGTTAAACTAGAGATTCAAGAATTATGGGAACAAATTTCCATCCTTAAGGGGATGCAATTTTTCCCAAATCAAAGACAGGAATGGAAATCCAAGAATTCCAAGAACATTATTGCGAAGTCTCTACTCCAGGCTATCACATGACATGCTCAACAGGAAACATGGATCAGCTTCTTCCTTTTGTGAGCCTTCCTGGGGTTTTTGTTTGTTTGTTTGTTTGTTTGTTGTTTGTTTGTTTTTGAGACGGAATCTTGCTCTGTCGCCCAGGCTGGAGTGCAGTGGCGCAATCTCGGCTCACTGCAACCTCTGCCTCCCAGGTTCAGGCAATTCTTCTGCCTCAGCCTCCCGAGTAGCAGATACTACAGGTACGCACCACTACGCCTGGCTAATTTTTGGATTTCTAGTAGAGACAGGGTTTCACGATGTTGGCCAGGCTGGTCTTAAACTCCTGACCTCGTGATCCACCCGCCTCGGCCTCCCAAAGTGCTAGGATTACAGTCGTGAGCCTCCGCACCCAGCTGCCTTCCTGGCTCTTTATGGGAGGCCTGGAAAATAATGTCAAGAATACGCAATACTTGGCACTAGTTTAAAATCTTAAGAATTGCTTTTCTAGAAAGACAATTTCACCAAGAATGTTTCCTTCCAAACAAAGAAACAAAAATGGTAGCCAATAGTTACTGTTGATCTAAGTGATGTTTCTGAAGGTGTTCCAGTCAAAGAACAAGGTGCTGGACCATATTAAACAGTGGGTTTTTAATGCCTTCCCCGCTAAAGTTCGTTTTTTATAGCTAGGAGTAACAAGCAATTGCCAGCAAAGCTGGAATAGGAAAATCAAATATTCTGCCTATTTACATATGGTTCCCCGAAGCCATTCCTGATTAAAACTTGTACCATTTCAATCTTCCTACTGGAGATATCTATTAACTAGAACGGCATGTGAAAGCCAATGAATTTAGTATATAATCACACGTATCCTATACAAATTACTTCTCAATGACCTCTACTCATGAAAATAAACCAAAGAGGGATGACTGGCTCATTATAAATCTACAAGAAGATTTCCCTGGGAAAAGGTATTGAGAGCAGAGTCATGAAAGATCTTAAGCTTCAATTGAATTTAATTTCAGCAGGAAGCAATCACTTCTGTATCTGAATTCCCAATGCATTTTACGTGAACCTCTCCAGTGGCAAGGAACACTTTCCAACTTAAATCCCTGCTCTTGTCACTAAGTAACAATGTGACCTTGGCCAAGCCACTTCCCTTCTCAGTGTTTTCATTTGTAAAATGAGAGGCGAGCATCAAGTGATTTCAAAAGTCTCTTTCAGATCTAATGTTTCATCATTTCATAATTATAATCAAAAGAGCCCCCCTAACCTCACCTATTACCTCTAAGTGAGAAAGCCACGGATTTACCTTTGGAGTTCCCATACTGTCTAGACAAACGAGTTCAAGGACACAGAAAAAAACACAATTCTCTGAAGTGTCCACTCTCTGTGGACCTCCTTAAGTCTTTCTCAACCTCAACCAAGGTTTTAAACCAAATGATTCTCTTCAAGTCCACCTTTACCACGGTTCCGGCATTCTGCCAAGGATTATAAGACCAGAAAATTAAACAGATATCACTTGTCACTTAGAAGACATGCACCCACCACAGAGTTTCAAGGCACATGCTTTGTACACCATCTGACCCAGACCCACATGCTTTGTACACCATCTGACACATAGCCAGACACCTACAGAAAGGTTCTGTTTCATCGAATAAGATAATCTGATGCATTCCAATCATCTGAGAGTATGTGCTAGAAAGCTACAGCAGATGTGGGTGAGAAGTAAAACTGGAGAAAGGAAGACACCAAGACCTGCAAGAAAAAGCAAGTGGAACATCCCCTTAACCTTTCCAGAGGTGGACATTTTAAAAACCCAAGTCCCTGGCCGGGTGAAGTGGCTCACGCCTGTAATCCCAGCACTTTGGGAGACCAAGGCGCGCAGATCACGAGGTCAGGAGTTCAAGACCAGCCTGGCTAGCACGGTGAAACCCCATCTCTACTAAAATTACAAAAAATTAGCTGGGCATAGTGGTGCGCGCCTGTCATCCCAGCTACTCGGGAGGCTGAGGCAGGAGAATCCATTGAACCAGGAGGCGGAGGTTGCAGTGAGCCAAGATTGTGCCACTGTACTCTGGCCTGGGAGATAGAGCAAGACTCTGTCTCAAAAAATTTAAAAAGTAAAAAAATAAAATAAAATCCCTGAGACAGCTACACTGCTGGGATAAGAAACACCTGCTCATAATGCACATAGCCTTAGGTGTTCAGATTCTGAAGTCTGGATATTTGTGCTCAAATCCTAACTCTGCTAATTACTTGCTGCATCACCATGAACAAGTTAATCAACCTTCTGTGACTCGGTTTCCTCATCTGTAAAATGAGGATAGCAATAGTACTTCATTACTATTTTGTTCTTTGAATTGTTGGGAAGATAAAATGAGTCAATGCATGTAAAATGCTTATAACAGCATGTGGCACATAGTAGGTGCTCAATAAATGAGTATTCCCAGTATTGCTATTATTATTAGATGGAGTTCTGAGAATTTCTGAGGTTAAGAGAACAAAGGAGTTTCTACACTGCTCTTACAGATTCAACGTCTGCAGTTGTCTCTTCTGGGTGACAATTGCAAGTACCAACATTTCTATATTTATATGTAATTTGTATTTGTATACTTTATCAGTCTTAATTACTCCTGAGCATAGAAACTATTCATTAGACATTTAAATTCCTTTCTGAAAGATATTCTAGGTTTCAAAAACTACTTGATCACCCACGCGAGGGGAGTACAATAGGACTATTAAACTGGAGGGCTGAGAGTAATTGGGAGCACAAAGACATCTTTGTAGAGCTTTGTACTATCACATACCACTGCTTCAGGTTTGGAGAGTTGTCTCCTTAAGAAAGAAACTAACTCCATTGTTCGTTCACATCAGAGTTCTTGGATGTGATAGTTCTTAAATCCCTGGCAAGTCCTTATTAAAGATCAGAGGATCTCAGTTCTTTCCATTAGGACAGCATTAAATCCCTTCAAGCGATTTTCTTAGGTCAGCATCATTATTTGAGATGCCAGAGAAAGTGGTGAAATTTCCAAACGCTAAACTTGTTCCTTGTTTCAGATTGAAGACACAAGGTAAAGTTAGAAAAAATGAGTAGTTCTGAGGAAATTTTTGAGACTGGGAAATTGTAAGAAATTTAAAGAGTACTTTAAAGATCTTTTTTTTCTTAAATCTCTTTTCCAAAACAGTCATTTTAGTAAACAAAAAAACAAATAACAATAACAAAAATCCAGTCAAATAACTAGAGTTGTCAGAAAATAATGACCCTTGAAAGTTCCAGTCATTCCCTGATGGGATATCCAGAATTCTGGTTTTCCAAACATCTTTCAGTAAATCAGACAGAAGAGCTAATACTATGTCTTGTATTCCTTTGCCAAATAATCGGGCACAAAAGAAAGTCAACAGAGGTCATGCTCTCCTCGATCTGTTCAACTACCATTTTTGTAATTCTATTCTAAGGAACAATGAGGGCCATAAACACACAGAAATAATAATAGAAAAAGAGAAATTTGGGTGGGCTACTAAAAGGTAGGCTATGATCTCTGTTTCAAGGGGATTATATATCAGAAAATGCAAGAACAAGTCTACCACAGCCACCCAGCAAGGTCTAAAACTGCAGAATTGGGTAGAGGGCTAGGGAGTTTCCTGAAAATGGAGGACTGTCTGCTTACAAAACCTACCTCAACTGCTTCTGGCAAGGAAGAACAGTAGTTACAAACTGTATGAAGCCAAGAACAAGTCCATATTTGACAAATCACACCCATCAAGATAGTGATGTCAACCACAATAAAATATTTTGGCAAGTCTGGAAATGTGCACCTGTGGGAACCTGGAAAGATTTGACAGATTTTTGTTTTCCCAGCTCTTTATCAGCAAGTTAATTATAGCAACTGTACAATCTCCTCTGAGCTGTAGAGAAAGACAGTTGGCTGCGTGAAACCAAGAGGCTGCTCTCCTGGGCACACGAGAGACAAATGACAGTAGTGCTTACGTGTGAAAATATTCTGAGTACAGTATAACGATGAGCCAGCTAGCATGGCTAGATGAGAAAGAGGCATATTCTGCAGACATACGGGTGTGACAAGACTAAGAAGTACACATGATACACACACAAGCATATGCATGTACACACGCAAGCACACATGCAAACATGTTTGTGTATGTGTGTATCTCCAGAGCCTAAACAACTCGGGTCATATTATCACACACAGGGCTGCTTTTTCGCAGAGCAGACTGTACCTTCACAGCTATAACTGTACACTGCCACCGCTGACCTGTCCACCAGATTTTCATCATGATGCCAGCTCACTGCCATTTTCCCCATGCCAAAATAAGGTTCCTCTTTCAGGTATGGCATTTTCTGAGGATCCATGAAATTCAGCAAAGTTACGTTGTATGCTGCTCTGCTCTTAATGTCCACTTCATCTTGTCCATCGTAGGATGAACCCATCCCAACCCTGGGGAAATCTGCAGACATACACAGTGGCACAGCATCCTCATTAGCCTTCTCTTTGGCAGCAAGTTCTTCCAAAGCCTGGATGGTTTCTATCTGCAGGTAGTCATTGAGCTTGAGGAAGGTCTCACAAGCAGCGGCTATTTCAGCCTCGGGGTATTTTATATTAGACCCTTTCACTGGCCAGGGGACCGTGAAGAGCCTGGTGTTCAGGTACTTGTAGGTACAGCCTGGATTACCAATGAGGATGCGAGATACCGGAGTGAGCAGATCTTTGCCTTGGATCCTAACCAGGTCCCGAAATAAGCAGCCATGCTTGCGCAGTGTGAGAAAGGCTTCTTGAACCTCTTTATGGAGCTCCTCAGATACACTGCTGGCTTCTCGGAGAATTAGTTTGGGATATTTCAGCTGCCACTAAAACAAAACCAAAGCAAAAACAGACGTTGATATATAGTTACAATTGTATTATTTCCAAAGGTGTGTTTCTTTGTAAGCATTTGGGGAGTTGTTGGGGGACTACCTGGTGGTTATTTCTAAACAGGAGTCACATCTTCCTAGCCCAAAACAGAAAACCAAATAAAACAAATGTCATCAAACTCTACAGTCAAGATTTTCAAGTTCAAGCTCAAATTACTAACAATCTTTAATAAAAAACAAAAAATAATAATGTGGGTCCTGATACACCAGAATTACTCTGTGACCGCTTTTTCTCACCCTAAATCTCAACACCATTTTATTAACTGCTTATTATCTAAAATATTTATTAAGCACTTACTACGTACCAGGTACTATTGTAAATTATTTGTGAGCATTAGCTCATTTTAACTCTATGTATAGCACTATTATCTCAAGTTTATAGATAAGGCCACTGAAACAGAGAGACATTAATTTGACCAAAGACATTAATTTGCCCAAAGTCACACAGCTGGCAAATATTGGAGCTGGAATTTAAAACCCCTGGACACCAACCCCTGGCTTCCAGGGCATGAGTTCTTAACCATGAGTATGCATTGTCTCTCAATAAATGACAAACTGGTTTCTGCTTAACACTTTCACAAAAAGAGAACTCACTTCTCTTCAGGAGTCAGACATTAAGTTCCATGAACACAAGAGTCATGGTAATTTTGCTCATGACTATAATACAAGTGCCCAGAATTTACTCAGTAAATGGTAAAGGAATGAAATAAATGGATTTGTGGATGGATGAATGAGGTGTTATTACATTGCAATTCTAGAAAGTTCTAATAATTTTTTTTTTGAAAGGTCTAATAATTCTACTGGTGTCACTGGAGAAGAGTAATATTAGCCAATTCCCTCCCCTAATAAAGAAATACATGGAATGATTAATGTAGGTTAGGGCTGCATTAGCTTTTCGGCTACCACTTTCCTTAGGACCTGGCATGTGAATCGGTGTCAGGCTGGAGTTTCCTGATTCTGTACAATGCAACTGATTTATTTGTAACCAAATCACAGGATTTTACATTTACCTCTGTAACGTTTGATCGGATCTGTTCCTTCCTAGTTTTAGGCTGTCTTAAAGAAACAGTCAGACGTGATCAACACATTAACCTGTCCTCCCTGTATTGTGCTGCACACCATTGTTAAGATACCTTCCTTCTCTGTCTTCATTCAGTAATTACCATTCATATGATAGACAGGGCAACAGTCCAGTACTCTTCCATACATTTTTTTTTTCATGCAACATCTGTTTATTGAGCATCTACCACCAGGTGGAAATAAGGTCCCTGCTCTCACAAAGCTTTCTACCAAATCAAGTAAATAAATAAAGAAAAGCAACCCCAAATTGTGTTAAGTACTAAGACAGAAACAAACCAGTAGGAAATCTTATTAGAGCAGGAAGAATTCTCTAAGGAGACGGGACTTAAGCTGAGATCGTCAGGAAAAGAAGGTACCAGAAATATGACAAGTCAGAGAAAATGCTTCCCAGAAAGAGAGACCAAAGAAGCCAAAGGCACTCAGGAAAAAGACCAATCTATTCTAGGGACCAAAAAAAAGTCTTGTTTTACTAGAGCACAAGAGCCAAAGACAGAGTGACGTGCAATGAGGAGGCAGAGGAAGGCGGAGGCCAGATCACACACAGCCTTAGAGGTCATGGTAAGGAATCTGGAGCTAACTCTAGATGTACTGGAGGATGTAGAAGGGAGAAAAATAACTTGATTTACATCTTATACAAATCGCTCTTAGTTATAATATCAGGCATGGATTGGAAAGAGGCACATGTGAGAGTGGAATGTGCTATCACAATCATCTGGGAGAAAAGTGATGATAGTCTGGACTAAAATAGAGGCAGAGATAAGTGGACAGATGAAATACATATGTTGTAGGTAGAACAAAAGGATGTGTTTATGAATTAGATGTAAGGGATAAAAAAAGATAGAAGTCTTTTGGGCTTTTTGGTTTTTCTTGAGATGGCGTTTCACTCTTGTTGCCCAGGCTAGAGTGCAATGGCGTGATCTCGGCTCACTGCAACCTGCGCCTCCCGGGTTCAAGTGATTCTCCTGCCTCAGCCTCCTGAGTAGCTGAGATGACAGGCATGCACCACCACACCCGGCTAATTTTGTATTTTTAGTAGAGACGGGGTTTCTCCCTGTTGCTCAGGACAGAAGTTAAGGATACATTCCAGATTTCTGGATTTAACAACTAAACAAGTAATTTGCTATTTTGAGAAATAAGGAAAACTGAAAAAAAAGAGAAATAGTAGGAAGAAGGGGGAAATGAAGCTTTCACTCTGGAGCTGCAGTCTTGAAGACACCTATGAAACCTCCAGGTGAAAATATGGGGGGAATTAGATGTGCACATCTGGAGCTCAGAAGAGAAAGGAGGGCAGAGGAACGCAATGTGGGAGTGATCAGCACACAGCTTGGTTTTAAAGGCCTAGAAATGAAGGAGATCACCTAGGGAAATAGTACAAATATCAAAAGGAGACCAAAGCTATTTCCTGAGTCACAGCAGAAGCCTCAACAAAGGAGAACCAGCAGAAAACCAGCAGAGTGTATTAATGCAGAAGCTACAAGAGGAGAGCATTTCTAGAAGGATGGGGTAGTCAACTATGTCACCTGACACTGAGGGGCCAAGTGAGATGATGCCAGATGATCCAGTAGATTTGGCAGCATGGAAATCACTTATGGCAATGACAAGAGCAATCTCAGTAGACAGCTGGGGGTGGAAGTCAGATTGGAGTAGGCGAAGACAGAAAGAAAAAGGGGGAAGTGAAATGGCATGTAGAGATGTCTCTGAATGGTTCTGCTATGAAGGGGAGTAGAAAAATGGAGCTTTTGATAAAGGAGAAGACTAGACTAAGCGACAATCTCTAATGATGGAAGATGCTAGAGAATACCAGAGTTTCTCAGTACACTCACAAGAATGATACAAGAGAAAGAGGCTGATGACGCAGAGAGTGAATAACCAAAGAAGTGGAGACCTTGAGTGTCTAGAGCAGTAGCCCCCAAGTCAGATATATAGGGATTTGTAAGGCAATCTGGTAGAGTGGTGGGGCACAAGAGAGAGATAGAACTGCTTTATTTTTAATATAAAATAAAAGAAATCAAGCATTCTTAAAATACGTATGCATATACACACACACACACAAAAATAGGTTTAATATGAAAATTATTATAAAACAGACACAAGTACATAAGTACTACCACCGGCATACTACCGGTGGTGTGCTGGAGTCACTCCACACCGGCTCATGAGAGCTCACTGTGTACATCTCTTTCCAATCAGGCATTCAGTAACACCATGATGGTGCTTGAAACTGTCCACAGTGAGAGTATTTACACTGCGGAAATCAAAAAACACTAAAAATCAAGGCTGGTTCTCTTCCCCTACAGGCCACTTGTTAAACATTGTCTAGGACATCACTATATGTGCTTATCTACTGATAGCAGTATGTGATCAAAAATATTTGGATAGGAGAGAAGATACTTCTTATATTGGAATAGGCTAGAAGGAGAAAGAAGGTATGAATTCAGATAGGATGATAAATGTAATAATAGTAGGCAGATGAGTAAGTTCTAGGGTTTCTTTTGGAGGGGTGGTGGTTACAGAAAGCTCTGACTTTCTCAGTGAAGTTAACGTGAATCACTAGCTAAGAATGCATGCTGGTCATTAGAGCTGTTTGCTAAATAGTTCTGGATTCCTCCCCTGCTACCCAGCTTTTTGGGCCCAGTATAAAATTACACTTCCTGGCCCCCTCATGATGGATGAAACATGGGATTACTTCTGTCCAGTGAAAAATGATGGTCATCCTTCCAGCCTGGAACATGTCATTGTCACTGCAAGACCCTCCAGCATACTCTGCACCCCTCTGCCACAGCAACCAGCTGGTGGCTGCTTGGATCTCTGAGCTACTTTAATGGGTAGTGACTCTGTGCCAACCCACAAATGATACATAAAATGGACAAGAAATATCATTGTGTGGAGCCACTGAGATTTGAGAGTTATCAGTTACTATATCATAATCCAGCCTGTTCTGACTGAGGCAGAGTGCAGGAGATGTTATAGAAGACATGAAGAAAGTGGGAGGAAGTGCATGTAAGAAAAATCAATGAGTCAAGTTTGAATGTGAAAAAATGACTTTACTAGGTAAGTGTGGTAGGACTGCTCTGCTTCTCAAAATGCCTACCTGAGGTGTTGACCATGAACTGAAAGTGACAAAGAGAAGAGTCATGTGGCATACCACTATGGACTGTCATTGAGACTGTCAGGGATCCATTAAGGATTTAGAGTTTCCATATTTCAGTTATCCCCATTGGAAAACAGAAACAGTGATATCGTACTTTCTATTTACATAGCTTATGAAGAAAGCAATGCGATCCTGTAGGCAGAGACCAAATATTCTGGAGCCATGAGCAGTAACTCTAATTCTATCACTATACTGGTTACTTTCTAAGCAAGTCCCTGAGGCCCCAGTATACTCAAAGCAATGATGAAGAAGTGATGAAGAAGGTAATTTCTTCACACTGTCTTAACACCTCCAGTACTCTCTGAATGGTCTTTAGTATAAAATAATAAAGAAAAGTATGGTAATTCCAAAGAACTCTGTTTCTGAACACACTCCCCTCTGGGACTAAGAAAGGAACACTGAAAATAATGCACTCATATGCACAAGCGCCTGCCCTCCCCCCATTGAAATCTTGCTGCCCTTGTTCAGCATACACTGGGTCTCAACACTATATAAGATCTATTTAATACAGGGAAATTATAACCCTATGGACCAGGAAAACCATAAAACCACATAAATATCATCTGCAAATACCTTGACATAAAAAACAGCATAAAAAGAAAATAATGGCATGGGAAAATATTCCATTTTTTTCCACTTAGATCATGTCCCTTTTCTCTCTGACCATAAGTGCTTCTATTCCTGCAGTCCTCAAGTGTCTAGCTCTTAAGTACTTTCCCAAGGCTCTTCCCCCAACTCCATATCTGGATGGTCCTTCCCATCCCTGGGTCATTTTCTCATAGAAACCTTTCCTGAATCTCCACCCTCAAATAGGTGCCCTCTGTTATCACTCCACACACTTTACTTCTCTTTCATAGCACTTATCTATTTGTAACTATATTTATTTAAACTATTATTTGTTTAATAATCTGTCCTGTAAGATCACAAGCTCCTAAAAGAAGACAGTATTAGTGGCCAGGAGCAGTGGCTTACGCCTGTAATCCCAGCACTTTGGGAGGCTGAGGCAGGTGGATCACCTTATGTCAGGAGCTCGAGACCAGCCTGGCCAACAAGGTAAAACCCCGTTTCTACTAAAAATACAAAAATTAGCTGTGTGTGGTGGCAGGCATCTGTAATCCCAGCTACTCAGGAGGCTGAAGCAGGAGAATCACTTGAACCCGGGAGGTAGAGGTCGCAGTAAGCCCAGATCGCACCACTGCACTCCAGCCTGGGAGACAGAGTGAGACTCCGTCTCAAAAAAAAAAAAAAAGAACAAGAAAATAGCATTAGTACCCGTTATAGCCACAGCACTTGGTTCCACATAAGTGCTCAAGACTCCTTTCTAAGAATAAAAGCTTTAAAAGACTGAAGCAGATGAGTGGAGATCTTGGCTGGGGTAGGAAAGAAAACTAAATGTAAAGAGGCATGAGAGATCTTTTTGGGGTGCTAAAAATGTTCTAAAACTACTGTGATGATGGTTGTATGCCTCTGGAAATTTACCAAAATCAATGAATTATACAATTTTAAAAGGTGCATTTTATGGTATGTAAATTATACACATATACAGTTAATCAATAAACTTTTTAAAAAAGAAGATAGATGTGAATATCTGAAATTTTAAAATTTTGTATAAAATAAATCATAAAAATAAAAGGCAAACAAACTGGAAACAAAAGTACAACCTATATGGCAGGAACGTAGAACCATTAAAAATTTAAATCCACACACACACACACACATTCACAAGCAAATTAATAGAGAAGCCTCTTAGCACATAAAAAAATTAACTGCCTGGGCGCGGTGGCTCACACCCGTAATCCCAGCACTTTGGGAGGCTCAGACAGGTGTATTGCTTGAGCTCAGGAGCTCCAGACTAGCCTGGGCAACAAGGTGAAACCCCCTCTCTACTAACAATACAAAAAAATTATACGGGTGTGGTGACATGCACTTCTGGTTCCAGCTACTTGGGGGGCTGAGGTGGAAAGATGGCTTGAGCCCAGGAGGTGGAAGCTGCAGTAAGCCTAAGCCTGGGCCACAGAGTGAGACCCCATCTCAAAGATAGATAGATAAATAAATATTAACTATATCAAAGTTGGAAAATATATAATTGGTATTATATTATACTTAAATTAGTTAGTCTATCAAATTTGCATTAAAACATTTTATAATAGTAATACATATTGTTGATAATGGCAAAATGCAATATTCTGATAGCGAGCAATTAGGAATGCAAATTATTACAACGTTGCTTAAGGCCAATTGGACAAGATCTTTCAGAACCTAAATATGCCCGTGTCTTTTCATGCAGTTATTCTACTTTTAGGAATTTGTCATAAGGAAGTTATTAAACACACAAGATTATAAGAATATCCATCACACTGTTATTGATAATAATTAAAAACTGAAAATCACCGAAATGCCCAAGAAGGGATTAGAAGGGAAAATGGTACAACCACGTGATGGAATATTAAAGTAACAAACTTAACTGTTTGAAAGTCAGTAGGAAACTATAGTCATAGAAGAAGTTAGTAACAGGATAGTCAGACAAGAGGATCTCAGTTTCATTAAAAGAAAAACAGTACGTTACTGTAAAGGCTCACAGAAAAAAAAAAAAACTTGGAGAAAAAGATAGCCAAAAGTTTATGGTGGTTATCCCTGAGTAACGTACTTGAGCATTATTTTAATTTTCTTCTTTAGACATCTATATTATTTTCAAATTTCCCAAAATAAGTGTAAAATATTTTTAATCAAAAAAATCAGAGCGAAGATGCTGCACTAAAAAACTTCTTAATTTTCATGACATTTCTTATATTTGCCAAGAGATTCTTTCTGATGGCTCTAAATGGTCAAAAATCTTCAACAGAACTTCTGGTACTATTTAAATCTGTTGTTCAAGACTGAGGAATTTTCACTGTGCCACAGTGAAAACAAATAATAATAATTGGCTAATTTTGTCACTGTCTCAAAGAAAATGTAAGAGAAAAAAAAAATCCCAACCTAAATGCCCTCTTTTATTGTTTATAAAGTAATTAAATTAGTGCCTGACACATAAACGTACTACGTAGCATTTGTTCAATTTTTCTTTGAAAAAAAAAAAAGAACAAGTAACTTTGGAGAATAAGTGAACATTAAGTAACTTAATATTAATTCATTCTGTCAAACAAATAAGTTCACTTTCCATTTTGGACAGGTACATGTAGAACATTAGATATCACAAATAATTTGGAACAGCTGTTGGCAGATTTTCAAATATGCTAGACTTTTTTTCATTTAATCCCATTAGAGTTTTTTCCAATGAGTCATGAAATTTATATTAGTAGTTGTCTGGTCACATACTGTATTTCTTGAGATCCACAAATGATCCTGTGGCATAAATGATGATTATATAGTTTAATAAGTATTTGGAAAGGTATTTTAGATATAAAATGCCAGCATGCCAGGCCTTTGTCAATGGCTGAAAGATGTGGAAAGCTAAGCTCTCTGGAGATCAGGCTTCATTTTCTGTCTATTTTAAGCCATTATATAAAAATTCTACCTTTTCCTCCCATATCAAGAGATGCTTCTGAAAGATTTCATCAGACAGAGAAGTCAGACATGGTTTTAAATGAGTAAGATACCAGTTTACCAGGGGCTCACTTAAATGAAGCCCAGTGGAACTCAACCTTGGATAGAGAGAAAAAAAATTTTAAATCTTCAAGTGACTCGGGAAATGCCCTTCACTTAAAAGTGCCAGAATATTCTGATTTTAGAGGAGCGTATTTCTAATCTAGCTGTTCATAGATTTTGCTCCTAACTCTATTTTGCACTCAGCAATTCGCACCCTATCACTCATTTTCTATACAATTTTTGTTGTCAAATGCTTGCAACTTGGCAGCTGTCTGATGACGAATGGGCTAAACACTCATCTGACCCAGACTCTGTCTGCATGATGCAAACTAGAGCCCCAGAAGGGATACACTTCTGGAGTCCCTGTTCAGACTCTGCCACAGCTATCACAAGACTTGAGGTAACATGTGCTTTGCTACAAAATGACGTAGAGATTCTCGTTCATTCATTCATTCATTCATTCAATACTTCATTTCATTTTGTTTACTTAATATTTCCCAAATACTTGCTATGTACCAGGTACTGTATAAAGTGCCAGACATACAAGGATTGAAAGAAGATAGGTCCTATTTGACAGCATCTCATAATTTAACAGTATAGACTGAAATGGAAACAAAAAGAGAAGAACCCACTACAATAGAAGTGTGAGTATACTGCTATGGGAGCGGAGAATAATTAGGAAGGAAAAGCTGGAAAACCCTTAGGTACTGAATACATATGTATTGAACACTTACTCTTTGGAAAGCACTTGGGTGCTGAGAACATGGAAGAGAGCAAAACGTCTATTTCCTCTCTAGAAGCTCATGTTCTAGTATGCTGAGCCATACAATAAGCATATAAATAAATAAAAGATGGTATTTTAGATGATAATAAGTCTATGGGGAAAAATAAAGCCAAGGAAGTAGGATAGGGAGTGCTGGGGTAAGTATGCGTATTTTACACAGGGTGGTGAGGGAAGGCCTCTAGATACAGTGACGTCAGAGCAGAAGAAAGCAAGAAGTAAGGGTACAATCTCTGCAGATGCCTGGGGAGATAAGAGAGTTCCAGGTTGCAGGAACATTCACTGCAAAGGCCTTGGGGCAGGAGTGAGCTTGGTTTATTCCAGGAAGAGTAAAGTGCCAGAATAGGAATAAAAGTGTGAGGAGGGTGGGGAGTGGGCAGGAGTAGGAAATGAGGTGAGGGAAGCAGTTAGGAACCCAAGCATGTAGAGCTTTGTGGGTGCATGTCAGGTCCTGGGCTGATGGGAAGCTATTCAAGGGCTTTGAGCAAGAAAGTGTAACGAGCTGATTTATGTTTTCAAAAGATCACTCCGGATGCCGTGTTAAAATCAACTAGACCGGGGGAAGGAGGCAGAACCAGTCAGAAGGCTGTTGCAACAGAGATGATGGCAGTTTTGGCCACGGTGTAAGCAGCAGAGGTGGTGAGAAGCAGTCAGATTTTGCATACATTTTAGAACAAAAGGGATTTTCTGAAGCCTTCACAGAATATGTAGTGTTTAAGTAAAGTCTTTAAGAGTAGATGCTTACCAGACAGAAAAGGGAAGAGAGTACTAGCAAGGAAGGATAAGAGGGCACAGCAGAGTCAGGGTGGAACCAAGAACTCCCTATGACAAGAGTTTATGGTTGAGTGCCATTTTAGGCCATGGAATGAGATTACACCAGAGAGGTTAGTTTAGGGTCAGAAAGTCAATGGCAGCCAGGTATGGTGGTTCACACCTGTAATCCCAGCCCTTTGGGAGGCCGAGGCAGGCAGATCACTTGAGGTCAGGAGTTTGAGATCAGCCTCGCCATGTCCATCTCTACTAAAAATACAAAAATTAGCCAGGCATGGTGACATGCACCTGTAGTCCCAGCTATTCGGGAGGCTGAGGCAGGAGAATCGCTTGAACCTGGGAGACAGAGGTTGCAGTGAGCCAAGATCGCACCACTGCACTCCAGCCTGGGCGACAGAGCAAGACTCTATCTCAAAAAAAAGAAAACAAGAAAGTCAATGGCCTCATAGGGTGGATATGCTGAGGAATTTGAACTTGACCTTGGAAAGAAAGGAGACTCAACAAAATTTATAAAACAAGGAGGTACAAGTCAGTTCTGATGGCACTGGGGAGGGCATGAGGAATGCCAATCAGGAGGATGCTAAAACTGCAGAGGTGGAAGATGATCAATGCGGCCTACATAGTTGAGGTAGTGTCTGTGGGATAGAAAAAGAAAAAACAATTTGAGAGATTCTAAAGAGGTAAAACCACCAGGGGCCCAGCGACTAAATGAGGGAAGAAAGCAATGGGTAGAAGTAGAGGGTGGTGAGCTTTCTAATTTTAAGAATGGGACTAGGGGATACCATCAGAGAAGAGGCTGAATGGGAGGAGCCTTCTCTGAATAAGGATTCTGAATGAATCCTTATTAAAATGTAAATCACATCCTGTCATGCTTGTGCTCCAAGCCCTCTCATGCCTCCTCATCTCAGAGTAACCACCAATGTTCTTCTTACAGAACTTACAAACTGTAAGTTCCTATATAACCGGGTCCCTCTCTCTCTCTCTCTGACTGTCTCCCCTGCTGTCACCAGCTCTCTCCCTCTGTTCCAGATATGTTGGCCTCGGGTGCTTTTCCTGCCAAATGTATCTCAGAGGCTTTGCTATTCTGTAGGCCCAGAACATTCTTCCCACAAGTATCTACATGGCTTGCTCCTACACCACCTGTCGCACAAGAAATAAGCTCAAAGAAGACATGAATCTCTTGTTAGTTTTCACAACTTCATTTCTAATGCCTAAAACATTACCTGGCACAGAGTTGGGGAGTGAAATCCATTTGTTTAATGGAGTAAGTAACTTAATGAATATGAATCATGTTGAGTTAGAGGTAGCTGGAAGACTTTCAGGTAGAGCCGCTCCATAGGCAGTTGGAAGTGGAGAGCTGGAGGTCACAGGGAGAGCTGGGATGGGGACAGAGGTCTGGAACCATTGAGACAAGAGCAGAGTCATCTCAGAAGGATGAAGAAACACAAGGGAAGAGAGAAGCAGTATAGGACTTAAGAGTAGAGACCCGAAAGCCAACAGCCCAGGCTTAAATCCTAGTCCCAACATATCCTGCATATAAGTCTTGAACAAATTTTTAAACTTCTCTGTCCCTTGGTTTCCTCATCTCTAAAATCGGGTTTTAGTAATACCTGTCTCAGAAGAGTATAGCAAGATTTCAATGAGCCCATATATGTAATGCACTTAAAATAGCAACAGAACAACCTAGCACACAGCTAGTACACAATCAATGAAAGCAAGGGGGTTACTGAGGAGAGTCTCATTTTCTTTGGATAAGAGGGGCTGCATTCATATTTCTGGAAGCCAGAGTCTGTTTTCTGACTATGTAAGTCCTTGCTTCCTTGTATTCCATGATGAGCTAACAGAGGTTCTCTCTGCTTTTCTGCTTTGACTTTTGGTGGTTTGGTTTTGCTTCTTTTATCTATGGTCTTATTAAAAGAAACTGCAAAACTTCTCTGAAGGTGTTTTGAATTGGAGCACGGTAGACCAAGAGGTGGACAATATAACAGAAAGAGCATGGGCATTCAGAGTAAGACAAATATGGGCTGAACTCCAGCTCTTCTACTCGGATAACTAGTCTCTCCTGATTTCCTCCTTTTTTAGAGAGGGGGCCTTGTTATGACATGCAGGCTGGACTCTAATTCCTGGGCTCAAATGATCCTCTCACCTCAGCCTCCCAAGTAGGTAGAACTTACAGTTGTGCCTGGTTCCTCTCTTGATTTCTACAACAGAAATAATACCTACCTCAAGTACCTCAAGCCTGAAGAAGAGTAGTTGCTGAATACCTATTTGTGGAATGAATGAATGAGGCTGTTGTGAGGATTACATGTGAGAGTATGCATAAAACACGTAGCACAAAGCCTAGCACGCTGTAAAGGTCAATCAACAGACCCAAAACGGAAGCTGCACAGACTCCTCTGTTTATGACTGGCAGCTGGATTGGCATTCTTGTGGTGAAGGCCTGTTTAAGGAACCCAGTGTCAGGTCTGAACTTTCTATTTATTCATGTCATTAAAAAGTATTTTCATTTCATCTTTTAAGAGAAGAGGTTTACTTTTACTAAAGTTTTACTGAAGTACTAAGCCTTCTTAGAAGGTGTACTTTGGCCAGGCGCAGTGGCTCACACCTGTAATCCCAGCACTTTGGGAGGCTGAGGCAGGTGGATGACTTGAGGTCAGGAATTCGAGACCAGCCTGGCCAACATGGTGAAACCCCATCTCTACTAAAATTACAAAAATTAATCAGGCATGGTGGCAGGTGTCTGTAATCCCAGCTACTCGGGAGGCTGAGGCAGGAGAATCGCTTGAACCTGGGTGGCAGAGGTTGCAGTGAGCTGATATCACACCACTGCACTCCAGCCTGGCCACAGAGTGAGACTCTGTCTCAAAAATAATACTAATAATAAAAAATAAAATAAATAAATAAATAAAAGAAAAGAACAGAAAAACAAGAAGGTGCACTTAGAGTGATTCGATATTGGTATCAGGGTTTGTTGTGGGCCTTGAAAAGATAACAGAGAAGGCTTGATGGTTGTTCTGTTTGCATTTAGGTTTCCTTTTATCCCTTAGCGGATGGCTGGTTCAGAGCACAGTGGGCTGATAACCTTTTGTATCTCATTCTTCCTGTACCATTTTCACACTACAAAAGCTGAAATGGCTCAGCAGCTGCTTTGTGACAATGCATGTAATCATGCACTAGAAGGCTCATAGCTATGAAAATATTAGTAAGCATTTCAGAACTAATTGCATTTTTGTGGGTTTACCTGTCTTAAGGGAACATTTAAAAATTATTTTTTGCCTGACTGCAAAAGAATATACATTCACTGCAGATTACAGCTTCAAGTATGAAGGGGGGCAAGGAGGAAAACCAGACAGACCTATAAGAGGACTGATAGTGAAGAGGAAAGATGGTGTAAATCAAATGGGGATGGAGATAAGAGACAGTGGCCTAGGAATAATACTGAGCTAGAAGTCACAGAAATCATATTGACCTGGATTCTAGATGGATAAAGTCCTTCTTTCCTCTCTTCCTTCCTTGGTTACTGATGGTCAGCTATGTACATGCAGGTGCTAGAGATACAAAGATGCCGTGACCTAATTCCTATTCCGATTTTCATGGTAACCCTCCGCTTTAAGACTTCACATTCTAGTAGGAAAGAAGAGGTGAAAATTTATTATTTTTACATGCCCAGAGGGCCTACCCTTCTTCTTTGGAAACAGGACTCCGATTTTCCCTTGGGAAAGCCACCCACGTCTAACTCACATAGTGCATGCAGTTTGGTGGGAGTACTCCCACTCCAGCCCCACTCCAAGAGTAGGTGCAAGAACTAGGCCAGGCAAACAGGAGCATTTGACTCTCCTGAACATGATGACTAGTTCAGTCATAAGCACACGACTCCAACCAGGCCAACAGGATTACTTCTGGAGAATTTGATGGAACCAGGGAAAAAGAACTCCCTACCTTTTTCTAAGATCCCAGATGCCAAAGACCACATACCCCTTGGGCTGTCAGAGTCCTGCTATGCTCTTAGATGAGAGCCTACTGAGCATGAGATCACAATGAGGAAAGCTAAGCCAAGAAAAACAGAAAGAAACTGATCGGATGACATCTTTTGTAAAGCTGGATTTTGCCACGTACTCCCAGACTTCTAAGGCAAGTCAATAAATTCCCCTTATTTTTTGCCACAGTGAGTTTGATTTAAGTTTTTGTCATTTGTAATTGAAACAGTGGTGTCTAATTCAGAGAGACAGACACGGGATCCTGTAATTGCAATACCACATGTGCTAGGTGATGCAGAGTTATTTACAAGGAGTGCAATCAACTTGACTTGTAGGTAGCATAAGCTGGAAAAATGTTCACAAAGGAGGTGATGTTTAACTGAACTCTTGAAGAATTAGCCATCTGCAACAGGATAAGGAGCAAAAGGAAGGAGGAGGAGCTATGCAGAAGAAACAGCATGAGCAGAGGCAAGGAAGTGTGGAATGTCCGAGGAAATAAAAACAGTCACTATGTTAAAGCATTAAATTCATAGCAAAAAGCCGACTCTGAAGAAATGTACATGCTCTGTAGGCCATGAGGAGTCATGGGTGATCTAATTTGACCTTTTCACCTGTCATTTAACCTCTCTAGCCCAGCTTCCTCATAGGTAAAATAAGGTTGATCAGAACACATCACTGAAATTGATAAAAATATTAAAACACCTTACCTGCTGATAGAATTCATCATCTTTGGGAGTCAGATAAGGAAGCCAAGTGTCTTCAAGCTCTTCAAGAAGCCTCAGTTTCTGTTTGAAAATAATAATAATTACATATAAGTGAATATACAATGACCCAAAATAAGGCACTTTCTTATTTTTCAAATAAAAGAATACAAACAAATTTTAGCCAACTTTGAATTTATAATCTTTTAGAGAGAGAAATTAGTCAAATCGCAATTATAAAATGTATTAATTAAATTATATATATATCTTTTTTTTTCTTTTCTTTTAGAGACAGAGTCTCGCTCTGTCACCTAGGCTGGAATACAGTGGTGTGACCATAACTCACTATAACATCAAACTCCTGGGCTCAAGCGATCCTCCCGTCTCATCCTCCCAAGTAGGTGGGACTACAGGGGTGCCACCATGCTTGGATAATTTTTTTTTTTATTTTTAGTAGGGACAAGGTCTCGCTATGTTGCGCAGGCTGGTCTCAAATTTCTGACCTCAAGCAATCCTCCCATCTTGGCCTCCTATAGTGCTGGGATTATAGGCATGAGTCATGGCACCCAGTCAATTTACATACATACTAAATTACACATGGTATGAAGCATAAACTTAGAAATAATTTTATTCACTCTCACATTTCATGAGACAATTTGATTCACTTTTCACATGTATTGTTGACATCCAGGTCTTTTTCATCGCTAGAGCCAGCTTACAAGTCATCCAATACAGTTTTCCAGAGCAAACGCCCATCTGTACAATCTGCTTGAGACATAGTAGCTTGTAAATCCTTTTACGGTACTATCACTGGAAATACCAAACCAAGCCACAAGTATCTATCTGCATAATGTCAGGATATATAGAATAGTTATTCATCTTGTAAACATTTATTTGAGATCATATCCACTTACAGCATTGCTTTCTTAGAGTGATCTATCATCTCTATAATAATTACTAAATCTGTGTTAAACATCTTTGTTTCTTTTCTTTTCCAATTCCATGAAGCAGCCTTTTTAAGCACTCAAAGCCAGCATTGTCTGAGGCTGTTTCCAGAGACTATGTTTTCCCCAAACAGTACTGTGCTATTCAAACAAAGTAACTGAAAGAGGATCTCATATTATAAAGTATCTTATAAGAAATCAGATACATATAGGGCAGGGCACCTGCTTCCTTCTAAGGGATATTTTTCAAAGAATATCTGACCTTACATTCAAGAATATATGGAGTTTGTGTGTGTACGTGGCACATAAATGGCATAAATGTGCACATACACTCACAGACACATAGACATGTACATACAACAGACATTATCTGTAAGAAAGAAAGCAAAAACAGCAGAAACAACTGGGTTTCAAATAAAAATGCAATTAAATGCATCATCAAAGCTACTGTCAGCCAGTAAGTCACATTTATAAAAATTAGATAATGGTACACCTTGCTCTGGGCCAATATAGTTCCACTCCATAAGAATATGACTTGGTAAACACAAACTGGATTTCAGGCTCCACCTGCTCCAATGGCCACTGTCTTTACAAAGTGCACAACCTACTCAACCAGACGTGGTGGCCCTAAGTACTACCCTCTCCCACCCCAGGATAGCAACCTTCTCTCACAAACCCATCACAATCAGAGTAGTCAAAGGAAACGTCCTTTTAGGTAAAACACAAATTCTTTCTGGATTGTTTTTGTATCATTATCTAAAGTGAGGAAAAAGAAAGGGAATAGAAGTATAGCAACCAATTGACCTAAGAGACACAAAACCGAATTCTACTCTTAGGCATAATTCTATTATATTTATTTAGTCAAAGTCTTTGTTTTGACTATAGGTGTTTTCTCATTTATAACAAAAAGGTTGACTTACCAGTTCAACTATGAATTTTTTTTTTTTTTTTTTTTTTTTTTTTTGATACAGGGTCTCACTCTGTCCCACAGGCTGAAGTGTGGCCCAATCACAGCTCACTGCAGCCTTGACTTCCTGGGCTCAGATGATTCTCCCAACTCAGCCTCCCAAGTAGCTGGGACTAAAGGTGCAATGCCACCATGCCTGGCTAGTTTTGTTTTACTTTTCTTTGTAGAGATGAGGCCTCAGTATGTTCCCTAGGCTGGTCTCAAACTCCTGGGCTCAAATGATCTGCCTGCCTTGGCCTCCCAAAGTGCTGGGATTACAGAAGTGAGCTCCCATGCCTGGCCTAAATTATGATACTTTTATAGTTATAATACTAATGTAACACATACCATTACAGATAATCGACAAACCAGTTTGGATAACTCTCTATTGGTTAATCAATTTATCTGTTTTTCAGTATTAATCATTATTTGGGCCATAGAAAGAACCAATGATATTTCTATGTGCATACTTATACATTTCTCCACTCCATCATAAATTTAATCAAAATCTATACTTCAATTTTTACTTCAAGCTCAGAAATGCCTCCATTTTCCTATGAATATTTTATCAATTCTTAGTCTTTTTTATAGACATAAAGTGCCAGAATATTTATAAATGCCAAAAAAAGTAAGCCTTGAATAATTCAAATGCACATTTCTCAAACCTTGAAATGGCTCCACCTTGCAAACACCACCTTAAGATCTCTACATGAGAGTCCATCAATAAAGCTAATCTACATATAAAGAGGAGCACAAAAGTACAGATTCCCAAAAGTAATTACATACTCCACCTAAATCAGGTGAAACAGCAACAGACCTGTCCCATAGGTTGACAAGTGCCAATGTAGGCTGAACCTCTGCTTATAATTAATGGTTCAGCTAAATTCTGTAACAACCACCACTTCTTAGTTCATTTCGGAATTGAGCATCAGACAGGTATAAAACATTGTAACTTAAAAGGCTGTATTAAAAGGATAAAATTTGACAAGATTTTTCCTACTCTAGAGCAAGCAGCATATAACTGATCTTTCACTAGGAATTTTCATTTTAATACTGTGAGCAATGTTGTGTCTACACGACAGCAGAGAATGGGGACCAGAAAATCACCCAACTTAAGACCCTACAGATAAAAATCTGCTCTGAACATCAACACTCACTACTTGCAATTTTACCAAGTAACTGACAAGATCAATTATTAAATAACAATATTTACAAACATAAAGAGAAGTTTTGGTCATGTTTACATCAGTGAAATCAATCAGATATCAATAGTAAATTAAATTGGTAGCTCATAAACATCAAAATTTAAAATTCTTTTTTTTTTTCTTTTTTTGAGACGGAGTCTCGCTTTGTCGCCCAGGCTGGAGTGCAGTGGCCGGATCTCAGCTCACTGCAAGCTCTGCCTCCCTGGTTTACGCCATTCTCCTGCCTCAGCCTCCCGAGTAGCTGGGACTACAGGCGCCCACCACCTCGCCCGGCTAGTTTTTTGAATTTTTTTAGTAGTGACGGGGTTTCACCGTGTTAGCTAGGATGGTCTCGATCTCCTGACCTCGTGATCCGCCCGTCTCGGCCTCCCAAAGTGCTGGGATTACAGGCTTGAGCCACCGCGCCCGGCCAAAATTAAAAATTCTTAACTGCTTTATAAAAATCAAACATTAAGATTGTTTTATGAAAAGCAAGGTCACTATGGGCAAGACTAAGAAAAACAGGCCCTTTCGCTCTGCTATCAGGAGGGCAAAACAACACGATCCTTAGAGAGGGTAACAGTCAACTCCTTTCAAAATGCAAATGCATTTACCATGTGAGCCAGCGAACCTACTTTTGATTTATCCTTCTAACATACTTGTACCATGTTCAGAAGAATATATGCACGAGGATACTCATTACATCATTATTTGTAGAACAAAAGTTTCGAATCACACTAAAAACCACTGAACTTTACACTTTAAAATGGTGAATTTTATGATATGGAAATTATTATCTCAATAAAACAAACAGATTAGAAACAATGCAAATCTCCAGCCACAGGGGACAGATGAATAAACTACAGGACATCCACGTGATGAAGTATAAAGCAACAGTAAACCAAAACAAGGACGCTCTCTGTTTATGAGCTAAAAAGCTCTCCAGAAGATATTGGGGAGTAAAAACCAAGGCACAAAACTCTGCTTGCATTCACACACAGAAACACAAAGGATGAATGACAGACTATTAAAGTGATTAACTGTCAACAGAGGTGGGAAATGACTAGAAAGGGACAAAGGCAGAGCCAAGACTACTCAAAATATTCCATTTTATATTGTTTTGATTTTCGCACTATGTAAACGTCTTACCTATTACCAATTCAAACATCTAACCTACTAATTCCTCACATGAAATTCAGTATAAAGATAAAGACAACATGATTTTTGGCATTGTTTTAGAAAGTGCATACTTTCGTCCATGTACAATGAAGTATTTATTTGGAAAACCATTGCAGACTAGCACACTAAAGAGGAGAGGAAAAAAAACAGCTCTGACAATTTTCTTTGTGTCAAATGCCAGCCATGGTAAAAACACACAACATTAAAATGCACTCTGGAGCACAGGTAGAAGGAGCTCACGTTTGACTGTCAGATCTGGCTAACTGCTGCTCCTCGGCCTGATGTACAGATAAATCCACACAGCTGGGCCCTGCAGCACACTGCTCTGCTCACACACTTCTTTGCTGTCACACTTGTGTCAAATACATCAAGCCGTTCACAAATGCCACATGGAGAGCCAGAGAGAGCGTGAAGCCTCAGCTCTCCTACCTGGCAGGAGGGGCAGATGAAGATCCTTCCACGCAGGCTACCACCTATTTCCACAGCTCTGGCAAAGTAAAAGAGGACAAAAGACCTATGTGAAACACACCACAGCCAGTCGCGGTGGCTCACACCTGTAATCCCAGCACTTCGGGAGGAGGAGGCAGGAGGATCACCTGAGCTCATGAGTTCGAGACCAGCTTGGGGACATGGCAAAAACCCGTCTGTATGAAAAAATACAAAAACTAGCCAGGTGTGGTGGTGTGCACCTGTAGTCCCAGTAGCTCAGGAGGCTGAGGTAGGAGGATCACTCGAGCCTGGGAGGCAGAGGTTGCAGTGAGCCGAGATCACGCCACTGCACTCCAGCCTGTGTGACAGAGTAAGACTCACTGTCTCAAAAAAAAAAAAAAAAAAAAAGCACCACAACTCAAATTCCTAAGGGTTTCAAGTTAAATATCAGAAACTACACCAACCCTAAGCCTCTGCTTTACTGTGAAAAAGTTAAGCTGTATCTGAGCTTGTATATCTTGTCACATAGAGATATGGTTTGAGAGTCTTACGGTAATTACATAAAAAGATTAAGTGGATTATGACTCATCATGTAAGGGTGTATCTCACCTACAAATGAAGGATATTTTTCATCCCACTCCTGACTCTTCAGCCGTGTCAAGATTATGCTCCTAAGGACACTTATTCTTTATCCATGTATCATGTTCCACATAATACTTCTTCAACTGTGCATCCTATTGTGTCAGGTTCAATAAAAATTTAATTTTGTTACCTGAGTCTTTTCAAAATACAATGACAAATAATGGCTAATGAACGTTCATTGTGAAAATAACTGCATGATCCTATGAGGGTTTTAAGTGGGAAAATGACCTAGTTCTTAAGCAGGGTGCTTAGTGGGCAAAGAAGACATATCTAAACTAACACTAGAAAGATCATTAAGAGCCAGGTGCAGTGGCTCACGCCTGAAATCCCAGCACTATGGGAGGCCAAGGAAGGCGGATCCCTTGAGGCCAGGAGTTCAAGACCAGCCTGGCCACGAAAGGGAACCCCATCTCTACCAAAAATACAAAAACTAGTTGGCCATGGTGGCGCACACCTGTAATCCCAGCTACCAGGGTGGCTGAGGCAAGAGAATCGCTTGAACCTGGCAGGTGGAGATTGCAGTAAGTCATCACTGCACGGTGACACAGCAAGATTCTTCCCCCCCCGCAAAAAAAAAGAAAAGAAAAGATCAATAAGAAGTAGCTAAACCAAAAGAAGTGTAAATAAATATTTCACATATACTTATACCATATTTGCTTTAGATAAGAAGAAAAAAAGTATTTCAACCATTTCAACAAATTCAGCATTCCCTGTCCTAAGAAAAACTTCCCTCTCCATGAAAATATGGCACAGTAAAAGTAAACTGGATTTGGAGGCGAAAGTCGGATTGAATGGAGACTCCTCGATGAGGTACCACATCGGAAGCAAACTCGCTCATTCTCAATTTCCTCATCTGTAAGAGACACTGTTTCATAGAGTTGTGATGATAAAATAAACATTATTCATATATATTAGTGCATTTTGCAAACTATAAACTATGCAGATATTAGGCAAATAGCATTCAGACAGTGGGGCACGGGTCTGTATAACAAAGCAAACTCCTTTGTTATGTGTTTATAGCCTAAGGCGCCAAACTCTTGAATTCCAGTGCCAGTCTAGGTTTATGATTTGGAACTACTTTCTTATCTCCCTGTGAGATGTAAATGACATTAATACATAAAGCTCTAAGAACAGTGCCTGGCACATAAACAGCCCTCAATACGCTTTGGCAACCATTCGTTGTTATTGTTGTTTATTCACGTCTGGAAAGGACAGTTTTATTTCCTAGTTATAAACTACTTATATAGGAATCTATGTGTAGCACATCAAATTACACTTTAGGCCACAGATTAATGCTACTGGATTAATACAAATCCAGATATTAATTAGTCTCAGTGATCTACAGGAGAAATGTATAAAAACTTCCCGTAAAAGTTTACACATATAAAATGTGTCAATTATGTGGTGGTGATCGTGTAATTTTTAATATGACAAAATTGCAAAATTTTAGAACATATAAAGAAACTAAGGCCCATCCAGAGCTATTAAGTGACTGGCAAGAGACTATACTGCTGCTTAGGAGAGAATCACAACTCCCATTCTTACTTCCCAGGTACAAGGCCACACCCACTGCACCACACCATCCCTGAGGCAAGAGAAATCATCTCTCTTAAGAACTGTTTAATTTTTAACTGAAAAACAACTACACAATATAACAATTTTTTAAAGTTTTTAATTAAAATCAATCCTACTTACAGATTTTTAAAACCAATACTTACAGCCACTGCTCTTGGACCCTCATGTCCTGGCTGCTTTGGTAGCTCTATAAGGCTTTCAAAAGAGATCTTTTTAATTAATATTTAGCAAGTCTTGTTCTGTTTCCAGTAATGGGAGCCAACACTATAGCATACCAAAAAAAATCTAGCCTGTATAGAAAATGTCATAATTTAGAAAACATCAGGAAGAATACTCAGAAGGAGTTCACCTCAGCAGTAGTGCAATAGCCCTAGACTCAATGTCACACTGTTCCTTTCTAATTAACTGCAATACCTGAAAAGATCCAACTGTTTCCAAGTAACTTAAATGAGTTATTTAAAAGAAGAGCAAGTACGGAATCCAGCACTTCAATGTTAAAAATTTACAGTGTTTGTCATCCAATCAAAAGCATCAAGGCATGGAAGTTTCTAAGAGAATACTACAAGGCAAGACAATATGACTGATAATAAAGAGAGAAATCAACTAATTGAAACTGGTGCAAAAACAAAACAGATGACAAAATGAGTAGACAAGTACACTGAAACAGTAAGTATAACGGTAGTTCACAAGTTCAAAAAGTTGGGAAAAGATTGAGCATGGTAAGTAGAGAAACAGAAGTAACGTTAAATCAAGCTTCTAGAGTAAATCCACAATATCTGAGAGGAAAGATACACTGGATAATAATAATTCAACACAAATTAGTTATAATAGAAGAAAAGAAAAATGAACCTGAAGACACAGCAAGGAAAATTATCCAAAATGAAATACAGAGAGGAAAAAGATAGGAGAAAAAAGTTAACAGAGCATCAGTGAGCTATGGGATGATTTTAAGCAGCTTAATACATGTAATTGGAGTTAACAAAGGAAAGGAGAGAGATTGGAAGACAGAAAAAAAGTGGCCAAATATTTTCCAAATTGGATGAAAACCATCAATCTACAGATTTAAGATGTTCAAAGGACTTCAATCACAAAAAACAAGAGGAAATAACACTAAAACGCATCATACGCGAATTACTTAAATCCAGTGAAAAAGATAAAGTCTTAAAAGCAGTCAGACAAAAGAAAATACAGTTGGCTCTCCATATATATGGGTTCCCCATTTATGGATTCAAACAACCACAGATAAAAAATATTCCTGAAAAAAAAAATGGCTGATTGTAGATATACTAAACATGTACAGACTTTTTTCTTATCATTATTCCCTAAACAATGAAATAGAACAACTATTTATATAGCATTTATATTGTATTACGTACTATAAGTAATCTAAAGATGATTTAAAGTACATAAGAAGATGTGCATAGGTTATATGCAAGTGCTACATGCCATTTTATATAAGGGACTTGAGAATCCATGAATTTTTATATTTGCAAGGGTCCTAGAACCACTCCCCCACAGATAGCAAGAGATGAAGGTACTGTGTACACACAAAAAAACTATAAAAATAACACCAAATAAGGCTGGGTGTGGTGGCTCACACCTGTAATCCCAGCACTTTGGGCCAAGGTGGATGGGTGGATCACTTGAGGCCAGGAGTTCAAGACCAGCCTGGCCAACATGGCGAAACCTCGTCTATACTAAAAATACAAAAATTAGCCAGGTGTGGTGGCGCACACCTGTAATCCCAGCTACTTGGGAGGCTAAGGCACAACAATCGCTTGAACCTGGGAGGTGGAGGTTGCAGTGAGCCGAGTTTGCACCACTGCACTCCAGCCTGGGCGACTGAGTCAGACTCTGTTTCAAAAAAAAAAAAAAAAGAAAAAAGAATAACACCAAATAGCTCGTTGTAAAAAAAATGGTTGCCGGAAGACAGAAGATAGTGGGGAAATGCTATAATATATTTCAACAATAAAGGAGAAATAAATATTTTTTCAGATATACAAAAGCAGAAAGAATTCAACACCAACAGACCTTCAAGGTAAGAAGTGATAATGGAAGACCTTCAGGTGGAAAGAAAAGGACAACAGATAAAAATCTGAATCTACTTAAGAGAATGAAGAGTATCAGAAATAGTAACTATATGGGAAATACAAAAGACTTCTCACTAAGTCTTTATAAAAGATAACTGACTAAAGCAAAAACAAGAGTAGTACATTGTGGGATTCATAACATATGTAGAAATAAAATGTATGACAGCAGCATCACAATGGCCAGAGAGATATGAAAAGTATATTGCAGTAAAAATTTTTATGCTACATGTGAAGTGCAGTAATACTTCAAGAAAGATTCCGATACGATAAAGACGGATACCAGAAACCCTAAAACAAACATTAAAAAAGCAAAGAATTACAAGTAATAAGCCAACAAAAGAGATAAAATGGAATCATAAAAAAAATCAATCCAAAAAAAGGCAGAAATCAAGAAAAAAAGGATAAAAAATAGACAAAAATGGTAGAATTGAATTCAACCATAGAAACAACTGCAATAACTGTAAATGATCTAAATAACCCAATTAAAGGGGAGAAACTGTCAAACTAGATTTTTTTTAAAAGCAGTATGCAACCATAGGTTGCCTATAAAAAATATTCTTCAAATATAAAGAAACTGGTTTAAAGTAAAATGATGGACAGGACATTGTGAAATTGTATTTAATGCCACATAAGTGTATACTTTAAAATGATTAAAATGATAAATTATATGTTATGTATATTCTACTGCAATAAAAAAAGATTTATAAAGAAGTAAAAAGTTGGAAAAAAAATTTACCCACTAATACTAATTAAAAGACAGTTGAAGTGGCTATATTGATATCAGACAAAACGGAATTCAGAATAAAAAATATTACAAGAGACAAAGTCATTTCATAATGATAAAGGAGTCAAATCATCAAGAACATAAAAATCTTCAACATTTATACACCTAATAACAGGTCTTCAAACATGCAGCAAAAACTGAAAGAACAACAAAAAAAAATAGGTAATTCCATAGTTAACAGTCTAAGATTTCAATATCCTTGTCTTAATAACTGGTAGAACAAGTAGACAAAAACACCACAAGAGACTTAAACAACACCATCAACCAACTTAAACTGACATGTAGATAGCACTCCACCAAACAACAGCAAAATAGACATTTGTTTCAAATACACACAGAACATTTGCTAAGATAGACCATCTCTGGGTCTCAATACATTTATAAGGATTGAAATCATAAAAACTACATTCTCTGACAAAATGGAGTTAAACTTAAAATAATAACAGATACACATCTAGAAAACCCCAATATTTGAAAACTAAATAATTGACTCCTAAATAATACATGAGTCAAAGGAGAAAACAATAGAGAAATGAGAAAGTATTTTAAGTTGAACAAAAATGAAAATACAACATTTCAAAATGTGTAGGATGCCCCTAAACTAGTAAACTGAGGGAAATTTATGGCACTGAATGCTTATAATAAAAAGAAAAATGGTCACAAATAAATTACCTTAGCTTCCACCTGGAGAAACTCGAAAAAGAAGAACAAATAAAATAAACAGGAGAAAATAATAAAAGACCACAATAGAAATCAATGAAACAGAAAATAGAAAAGTTAAAAATAAATGAAGCCAACAGCTACTTATTTGAGAAAAGAAAATTTAAAATCTCTAGCCAGAATGAATTTAAAAAACACACAGAAGTTTCAACATGTCAATTAAAAGGATAATAAGGGGATGTTATAAACTTTATGCTAATAAATTCTAGAACTTAAATAAAATAGAGAAATTTCTTGAAAGACACAAATTACCTAGGTTCACTCAAGAAGAGGTTAGCCTAAGCTAAACCAGGCATGCACCAGGAACGCTGTCATTTCAGCAAAGTGAGGAGTCTTGCCCAGACAGTGAAAAGACCTCGGCTAAGTAGGAGATTTAGCTCAGAGGATGAGGACTCTGGAGCCCTGAGGCTCCACACTTTTGTGTTATCCCTCTACTACAGGATGAGAATGAGATGCCATCCACAAACAACCCCACGCTGCGCCAAGCACAGACACAGTACCCACTTTCTCTCTCTGAGTTTGCCTCATTCATTCATCCATTCCAAACATTTACTCCTGACCCACTATGTGCCAGGGATATGCTTGGGACAAAATGGTGATCAAGATATAGTCCTTGCCCTCAAAGAAAAAAAAAGAAAAAGAAAAGGATAGCCCCTTTTTAGTAGACACAGATAGCCCTATATCTATTAATGAAATTGAATTTGTATTTTAAAAACTTCCCACAAAGAAAACTACAAACCCAAAGCCTTCACTGATAAAGTCTACAAAGCATTTAAGAAAGAAATAATAATAATTCTACATAAATTAATCCAGAAAATTAATGGCTTTCAATCCCAAAGGCAAGCAGAAATGTTACAAGAAAATTACAGATCAATATCCTTCATGTATATAAATGTAAACAGTATTAACAAAATGTTAACAAACTGAATCCAACAACACATAAAAAGGACAATATAGAATAACCAAGTGTTATCCCCAGAATGCCAGGTTGGTTTAACATTCAAAAATCTACATAAATCCATCATATTATCAGGCTAAGAAAGAAAAACTAGAGGGTCACCTGAATAGATGTGGTAAGAGCATGAGACAACACCCAACAAGGACCCTGATAAACACCCTCAGTAAACTAGGGAATTTCTTCATCTTAATAAAGGAATCAATGAACCCCAGCCTAGTGGTAAAAGAGTGAATGATTTTACCCTAAGGTGAGGAAAAAAGCCAAGGATGTTTCCCATCATCCCCTCTACGCAAGATTGTACTGAAGGTTCTAGCCAGTGCAACAAGGCAAGAAAAAGAAGTGAAAAGGATCGGGATTGAGAATAAATTTTTAAAAGGTAAAAATGTCATTAAATATGACATAAGCATCTATGTAGAAAATTATACAGAATTTACAAAACAGCTATTAGAACTAATAAATAAGTTTAGCTACACTGTAGGATCAATATACAAAAATTAGTTTATTTTTATATGCTAGCAACCAACAATCTGAAATTGAAATTTTTTTAAATACTATGAACCTTAACAAAAATTATAAAGTACTCAGAGATAAACTGGACAAAAGGTTTTCCAGACTTACACAAAGAAAATAAAAACACTACTGAAATTAAACAAAGAGACATGCCACGTTAGTGGACTGGAAGACTCAATAATTCATTGTCCCCAAATTGATGCAATTGCAAACTAAGATCCCTGAAGGTTTTTTCTGTAAAAACTGACAATCTATTTCTAAAATTCATTTAGAAATGCAAAGACTTAAAGTGACAAAACAGCTTTGAAAAAAGTAAAATAAAGTTGAAGGACTTTACTACCCAACTTCAAGACTTAGTATAAAACTACAGAAATCAAGACAGTGCTAAACAAACAGATAAATGGAACAAAACAGAGGTCCACAATAGACCCAGATATCTATGTTCAATTGATTTTTGACAAAGATTCAAATGAAGAAAGAACAGTCCTCAACAAATAGTACTGGAAGAATTAGATATCTACACTTTCTAAAGAACTCCAATCCACACCTTGTACTATACACAAAAATATCTCAAAATGAATAAATACATCAATATAAAACCTAACTATAAATATAAAACCCTAAAACTATAAAACTAGTATTAGAAAACACACGAAACTCTTTTCGTATTTAAGTTACGCAAGGCAGAGATTTCACAGATATGAAACCAGAAGCAAAATCCATAAAAGAAAAAAAAAGGATAAATTTCATCAAATTTAAGAAAATCTGCTCTCAAAACTCTCAAAACTAGAACTCTTATACACTGCCCTCATGAAAACAAAATGGTCAACCACTTTGGAAGACAATCTGGCACTTTCTTTAAAAAATATCTAGTAACACTTACAATATGATAGCACATATCTACATAAAAATCTGCACATGAATGTTCACAGCAGCTTTATTTGTAATTGCCCCAAACTGGAAACAACCCAAATGTCCATCAACAAGTGCACAGATAAAGAAATCGCAGTATATTGAAAAAAAGAAAAAGAAATTATGGTATATCCATACAATAATCCACCAATCAGCAATAAAAAGGAATGAATTAGTGAAGCATACAACAACATGATGGATCTCAAAATCACAATGCTGAGTGAAGGAAGACAGGCCTCCGCTTAAACCCCCCAAAAAGAGCACACAGTGCAGAGAATTTTTAGGACAGTGAAACTACTTTGTGTGATACTGTAACACAGTGGCAAGTACATGTCACTATACATTTGTCCCAGGCAACAGAATATATACCACCAAAAGTAAACCCTAATGGTTCATTAAACTTATGGACATTGGGTGATAATGATGTGTAACCAATGTACTACTCTAATGGCGGATATTGACAATAGTGGAGTGTGTGTAACAGAGCATGTGTGGAGGTAGGGAGTATATGGGAAATCTCTGTGCCTGTCTCACAATTTTGCCAGACCCTGAATCTACTCTAAAAACACAGAATCCATTTTGTAAAAGGGAGAGAGAAAGAGAGAGCGCGTGCAAAAGCATATACTGTATGAGTGATTCCATTTATGCAAAATTCTAGAAAATGCAAACTAGTCAATAGCGACAAAAAGCAGATTAGTGGCTGCCCAGAGCCACTGGGGGAGAGAAGGAGAAAAGGATTTCTGAGGGACACAGATTAGGAGTGATAATGAACGTGTCTCCTAAATCTTGACTTTGGTGGTTTAACAAATATATACACACGTCAAAACTTTAAATATGTGTAGTTTATTCTATGTCAACTCTACCCCAATAAAACTCTTTAAAAAGGGAAGAAGAGTAAGTAAGGATTACTTAAATTGGGTTTAACTTGCCTATAAAACTGGGCCTGCTGTCATTTGACAGATGGACTTTTCATTATCATTCAATTTCTTTCATTGTTTTATTCAGATTTTCTACTTCTTGAAGCAATTTAAATAATGCCTATTTTTCTAGGTATGTATCAACTTCATCTTAGTTCTCTGATGTATTGTATTTTCTTAGATATTAGTAATTCATGTAGTATGTCCCCTTTTGTGTCCCTAATATTGGATCACACATAATTTTACTTCCTCCCTTCTCACATTCTCATCATTCTCCAGAGTTTTAGTTTTATATTCATTTTAGAACAAAAAGTAGTATTTAAAACCAATAACTTAGTGAATTTTCCAATACACTTTATCAATTTCTATGCCTACCCTTGTTTGTTTGCTTGTTTTAATTAAAAACCAGGCCAGGAGCAGCAGCTCACTCCTACAATCCCAGCACTCTGGGAGTCCAAGGCGGACAGATTACCTGAGGTCAGGAATTTGAGATTAGCCTGGCCAACATTGCAAAATCCCATCTCTACTAAAAGTCCAAGATTAGCCAGGTGTGGTGGCACATGTCTGTAATCCCAGCTACTCAGGAGGCTGAGGCAGGAGAATCACTTGAACCTGGGAGGCAGAGGTTGCAGTGAGCATCGTACCACTGCACTCCAGCCTACACAACAGAGTAAGGCTCCATCTCGAAAGAAAGAGAGAAAGAGAGAAAGAGAGAGAGAGAGATAATGAGAGAGAGAGAAAGAAGGAGAGAGAAAGAAAGAGAGAGAAAAAGAAAAGAAAAAAGAAACGGAAAGAAAAGAAAAGAAGACCTTACCTCTGGTTTCACTTTTCTTCTTGCTGAAGAGCAGCATTTAACAGTTTCCCTGGTGAGGTTTCCATGGATGGTAACTATCTTGGTCTTTCTTTATATCTGAAAGTATCTGCATTTTTCTTTCACTTTTGAATCAAAGACTAACTGTTAAGGTTTAAAAATCAAAATTAACTATAACTTTCCCTTAGCATTTTGAATATATTAGTATATTATTCTCCTGTCTTCTAGCATCTATTATTGCTAATCTTTTGTAGGTAATCGGCATTTTTTTGTTTTGTATCTCAAAAATGTTTTTTCCCTTAAATTCTACAGGGTCAACCTGATGGTACTACTCAACATATCTAAACTCATCATTCTTTAAATGGGAAAATTCTCAATTCTTGGCTCTTTACATTTTGCTTCTTGACCAGGTACAGTGGCTCATGCCTGTAATCCCAACACTTGGGGGAGGCTGAGACCTCAGGTGGATGGCTTGAGCCTAGGAGTTTGAGACCAGCCTGGGCAACATCGCGAGAATCTGATCTACACACACATACACACACACACACACACACACACACACACATACACAAACACACACTCGTATTAGTGTGGTCTGGTGTCATGTACCTGTAGTCCCAGCTACTCAGGAGGCTGAGGCAGGAAGATCACTTGAGGCCAAAAGTTCAAGGCTGTCTTCTCTTTTTTTCCAGAACTCATATCAGACATATGTTGGAACTCTTCCACCTATCCTTCAAATCTCCTAAATGCCTTTTTAAAAATCTTTGGTCTCTTTATCATACATTCTGAGTGAATTCCTTAGTATTCTCTTCTAATTCATCAGTTCTCTTTTTAATTGTGTGAGGTCTAAAGTTCATCCCCTCTATTAAGTTTATTATTTTTATGACCATCTTTTTCATTTCCAAAATTTGTAACTGGTTCTTTTTCATGTCATTATTCCTATTCGTTTCTGTGTATCTTGGGAGTATTTTTAAACATCATTTTTTATCTATGTAATGCCTTTATTTATTACCTTGAGTATTCTGAATATGCTTCTTTTAATTTTTGACTGACTTTTCTGTAAAAATTCATCTCGTCTGGGATAAATTTTTGTTCTCATTGTTAATTTTGTTAGCTATCTTTCTTGGTATTTATTATCTTCCAGTATTTTGGTATTGCATTTTGAAGGCTAATTCTAAGCGAAAGGCTTTTCTTCTTTGCTTCTCTCACTCCCCTTTCTCTCCACCTGTGCTCACCTATCCCTCCATAGCGTTTCTGCAGCTGCCTCCACCAGGATCCCTGTGCTACTGTCCAGAACCAAACCTCATAATGGTAACATGGAACACCACATTGTCTCCTCATTGTCTTCCCACAATCAGTCAGCCTGAGTCAGTTCCTATTCTTGAAATTGAATCTATCTCCTCCTGCCCCTCAAGACCCACAGCTCCATATAAACTAGAGCCTCCAAGTAGTGTCTTTATTTAGTTTCCTTTTATAGGATGGACAACTTCATCCCTGCCCCTGGCTTCAAGCAGTGAGCTTAGTTATGATCCCATTTCAAGTGGTAAACTTTCAGTCCCTAGTACGCTATGGGAGCTAAATCTAGCTTTCTGTTTCTGCACCCAGAGCCTCTGTGGCACCATCACTTCAATCCAGCTTACCAGCCCTTTATGTTTAGTTAGCTTTCAGGTCTACAACACTATCTTGTCTATAAGCCCAGCTACAACTTTTTTCTTTCCTTTAATTCTTTTAATGCATTATATCTGCCATTCCTATGAATTTGGAGCAGAAGATATGTACAAACGGTCAGCTTACTGTACCATCTTGACAAGAAGGCACAGATGACTTCTTTCTTTTTTGAGACGGAGTCTTGCTCTGTCGCCCAGGCTAGGAGTGCAGTGGCGCGATCTCGGCCCACTGCAAGCTCCGCCTCCTGGGTTCACTCCATTCTCCTGCCTCAGCCTCCCGAGTAGCTGGGACTACAGGCGCCCACCACCGCGCCCGGCTAATTTTTTGTATTATTAGTAGAGATGGGGTTTCACCGTGTTAGCCAAGATGGTCTCGATCTCCTGACCTCATGATCCACCCACCTCGGCCTCCCAAAGTGCTGGGATTACAGGCTTGAGCCACCGCGCCCGGCCCACATATGACTTCTTTAGGATAAAAAGTCTTAGCAGGAGATTCACTATAGGTTAGAATGTATGCACCATTAAGGCTTCTGATTCACATTGTGAAATTACCCTCCAGAAAAATGCTATGGTACATGTCCATCAACAAATAATACCCAGTTCTTCACATACTCAAACATTCGCTATCATCAAACTTTTAAATCTTTGGCAAGTTCATAAATGGAAAAACAAGTTTGCTTACTCTAATTTACATTTATTTCATTGTCAGTTAGGGTGAGTAACTTTTAATACGTTTGTGACTTTGCAGTAGCTCTTTCGTGAAATGCCTGTTCATGCCTTTTGCTTATTGTTTTCTACAGTATTTTTCTTTTACTGTTCTGAATCTAAGAATCTATACTTTATTTGCATATAAAGACAATGAATCTGGGTCTTGTCCCATTTGATTAGTTAGAATTTTTATTTCTTATTTTATTATAAGCACTTTTGTTTTTGTTTTTGTTTTGAGACAGAGTCTCGCTCAGTTGCCCAGGCTGGAGTGCAGGGGCGCGATCTCGGCTCACTGCAAGCTCCACCTCCCGCGTTCACGCCATTCTATAATGAGCACCTTTCTAACAAACTACTTAGTCCCTAGCAGAGTTCACTTCTCTTGATTCAAGCTGTAATATTATATTTTCCAGCACTTTTAAAATGTTCTCCCTAAGACAGCACCTTTCACTATAACTCATAGTTTTCCAAATATTCTACGAAGTTAGCTACAGCATTCCTTAATCTCACCAATTTCTCTTCCAAGAGAAATTTTTTTTAATAAATAAAAACAGCAAGTACAAAATAATGTACTTCAGTTCTTCAGATAATTTGAATATCAAATTCTATTTGTCTCACAAACTTGGTCTTAAGTTCTTACCTACAGTCGTCAATTTTAAGAACATAGTCCAAGTTTCAAAAAGGAAAAGAAGGTCTCCTGAAGAGAAAAATGTATATGATGAGAAGCAAAAAAGAAATAAAGGTTAGGGAGGGATTGTGGAAATAAACAAAACTGTGGGGAAGACTGGTTTATCATATTCTGAAAAATATATTAATATCAAAGACATAAGTAAAAACAAAATAAAATGCTGGATCCTTTACTAAGGGCCAAAGACTCAGATGGAACAGTTCTAACTTCTTTTGACCCTATTGAAACTTCTTTTGACTCCATTAGCTGTAACTCACTTGCAAACTATTAATATAATTTCTTTGAACCAGCTCCAAGTAAATTCTACTGAAAACAAAGATAACAACTTACCCAAGATTCTTCCTCACCATCAAATACTGTCCATAATTTTGTAAGTGAATACATGACCAAAGAAAATACCATTCCAAACCATAAAAGAAAGATAAAAGAACTAATTAAAACTCCTTACTTGCCATTCTACCTACATCCTAGCTCCAAGAACCTAATGATACACCCCCTGACATTTCCAAGAGGAGAAACTCCTCCACTCGGCCACACCTGTTCAGATGAAAAAGCCAAATTCTCTCAATCATATTGCAGGATATTTTCCACCTTGAAATCTTACACTTTGGTAGTCTTCTCAAGGTTCAGAGGATAGAGCCCCATGAGATTTCACCACGTGCTCTGCCTGACTTAGTGTTAGTATGATCAGACTTAGCACTTCCCTGCCAAGCATCCAAAAGTAAATAATAACACTTGAGATCAGCAGGATTTCTGGGTTTTTTTTAACCTGCCATGGGAAAGCAGATGCACATGGTGTTGCAGTAAAGTCACTATAAGTGACCTCAGTGACTGTCCATTTAATAATCCTTTGCCCTCTACTGTCGCTGTCTGGCTTTCGGCTGTTTCCAAAGCACAGGCTGTATAATCAGACATTAAATACTTCCCCTCGCGTAGCCATAGTTGAATTATACAAGATATGACATGTTACTTTAACAACAACAAAAATCCCTTAGCTACTGACAGAGCTATATCGACTATCAGTTTTGCCTAATAGTGATGAAAACTGAAAGAAAAATACCTAAAAGAATAACTTCTTTCATAACTGTTTTAGAGGTTTATAATACAAAATAGGTATTTCTCTTTGTTTCCATTTATCCATTCTCAAGATTCCGGAAAGTCAGTATACACGCTTTATTATCATGCTTTCTTGATTGAACTGTTGCATAAAACTCTATAACTTCATTAGCATTGTATTTAATCTCATCTCAATATGTGCATTTTATGTTCTCAAGTTACCTCTTGCAATTATATCACTAATGAAAAATCACCATTGCTGATTGTCTTATAAAAAGTAAATAGTCATTGTAATAAAGTTATTCTTCTGCATATATTCCAAGACTTGCAACCTAACCTAACCATCATATATAACCTAACCTAACCTAAACATCATACTAGCATGATGTAATTTCATCATGCTGTAAGATATAAAACTTCAATCTGAGACGTAATAACGAAGGACCAGGCTCTCCACTGAGTTATTTGGATTTTAACTGCAGGTGCATAGGTATCTCTTTAAGTAGCCTACAACCACCTACAACCACAAAGAAAAAAGGTGGGAGAATATAACCTAAAGTAATGATGAAGAGCACCAGCTCCAGAACCAGAGCTTATCCTGCCTCTGCTACTTAAGGTTACGGTGTGACCTTCAGCAAGTTACTTAACCTCTGTGTACCTGAGATTCCCTATCTGCAACCTTTCTTTCCCCCACTAAACTTCCTAAAGAGCAATTTAAGATAAATGCCTAGAATTCCTACTGTTTCTTTTGGCCCTGACCCCTATAAGGATCTGGCTTCGACCACCACCATTCTGCTGAAACTATTCTTCCCAAGGCCAATGGCCAACTCATACTTGCTAAAACCCAGAACTATCCTATTGGTCATTAGGGAAACACCGGGCACAGTCACTTGCATCTCTTTCTCAAAATCCTCATTTCCCTTGGTTTCTATGACATCCTCTCCCTTTTATTCCTATAACCTAAGCTCCCTTCTTCTCTGTCTCTGTTTCAGGTCTTTCTTCCTCTGCCCTTAATAGCAGACACTATCTGCATCCTTTCTTTTTCTACTAAACTTCCTAAAGAGCAATTTAAGATAAATGTCCAGAATTCTGAAGATCATCAGATAAATCCCACTCTTCTAACTCTACAAAACATTCTTCCTCTAGGCAATCTCATATTCTTAAAATGAGTTCATTACGGATAACTCTGAAGTCCTCATCTCTATTCCAAACGTATATTTGAAACTGTCTTCAGGATATTACAATACGAAAGTCTTCACCTGCCAGCACCTAAGATTCAATAAGACCAAAATCAAAGTCAATATTTTTCTTTCCCGACTGTCTTAAATCTGTTTCTCCTATTTTTTTCTTTTCTTTTTCTTTCTTTTTTTTTTTTTTTTTTTGCTTTATTTTGGTTTTGTTTTCTTTGTAGAGATGGGGGTCTCACTCTGTTGCCCAGGCTGGTCTCAAACTCCTAGGCTCAAGCAATGCTCCTGCCTCGGGCTCCCAAAGTGCTAGGATTACAGGTGCGAGCCAACATGCCCACCTTGTTTCTCCTGATTTTAATATTAAATTAATGTCATCACTAGTCAGTCACAAAAGGACAAATACTGTATGATTCTACTTATATGCGTTGCATTACCTAAAATAGCTGAATTTGTAGAGACAGAAAATAGAATGGTGGTTGCCAGGGGCAGGGGGAAGGTTGATACAAGGAGTTATTGTTTAATTGGTACAGTTTTGGTATGGACAACTGAAAAAGTTTTGAAGATGGATAGTGGTGATGGTTCCACAATAATGAGGATGTACTTAATACCACTTGTTAAATGGTTAAAAAAATGGCTAAGGACTAAAATTATAGATTTTATCCTATGTGTATTTTACCACAATTAAAAATATATATAGTAATATATATGTATATATTACAAAATGTATATGTATTCATATATACAAAATACAAAATATGTGTATATATAACTATACATACACAAATATATTATCTATTTGTATATATACAAAATATATGTACATATAATTTGTGTTATAATTTGTGTGTATATACATGTATATGTATATTATATATATATATTCGTGTACATATACACACACAGATATAATTTGTATGGAATATACATACATATACATATACATATATATACATATACCCAATACATATATATGATTTGTATAAAACATACATATATATACATGTATATGTACATGTTCCAGACACTATAGACAATTTATGTGAAAGTCAAAAACAAAAACAAAAATAAAAAACCATGTAGAATTTGAAGAAATCAAAAAATTCAGAAAGGCTGGGGGAAAAAAATCAAAACATTCATATGCAATTGATATTATTTCTAAACTACATATGATCTTAAGTGTCTGAGGCTACATATTATTCTCCAAATAGAGCAACCATACATGATTTTTTGGCATCATGAAATTAGAACAGAAAAAAATGTTGACAATTGCCTAATCTGAAATGAGAGCATTCTCTAGCCTCAAAGTTAGGAAACTTTCATCAAATTCCAAGAGAACTGTCAAGTTTTTCTAGGCTGAGAATGCAGAGGAATCTTACTCACATTAAGTCTAAACCACAAAGAGACTTACAGCTCCATGACAGCTCTCTGCAAAGACAAGCAGTACTTGTTGCTTTTGGAGAACAACCTAGCTCATAAGGAGGAAAAAACTGCTCTTTGCCTATATTCTCTGAATATTTTGCAGATCTGAGCTCATGTTGCAGTTCATTAGAGTTCTGTTATTACATTAGACACAAGGTTATGCCAATGGTTCCATTTCCAGGGTATCTCTCTCATCCATAAAATTCAATCCAGGCTGAAAAATCTGGCACATGAAGTCCTCACTGGAGAGAATATCTTCATGTTTAGCATATGTAGATGAGCATATACAGATAGATAATAACTATAAGTAATAATGAATAATTTTAAGGTGCATGACTATAACAGAATTTAAGAAAGCTTTCATCACTTTGCAATATATTTCAGCTTTACAAATGTCCTAGAGTCTTAAACTAAAACATTTCATTTCCAAAATGAAATTTGGCACTTGGTTAATTTATTCAAACACCTGGTTCCTATTACTTACACAATATGTCTGAATGGGAAAATACAGTGTATATACACACTTACTGATAGAGGACAGAGTATGTCCAAGTAAGAGACACATAACAAAGGTCTCCTTACTCCCGCTGAGGTAACTACCCCCATGATACTAAAGAAACAGGTAGAAGGAAAAATCAGTGAAGAACAAATGCCAGTACTAAATATTTTCCAAAAAGCTAGGAGATAATGGAGATAGAGGTTGGGCATGAAAAAGATCTTTTTTTTTTTTTTGAGACAGAGTCGCTCTGTCGCCCATGCTGGAGTGCAGTGGCCTGATCTCAGCTCACTGCAATTTCTAACTCCTGGGTTCAAGCGATTCTCCTGCCTCAGCCTCCCTAGTAGATGGGATTACAGGCGCCCACCACCATGCCCAGCTAATTTTTGTATTTTTAGTAGAGACGGAGTTTTACCATGTTGACCAGGCTAGTGTCAAACTCCTGACATCAAGTGATTCGCCCGCCTCAGCCTCCCAAAGTGCTGGGATTACAGGCATGAGCCACCCCACCCGGCCAAATAAGGTCAATTCTGTATCAAAAGCAGAACAGCATATAGCCAAAGAGGTGGGGAGAAAAATGTTAAGAGTAGAGAAAGAATAAAGACGAAAGAGAAAGAATTCACAAACTTTAGTTAAGGCTTCAGTCTGAAGAAGATGCATCAGATTATAATTTCCTAAACTCAGGAATCTCTACTTTTTCCTCCTAATTCAGGGCACATAGTCTACAAATGTTGACAGCACATCGCTTGATGGGACAGACAAGCCCATTTTGCTTTTTCTTGTTGATCTTCAACACCAATCCTGCTACTCTAAACAAAACCACGGCATTTCTGAATATCCACAACATATGGTTAAGAAGGAAGGAGACTTGAGCAGGACAGGAAAATAGGGTCAATCCTGGAAGTAGCCCATCACACAGAATCAGCATAACACATATCTGGGTCTGCTCTTCCATAAACCAGGAGCAATGAATAATTCAGTGTCTCTGACTTGTCAGAACCTCCATCACTCACTATGGAGTCTACACTCATTTGCCTTCTTTCTCATATATTTATTGGCTTGATTTAACTATAATGTCATTTGGCCCACCTAGTCTACTAGAGATATGCTACACAGTCTAAGATGAAAGATGTTTATATGATTAGTTAGATATACCAGACTTACAGATGAGATTTCAACATTAAGGCCTCAAATGTAATCTGCTGAAACTGTGTGAGTCGGCATAAAAGGAACAATCAGGCTTCTCCTACTGACAATTCCTTTGAAACCTAATATAAAATAATATATTTTTTAATTTTTGTTTTTAAACTCTAGTTGGCCAATTTAACTTCGACCAACAGGGATATCTATACTTAATGCTTAAAATCAGGAAAATCCTTAGTATCCTGATCTGCAAAATGAGTGGTAGCAAGGGACCTCTATCTAGGGTGCCTTCTAGGGTGGTGTCAGGAGTACCGAAATCAAAGTAAGTTGGCCAATATTGGCTGCATTTTCCATTAAGAAGAACCTATTATCCTGCTTTCCCACTTCCAACAACATCAGAGCCATTTTCACTGGACTCTTTCCCTTTGGCCCATAAGGTGAATAGATAGCGCTACTCCCACCAAGACATACAAGTTGTAAAGCAAATGCTGCTGCCCTAGAAATTGAAGGTGTATGCTCTCTTTACAAGGATGGTGTTTCTTTTTTTTTTTCTTGAGAGGGAGTCTCACTCTGTCGCCCAGGCTGGAGTGCAGTGGCGCGATCTTGGCTCACTGCAACTTCTGCCTCCTGGGTTCAAGCGATTCTCCTGCCTCAGCCTCCTGAGTAGCTGGGACTACAGGCACCCGCCACTACACCTGGCTAATTTTTTGTATTTTTAGTAGAGATGGGATTTCACTGTGTTAGGCAGGATAGTCTCGATCTCCTGACCTCGTGATCTGCCCTCCTCGGCCTCCCAAAGTGCTGGAAATACAGGCGTGAGCCACCACGCCCGGCCAAAGGATGGTGTTTCTAAGGAACCAATGTTCAAGTCATACTCAGCCTCTCTACCATCTTATGTCCAAACAGTAGATCAGGAATAACCAGCTTAAAGTTAATGGCTTCAGGGTACCAGCTATGAGCATTTCAGTTTGCTTTTATGCTCTCCCACTCCATTTCTGACTGTCACCTATTAAAACTTCAGAGTAACAGAGACTATTCAAGTGCATCATGAATTCACAGCAGTCACAAAGAATCTAGAATAATAATTCAGACATTCTAAATGAATAACTGATGTCAATGTTTCTTTTTAAAAAGGACATTATCTCATAAAGTAGATTTGAGATCACCTCTTCTGAATCCTATTTCATTCAATGGCCAGTTTTGAAGTTTTTTATTTTATTTTCATTATGTTCTGATCTGCCAAAAGATACAGTGTGTGTTGCCATTTTGCATTGAATCCATGCTGTCAAAAATGCGTGGAACTGCAGAACCATCGTAGCGTACCACCATGAGCAGCACACACAGTTCACTTTCTCCTCTCCTAGTATTCCTCACAGCTCAAAAAGAGTTGTTTTCTCACTTATGGCCTATAATCTCATATTCCAACAAATGCTTTTAAAGAAAGCTCATCATAAAAAAAGAATGTGTGTGTTTGCATGGGGTAGGGGCAGTGTATCAACTTTCTCATGCAACCCTCTGAAACCACTCAACAGTTTTCTCTATGCCAAAATACATTCCAAATCCATCCACTTTTCCCATCTCCACTGCTACCCTCTTGGGGCAAGCCACCACCATCTCTCGCCTACCACACTCCAAGAGCCTCCTCCTGGTCTCCCTCTTGTCCCCTGCCTAGAGTCTATCCTCTACAGCAGTCAGAGCAACCTCCTTTAAAAAGTAGGTGTAATCATGTTATTCCCTTGCTTAAAAACTTTTACCTTCTTAATGAGCTCCCACTTTGCATAAAATAAAATCCACACTCTTTACCATGACTCTCTTTCCTTTTTTTTTTTTTTTTTTTTTTTGAGATGGAGTCTCACTCTGTCGCCAGGCTGGAGTGCAGTGGCGCGATCTCGGCTAACTGCAACCTCCGTCTCCCAAGTTCAAGCAATTCTCCTGTCTCAGCCTCCCTAGTAGCTGGGACTACCAGCATGTGTCACCACACCCAGCTAATTTTTGTATTTTTAGTAGAGACAGGGTTTCACCATGTTGGCCAGGACAGTCTTGATCTCTTGACCTCGTGATCCACCCACCTCATCTTTCCAAAGTGCTGGGATTACAGGCATGAGCCACCGCACCCAGCTGACTATCTTTCTTAATCGTAGCAAGTCTCTCCCTCAACTCTCTCTCTCCACCATTCTCAAATCATGTAGGCCTTCTCTCTGTTCTTCAAATGATGTTTCCTCTCCCAGATTTGCACAACTTTCTCTTTCTCATCAATTTATTCCCCAAATGGCCCAATCCCCGCCATCCTATCAAAAACAGCACTCTCACCCTAGTTGCTATCACATATTCTGTTTATTTATTTGCACTTAATTTTTGTCTCTCTCCCACTAGCATGTAAGCACCATGAAAGTAGAGACTAAGTATACTTCCCTTTCTTCTTTCATTCAGTAATTATTTTATGTCTACTTCATGTAAGGCATTGTTCAAGTTACTGGGAATAAGCAGTAAACCAAGGAGGCAAAAAAAAAATCAGTTTTCATATGCACTGGCACTCTGCCCTGTTCCTCACTGACTCCACAGACAGTGATGTGAGCCTTAGGTTTTACTGTGCTTCAGTATTTTTAAAATCTTTTCATAAAATATTTTCATAAAATCAAGTTACTAATGAATAAAATCTATTGAGGCTGGTCACACAGATATATTATTAATATATAATGATAATGTTAAAAAGCTTAGCTCTAACTATTAGAGCTGAGTGAGGTCCAAATGCTACTTACTACTTGCCACTACTCTAAGAAAAATACTTGTTTCCCAATTCTAACCTCTTTTACAGTTTGTCATAAATCACAACCCCTCCCCACTTTTCCCCACTCTGCACCCCCACATACACTAGACCACCTTGGCAGAGGTAAATGAACAGAGTTTGCTGACACACTGAAAGAGCTTTGATGTATATGAACATATCTGTAATATCTGTAATTCTAACTCCAAATATAGTGCAATTTTTTTCTTTAGTTTGGTTTTATTTTTTCACATAAGGAACATCATTTATTTATGCAATGACTGGTAATGAAACCTACTTGGCAATTACCTGTTAGATTTGTCACACTCAATTTAGCACTTCAGCAATTATAATACGTAAAGCCCAAATGTGAAATCACTTAAACCTAGTCTCTTTTTCGCTGGTAGGATGCCCCAAGTCCTACCCAGAGGAGCCTCTCCCTGCCAACACCTTGACAGCTTGCCTATTTTCAGGTGTGCTGAGCTATGCCTGGCTATCTTTCCACCAAGTCAGGGAGAAGGAATCCTGGAAAACCACAAATCCATCTCTCTTGTTCCACAGAAAAAGTATTTACTCTTGAAAGTCACCATGTAACCATACATACTCAATTTACATGTTCAATCTGGTTGAAGAGCTAACCCACATGAAAAGACACAAGGAGAGCCAAATGGGAGTATTACCAGTTTAGGTTATTTATTTGATGTTTAGCTTTCATCTGTCTACATGATTTCAAGGAGTTTTCACAGTGGAAACGTACAGACAGCAAGTATACTTTGCAGAGCCCCTTGGAACAGAACAATGTGCTGAAAAGTACATAGAATCTTTAAGGATAAGAAAGATGCTATGAATATAGAATATCAAGTCCAGGTTTTAAGATGAAACCCTCATCCTTAATACTCACCTATAAATCAGGGGCATCTAGCTAGATTTGCTTCTCATTGCAAGTGACTGTGGAGTTACTGTTTCTCAACAGAGTTTCCAAGGGCCTACCTCAGCCCTGGTTTAGAATCTCCAAAAGTAGGGTCTGTAGTGTTTCTAAAGCCACTGAGGTGAGGTGATGATCAACCGGGTTTAGAAACCACTAATCTACAGAATCTAAGACCTGGACTTAAATGTCATCAGAAATTAGGCAGTTAAATGAGCAAAGCAGGAAGGTAAAAGACACAGGAAATAATGGAGCATGCATTCAAATTAATTCTTTTTTTTCTTTTTTTCAAGACGAGGTCTCACTCTATCACCCAGGCTGGAGTGCAGTGGCACAATCTCAGTTCACTGCAACCTCCACCTTTCGGGTTCAAGTGATTATCCTGTCTCAGCCTCCCGAGTAGCTGAGATTATAGGTACGTGCCACTACGCCTGGCTTTTTTTTTTTTTTTTTTTTTTGAGACAGAGTCTTGCTCTGTTGCCCAGGCTGGAGCGCAGTGGTGCAATCTCGGCTCACTGCAAGCTCCACCTCCCGGGTTCAAGCCATTGTCCTGCCTCAGCCTCCCGAGTAGCTGAGACTATAGGTGCCCGGCACCACGCCTGGCTAATTTTTTGTATGTTTAGTAGAGATGGGGTTTCACCATGTTAGCCAGGATGGTCTACATCTCCTGACCTCGTGATTTGCCCGCCTCAGCCTCCCAAAGTGCTGGGATTACAGGTGTGAGCCACTGTGCCCGGCCTGTATTTTTTTTTTTTTAGTAGAGACAGGGTGTCACCAAGTTGGCCAGGTTGGTCTCGAACTCCTGACCTTGTGATCCACCCGCCTCAGCCTCCCAAAGTGCTGGGATTACAGGAGTGAGTCACTGCACCCAGCAGTCAAATTAAATTTTTAAAAAATACAGTGGGCCCAATTTAGTCTGCTGCTCTTGATTCTGTTATTTTGGTATTTAGACCATAACTCCTTGAAGCTGAGCACCATATCTCATTCGTACCTGTGCCTGGGATAGTGCCTGATACATAGTAGGTTCAATCGATGTTTGTTAAATTACTGACAAAGATTTCTGTAAAGAAATTCCAATTCTTCTGACATTATTAGAACTGTCACTCATTCAACCAAAATGTATTATACACCTACTACACACAAGGTTCTAAGGATACTGAGGGTGACTAAGACAGACAAGATTCCTGTTTTTATGGTGTTTACATTTTGGGAGAATGGAGGAAGAAACAGGAATAAACATTCATACATAAATAAGCCCATTTCAAACAGTGATGAATATCATTCAGCATTAAAATGGCTGCACTTTGTGTCGAAGGTTTAATGAATTTCAGACACAGAAGTCAGTGGAAGTTATTGGCTTCTGAGGAGCTGAAGAATACTCACCTGATTTGTACAGCCTGAGCTCTGCCACTATACCAGTCGAATGACCTTGGACAAACCACTTAATCAATCTGGAGGAATTAAATTAAATGATCTCTAAGACTTTCTAGCCCTGAGATTGTATATTCTATTAGGAAAGATGCATTAGCAAAATTTCACACACCAAGATGGTCATGTCCGATCTACAGTACCCAAACACTTTGAGGAGCCATTCCTCAATAATTGGCTCTTGACATTTACACATTATTATAAACTGAAAAAATTTCCAAGCATTCCATGAGTCCACCTCTACAGTTTACCTAAGGCAAAAACCACAGGCTCAGATATTTATTGCCACAGTGGGCAACTGGCATGCCTAGACTAGGCTATGAAGCTGCCACTGTCACAGGTCCCAGGGAAAAGGAAATCAAATCTTGAATTTAAAGTGATTATGGAAACAAGAAATTAGTTAAATTCTCTCATTCAATAAACATTATTAAAAGACTGCAGAAAGCCAAAACAAAACAAAAACACAAGGTCTTCCTATAAGAACCTTGGTTGGTGTGGATTCTGAATTAAGCTGGGTTTCAGAGGCTTCATGAACTCCATGAAATTAAATACAAAGTTCTGGGTATATGGGCACTTGTCGCGGGGGAGGGTTCCATAACTTTCATCAGATTCTCAAAAGGGTCAAACTGGAGATACCACTACATAAGACACTTTAGACAAGCTCTCTCTTTAATTGTCATATGAATCCCCATTACATAAACAAAGAAACTGAGGTGTAGAGAAGTTCATGTGCCGAAACACAGCCAAGAAGTAGCACAGCAGAAATCTGAACCCTGATGTGCCAGTCTCCAAAACCTGTATTTTTTCCTCTGTGCTATGCTCACTTATGAAAAACAAACAGGGCTGTTAAAAAGAATGCATCAGTGAAGCCCCCACAGACCAAGCACCATAATCATGTTAGTGACAAAAGCAAATTCAAGCCTATTATTTTCTAGAGGCTGCAGGAGCCAACATTTTAATTTTTCAACTTCTGCCTCCACCAACTAGAATAAGATGATAGAAGAAGTACAAGAGCCCACACTAGGGTCGATGACTTTAGGGATCCTGTCCGTTCAGAAGTCAAAGCATAGGAACCTCCTCAGGCAGCCCAAGCCCAAGGTCACCACCCTACACATCTCCAAGGCAAGAATCAGGTCACTTTTCTTCCACCATTGAAGGTGGTGGATGTGCCATATCTCACTTCCCTAACTTGCCTGTGGGTCTAACTCTTGTCTCAGACCTTTCATAGTCACACAAATGGCTGTTTACATTTCATGAGTCATGTCACATTTACATAAAAAGGCAACCTGAAAATCCATCTGCTATAAATGACAGAATCTGAAATAAAGATCCACTTATGTATTGTGGCATAACAGAAAGAATATGGTCTTTGTAATCAGCATTCAGTCCAAATACCAAGGACTACTAGCATTTAGTAGCTGCATAGCCTTGGGTAAGTTACTTTACCTCTCTGAACCCTAATTACTCAATTTGAAAAACAGGGATAATTATATCTCACATTTTAATAATCAGCAAAGATTTGGTGAATGCCTACTATGTGCTAAGCGCTGTTCTAAGCTCTAGGGAATGTGACAGATAAGATTCTTTCCCTCATAAAGCTTATATTCCTGGTAGAAGAGACAGAAAAATAGCCAAATAAATAAGCTATAAAATATGCAATGATTTTAATAACATTACATTGCAATAGTAATATTTAACAGTTCTTGATTATGTACAATGTGTCAGAAACCATAAAAGATGCTAAGTACTACCTTAGTTCTTAGAATGGAGGGACATAATAATATTTCCATTTTATAAAGAAGAAAATGAAAGTCCTGAAAAGTTAAGTAACTTCTCCAAAATCACACAGCTAGTAAATGACAAGGTCATGATTGAAATCCAGACAGTCTAACAGCAGAAACTCACTCTGCACTGCATCAAGTGATTTAATGACAACAAAATCTAGCCTGAGTGCGGTGGCTCGGGGGCTCACGCCTGTAATTCCAGCACTTTGGGAGGCCGAGGCAGGTGAATCACCTGAGGTCAGGAGTTCTAGACCAGCTTGACCAATATGGCGAAACCCCGTTTCTACTGAAAATACAAAAAATTAGCCAGGTGTGGTAGTGCATGCCTGTATTCCCAGCCACTTGGGAGGGTGAGGCGGGACAATTGCTTGAACCCAGGAGGTGGTTACAGTGAGCCCAGATTATGCCACTGCACTCCAGCCTGGGCAACAACAGCAAATCTCCATCTCAAAAAAAAAAAAAAAAAAGAAAGAAAGAAAGTAAAATCTAGTGATGCAGTAGAGGGACACTGCTGTAGCTCAGCTGGTCAGGGAAGGCACATTGAGTGGGTGTCATTTTAGGCAATACACAAATCACAAGAAGCCAGGCCCAGACTAAAGATCTGGGGAAAGTGTTCCAAGCAGGAAGAACAGCTGGTACAAAGGCCCTAAGGAAGAACCAGTCTGGTGGCTTCCAGGGACAGAAAGCAAGCCAGCGCGACTGGAGCACAGTGGACGAGCAAGGACAGAGTGGCTGATGAGCTCTCAGAGCTACAGAACCCAGGCTGTTCTGGTCCTGTCAGCCAGAGCAGGAGAATCATCTCATTCTGTTTGTCATTAAGTCACTGAAGAGTCTTACAGGCAGTGAGGCGACATCATTTGATATATATTTTTAAAATAAATCCAACTTATGTATGGAAAGTGGATTATGAGAGGGAGGAGACCATTAAAACTTGAAGTAGGGAGGCCAAATTGGGGGTGCACAAGTCTGTGCAAGAAATGATGGTGGCTTGGCCTGTAGTAGTAGTGACAGAAGTGGAGAAAACTGTACAGGTTCAGGATACATCAGAAAGTCACCATGAAGATTACAGGAGGGTGTCTAAAACACCTACTAGAGCATCTAACACACAGCAGGCATTTACAAGTGCTAGTTACCTTCCATGGCTAGCATTAATTAATAAGAGGTTTGAGATAAAACCATAAATTAACGGATATAATGTACATTATTCAGATGATGGTTACACTAAAAGCTGACCCAGACTTTACCACTACACAATATATCCATGTAACAAAACTGCACTGGTACCCCTTACATTTATACATTTATATAAATAAACAAACTCTAAATTGTACCCAAAATGACTCTGGCATCTCCGCCCCAATTTCTCCAAGGAAGCCCATAGAAGCTTAGAGTAAATTGGGAGTGCACCAAATCCAAACCACAATAGAGAATTGATCTATTAAAGGAGCTGGACTGTTAAATTAAAACCGTTTCTGTGTGCCAAGCTGAAACACAAAGGGATCACTCTTCTTTAACAATAAAGACCAGTTAAGGGGAGACTCCAGTTACACAATCTCCTCCTCTTCACCGTAAGGCACTTAGATGGAATTTTTTTTTTAATAGAAAAGACAAACTCTTGAGTAAATGTAATAATTGTTTCAATGATATTACCCAACCACCCAAGAAGTTAAAAAAAGAAACTGGAAAATTGGGATTCTTCTATTACATGATCAGTTAATTGCTGCCTCAAGTCTAGGCTATATTCACACCAGCAAAGGGATGATGTTATTTGAGAGCTCTGACAGCCATTCAGGAAGCAGAAAGATTGCCTTCCAAATATAAATAAATAAACAAGCAAGCAAACAAACAAATAAAGCAATCAAAGGCTTACAAATGAGGCCAACTGACTCAGAGAATTTTCGCATGTTGCTCAAAATGGGTTCTTTTTTTAGAGAAGGCTTTTCTTAATGTCCCAAATAGGAGGTCCTATTACCTTCTCAGTCATCTCACAAACAACTGATCTCTGCAGTCCTTGCCATTCATTATTTTTCTAACAGCAACAATTCAAAACAAAACAAAACAAAAAAAACCCACAATCACATTGATTTAGGCTAAACATGTATTATCACCAAAGGCAGGTAGGAAAAAAAAAATCTCCCTGTGCTTCTTAAACTCACAAAATCAGGTCCTAGAAATTCTGACCCTGGGCTAACAGCAATCTCAGGACAGGAGAGAAATTTTCTCCTCCAGGTTGCCTCTTATTCCACTCTTTGAATTTTTAGCTACTCAAATCTTCCCATTTGGTACAGTGCAGAAGTTTGGCAAAGGTTCCACAAGATCAATACTATTTTCGTTACAATACTCTTATTTGCTGTGTGGACATTTCCACTGATGGTTTAAAAGAATGCTGGGTAAAACTGCAGGTGCCTTGTCACTAATCAAGCCAGTGGTACCCAACTAAACTAGTATTCAGTTTTTTTAATATCTATATTTAACTGACAAGTAATATATATTTATGGAGTACAATATGATGTTTCTGCATTTGTACACACTGTGGAATAATTAAGTCAAGCTAATCAACTTATACATCACCTCACATTCTTTGTGATGAAAGCATTTAAAATCTACCATTTTAGCAACTTTGAAATATACATTATTATTAACTATAGTCAGCAGGCTGTCGTAATAGACCTCAAAAACTTACCAGTCACTGTGTTCTTTACCACGCATTCCATTTAAAAGAGAAAGAAGAAAAAGGAAGTTAGTTTCACTTAAGCATGTCCTCGGTAAAGCAGAAAAATCATCAATTATATCAAATTTTGAGCTTTAAGTAGCTATCTTTTCACTATACTGTGTGACAAATTAGGAAACATACATAAAGTACTTCTGATAAATATTAAAGTAAAATGGTCATCTCAAAGAAAAGTACGTGTGTGATTTGAGTTCTGGGCTGAATTTGCCCCACAGAACACCATTTTTACTTGAAAAAATAGCTGACTGCTATTTTTCTGGTTAATCAGACTTGAGTATTTGACAGACATTTCTCAACAGTTAATAAAGTGAGCTTGCCACTTCAAGAAAAACAACTGACCATATTTGCTGCCAATGATAAACTTCAGATTGTCAAGAAAAATCAGAAATTTAGAAAATTTCTATTTGCTACCTTGAGCTTGGGGCTTTCCAATAGTTAAAGATTTGTACCGTAAGATCAGTGGTGATACTGATGAGTGTGACCTTTTTTTACATTATATAATGAAATGCATCAACATTTGGAAGATCTGTATAACTCAGTGACATGATCATTTTCCAAATGATCAAAACGTAATGATACAAAATCATTTGAATGTAAAAGATGCATTCAAAGTGCAAAAGAGATAAACAGATTTTAATATAACAAAGTAGGAAAAGTTAATTAAGATAGCTTCAGATTCCACCCTGCAAGTAATCTTTAAGAAATTATCACTTGTCTAAAGAAAATGGAAGAATATTCAGCCTTACAAAAGGAAATTCTGTCATCTGTGACAACATGGATGAATCTTGAATCTAGAAGGCATTATGCTAAGTGAAATAAGCCAGGTACAGATCTCCCTAAAATATGGAATCTAAAAAAGTCAAACCCATAGAAGTAGAGAGTAGAACAGTAATTGCCAGAGGTTGGTGGGATAGAGCGGAGAAAGGGGAGATGTTAGTCAAAGGGTAAAAAATTCAATTTGACAGGACACCTAAGTTCTAGTGGTCTGTTGCACAGCATGCTGACTGGTTTACAGTAATGTATATTTCAAATTTGCTAAAATAGTAGATTTTAAGTATTCTCACCACAAAGAAATAATAAGTATGTGTGGCGATAGGTATGTTAATTAGCTTGATTTAATCACGCCACAATGTGCACATGGAACATCACAACATGCCCCATAAATATAGATAATTATTGTCAATTAAAAACAAAAATGTTTTAAAATAGAAGCTATCACTTGACAAGTTTTGGAATAACAGCAAAGAAAAATATCTACATTTAATAGCTGAAGAAGCAATTAAAATACTCCCTTTTTCCATTAACGTCTGTGTGAGGCCAGATTTTGTTCATATAGTTCAACCAAAACAACGTATTACAGCAACTAAACAAAAAAGTGTAAGAACCAAGCATCAAGCTAGACAGTAAAGAGATCTGCAGAAAAGTAAAACAATGGCACACTTCTTGCTAATTTTTTACACTGGAAAAGAGTTATTTTTCATAAAAAATGTTACGTTAACTTGTAATGAAGGGGTTTTGCTATTTTTAAATCAATAAAGGCTTTTTAGTTCCTAGTACAGTAAATATTGATAGGTATAACCCATATAAACAAAAGATTTTTGGGTCCTCAATAATTTTTAGGAGTAAAAAAGGGTCCTGAAGCCAAAAACTTTGTGAACCTCTGGCCTAAAGCAAATACATAATAGCTGCCTTCTCACACACACAAAAAGCAGAAAGAAGCCAAAGTGAATTTCTTTGGGCTTTATTGTGTAATTCGCTTAAGGCCCATGGGCCTTACTAATTTGCATGTCTGATTTACTCAGAATCCTTCTTCCTCCTCCTCGCTGGCAAGAAACCACAGACAAATTCCATTACTATTTCACAACCCACACTTCAGCAAACTGCAATGCAGGGGTATGGACATGGAGCTCATCCAGCCTGGCAAACGGGGATAAGGAGCTCAACTCCAGGGTTTTCCTTCCCAGGGCCCTTTTCAAACACTAAATCCACAAAACTCAGCATTAGTTTGCTCAAAGCAAATAGTTAATTTGTCCTTTCAATAGTAATCAAAAGGACAAAATCACACAGCTAGAGTACCGCTTCAGCCCCCAGACTGACCCTCCACCATCCCCTTTTTCCCATGCAAGTAGATGTCTAAACCATGAAAAATCAACAAATCAATCCACAACAAATATTTACATTGTCTACATAAAAAGGAGTGGAAAGTATACAGTCATAAAAAGAAAACTAACACTACAGGTAATAAAATTAAAATGCCTTAGTAAACCATGCTGTAAGTATGAAGAAGGAGAAAAAAACTGTGCCTAAGGGATCAAAGGAATAAATAAATGAGAAAAGAAAACAGACTATTAAAAGCAGGCAAAAGGATAGCAGAGCTGAAAAGTTAGTAAAGGACAAGACACTTAGACATCAGTGATTAGACCTTTTGGCTAAAATTCAGTTCCAGCAGGGGGAAAATGGAAGATAAGGCTGGAATGATAGATTGCACCCTGATTATGGTAGGTCCTGAAAGTCAAGCTAAGGAGTCTGGATTCTATCCTGCATGTAATGAGGAGCCTCAAAAAGCTTTTGAGAAGGACAGGGAGCACAATGGAAGCATGTTTGTTATTTGTTGTTCTGATTTTTAAACACCAATCTACTTATACTATGGTTACAGTGAAAGAAACCAAAGGCCAGATAAAGAGACCACTGCAAAAGCCCAGGCAGAGAGGAGCTGGACCTGAACAAGAAGACAGCAATGGAAATGAATAGGAACCAAGAGTCACAGATAGGTAGGTGGATCTGAAATCTAATATGGTACCAAGACACATGACTAGGAAAGGTGGGGCCATACAAAGAAATAAGGAAGTCAGTGTCATTAACACATGTACTGAGGGTCCAATAAGCTAGCTGCTGTGCTGGACAGAAAATGCAATACGAGTCAGAGGTAAAGATATTTTATTTTAAACATGCTAGGGGAAGAGGTAGATAAGGCGGCACTCAGCACCCTTCCAATCTCCTCTTATTGTGCCTTCCTGTGGTGCAGAGGATGAAAGGTAAACACTATATTTCTCAGACCCCTTTGCAGCTAGGAGTTCTGGATGAGAAATAAGCTTCATCAATTTAATGGCGGCATGTGAAAATCAGAAGTCAAAAAATAAAATGGAGGCCATCACCTTGCTGTTTCAACTTTTTTCGCAGGCAACATAGTCATGAGGCAGTAACATTCCAGAATCTGGCCATTCACTTTGTAGTTCTCAAATGCCAATTTTAATGGTGGTACCTTCCTAATCCCAGCTACAACTATGGCTGTGTGTTCTTACAAATCAACAGTTCTAGGAATGACTCCTGATTCTTAGCCCTTCCCGAGTGTGATGGATGAGCAGCTACCCTGGCAAGTCAGTCTGTGATACTGTTTCGGAAGCCCATCTCTGGAGGGTCCACCTTCAGCCCATTTCTCTGGTCCTCCTGATGACTTTATATGAACCTATTTTCCTATCTCACATAGTTTCTGTTTCCTAAAACTAAATCCAGCCCTATATAAAGGGCTTAAGTAAAAGCAGAATAACCAAGTGAAAATAGCTGATACACAGTTAAAAGAATGGAACTTAAACCTTGGAAACAGGGCCAGGCCAGAAACAGAGCCAGGCCACGGTGTATGAAAATAGGTACTATCTACACAGATGTAGAAGTCTGAGCCCTCCGACTACATTAATCCATCCTCTGGAATTTCTACAACTCACCTTGGAATCAACAAAGAAAAATCCTCTTAGCTTTTTTAGGTAATTATAGCAACATCTTACATTTACCTGGAGCTTTGAATATAAGCAAAGGTATATTGAGGAGCTATTGTTTCACTTTTACCTGATGTAGGAGACACAAAGGGGTGGGTATTATAATCTCCATTTTAAGAAATGAGAGATTCAAAGCACAGAGAAGGCAAACAGTTTGCCTAAGGTCATAGAGGGTAAGTTAGTGGCCCGGCTAAAGTATTTCCTGCTTTAAACCTATTTTCTCCTGTTTGGTCTTCTGTCGGTTAATTCTGACCACGTTCTAAAATAAACGTTAAAATTGTTGCTATAGAAATATTAGGAGCCTAAGAGGGCTTGTAAAAACCACAAAGAATTAAATGGGGCCGAACTTACGATCATGGAAAAAATTAAAATTCCATGTGCAATTTTCTTCTCCGATTTGAACCTAAAATGTGGTGCTTGTGGCAGGCCCACTGTTCCTATGACACGCTTCCAACACTCACAGTTCTGAGTAACAAGTGTCGTCCAATTATTCCAGCAGCTTTTTATTTATTTTTCTGTCATTCTATGAGTTGGAAAATTAACAGTGTTGTGTTTACAAACCTTCACTAGGTCCTTACATAAAAGCTCAAATATGTTTACGTTACACACAATTCTGGTCTGAAGAAGCTCAAAAGCCAGTTAATATAAACCCATTCTGAACAAAAGTGCAAAAACTAGTCCTGTTAGGCAGAGGTTAAGCTTTGACCTTCCCAACTTTCTCCACAGAATGTACAATCCATCACGTACAAAAACACAGTGAAGATGTGAGGCGTTGGTAAGTACCCCTGTTAGCGAGAAATTCTGCTAATTATTACACCAAATAAGCATAGTTAACAGGCCATGGCCACAAGAGGTGCATGTTTCAGGGCATTAAATAGCTGCCTAGGGTGGAGAGGAATATATTACACTATGCCCTGTACCAATAAAACAATTTCCCTGACACCTAGAAATCCAGTCAGCTGGAGCAAGATAACAAAAGTGTTCTACGGCGTGGCTGTGCGGAGAATGATGCTTCAGCGCCACCTAGCGACTTGCACATTTCAACTTAGGAGTTCAGAGAAACGGACAGTATCTTCCACCTATGCTTGGAAGCAGGAAAACAGGAGCAGAAGAAATCACATTTTGAGAGCTCCCCAAACTAAATGCTTGCTTTTTTTAAAAGTATACATATATTTTATTCTTTTCTTTTTCCCCCTACCTTGGCCTTTCTAAATAACCACAAAATAGGTATATCTCAATACGAACTCCTCAAAAAAAAAAAAAACAACAACAACAACAACAACAACAAAGGCCCAACTAATCAGCTGCTTCCCAGAAATACATTTACTTTACCAATAATCGTCTGACAGAAAGCACCTTCAAAATTAAACCTTAAGAACATTCCAAGGGAGAAAAGGAGAGAGTAGACAGGTTAGGTAAATTAGACTGAAAAGAACTAAAGGCTTTGAATCTATAAGATAAACATGAAAAGCAGCAAACTTTATATATTAGCATAATGCTAATGATTTAAAAAGCAGGAACTCTGTACCAACATTTATATGACAATAAAAGACCATGTAACCTGAGTAGTTCCATTCTACCTTTTGAACCAAAATTACTTTTCCCATGGAGACTGCTTCCAAACTGATGATTTCTAATGCAGCATCTAATAGACACACTGAATATTCCTCCTGCAAATACAGTTAGTCCCAATTCAACACCAGTGCCAAGGAAATCCATGTCTTCCTCATGCTAATGGCCTAATGAAAAGAGGTGTGGTATGTATCACTGCAGATATAGTCATGAACAAAGCCAAGTTACTGCCTCATGGAGTCTACATTTTATGGAGGAAGACAGACAAAAAACAAACAAGAAAACAGTGTATCACATGTTGATGATACAGAGAAAAATAAAACAGGATGAAAGAAAGAGAGAATGCCAGCAGGCCATGAGGTAGGGAGTGCTATTTTCGGGTAATCACAGAGTCTCCTGAGAATAGGATGTTTAAATAGAGATCTAAAAGAAGCAAGTGAACCAGCCACGCAGATACCTGGGGTAAGAAAGTTCTACAAAAAGAGAAGAGAAAATACAAAGGCCCGTGGCAGGAAGCACTTGCCCTATGAGAGGAACAAAATAGGGGCCAGTCTGGACGGGTTAAAGAGAAAGAGAAGAATATTAGAATAAGAGGTCAGAAACGATTCAGGGAAAAGATCAGAAAGAAAGCCAAAGAAGTTGTTTTTGTTGTAATAGCAGCTTTATTGAGATATCGTTAACATACCACACAAGTTTCCCCTTCAAAAAAGTACACAAGCCAGAAAGTATATTCATAGGGTTATGCAATCGTCACCACTACTTAATTTCAGAACATTTTCACTACCGCAAAAGAAACCCTGTATCCATTAGCCGTCACCCCCCATTCCTCTCTCCCCAGCTCCTGGCAATCACTAATCTATTTCCAGTCTCTAGGGATTTGTCTATTCTGTACATGGAATCATGTAATATGTGGCCTTTTGTCACTGGCTTATTTTACAGAGCATATGGCTTCAAAGTTCATCCACTTTATGGCATGGTACCAGTACTTCATTCTTTTTATTGCCAAATAATATTCCATTGTATGGTTATGCCACATTTTAGTTTACACTCATCATTGATGGGCATTTGGGTTGTTTCCACTTTTGGTTGTCATGAATAATGCTGCTGTGAACATTCACATACAGATTTTGTGTGGACATACATTTTCATTTCTCTTGGGTAACTAGGAGTGGAATTGCCAGATTATATGGTAACTCTACATACATTTTGAGGAAACATAAAAGAGTTTGAACAGAAAAGAGAAATGATTTTGTTTTGTTTTGTTTTGAAGACTAAACTTTGGTTGCTATGTAGAGAAAGACAAGGAAAGAAGCAAGAAGACTAGATAGGAAGAAATTGCAATGATCCAGGAGAGTGATGCTAGTGGCTTGGAGAAGGATGGCAGAAGGAGAGGTTGTAAGAAGTGGCTGGATTCTGAATATATTCTGAAGACAGATGCAACAGAATTTGCTGATGGGTGAAAGTGGAATGGGAAAGATGGAGTCAAGGATGTTTCCAGAATTTTTGGTCTGAACAACTGGAAGGATGAAGATGTCCTGTACTGAGATGGAGATGACTGTAGGACTAACAATAAATATTAATTCCCTCTCTATTCCCCTCCTTCTCTGGAGGTTCCCCGCATTCTACCTTCAGACATGCTTGAAATGTTTAATCATCACAAGCAGTTGCTGTATTTCTTAATTGCCAATCCCTTTCAAGAAAGTCTCTATCATAGCCCCAACCTTTAGCAGAGTCCCTTTAGAGCTATCCTGGACCATTTGCTTTTGTAATTAACAAATCAAATTCCAGTTGGCAGGACAACAGCAAAGTGTGTAAGAGAGCAAAAAAGAGAAGAACAAAAATCCATCACAGTAAGTGGTTTTTCAAACAACGGCTCGCAAACACCTATTCAGAAGTGCCTTGAGTTAGGAGAATAGAAGAATTTAAGAAATCTATCATCCAAGAAGCCAAAAATGACTCAGAAGGAAGACCAAAGCCTAGCCTTGAAACACGATAACTGAAAAAATAGGGCACTTTTCCTCTCTGCCACTGGCATCCACCAGACCAAGCACCTGGGTTATTCAATGCAGTGTCATTCATGTTCTTGGATATCACAGCAGTAAATATTTTATTAGAAAATAAAAGGAAAAAGAAAAGGGAATCTAAAGGGGAAATTTTCTGAGCTCAAAATATAAAATGTGTTTAGTTACCTGCAACATACACCTTTTCAAAGCCATCGAAATGTGTCTGCATACAATAGGAATCGACAAGACTATTTTAAGACCTCTGTAAGTCATGATCCTGCTACTTATGAAGGCCTAACTCAACATCAAAATAAACATATTAGATTGTATCCGTATTTCGCATTAAAAGGTTTCTCTGCAATACAAACTAATTTGAGAAGATTTTTTATTTGAATTTATTTGGCCTTGAGAAACTCAATTATGACTGACTATAATTTCTCAGCAATCACTGGATAGTACTTGGGAATTCTTGGAAATTCCAAACTCCAACTTACAAAATCTTTTCAAATATAGTAGAGAAGGCAAGGAAAGAACCAAGGAGGCTAGGTAGGAAGAAATTACAATTTTTGCATATAAAATGTAACAACTTTGGAAGCTGATATAAGGCTCCATTTTATAAGCATTTATTAAACATTTATTCATCTCAATTCTGCAATTTTATGTTTGGAGCTTGGAGTCAACACATTTTTTTCAAGTCTCATACATTTTTAGAGGCCCCTGAAAAACTCTGTGGCTGAGATGAGTGGCAGCTGTTTTCCTCCTCTTCCTGCTGAGTTCTGGCCAATGGAATGTGAATAGAAGTGATGAGTGCCACTTCCAGGTCTGGCCCATAAAAAACCCCTAAACACATTTCTGCAGCTCTCTTCCCCTTCTTGCTGGCTGGAATAGAGATAACCTAAGGTGACCTTAGAAGCCATGTGTGGAAGATGGCAGAGCCTCCTTCAGCTTAGATCCCTAAATGAGTAAGAGAGGAAAATGCCCTACCACCCTGTTTACCTACTCATTACTGTTACATAAACAAGAAATGCATTTTATTATGTTTAAGCCACTATAGACTATTTTGATATGATTTTTGCAGCAAAAATAACATCAAGTTAGGGTAAGTTGCAGCAGTAACCTACCCTAACTAATATAAACCCACAGGGCTAGACACAATGCCTGTAGTGTCTCATAGATAAATGGTCCTGATTAATAATTTCGACTTTCATCTCTTTTATTTATGCAATTACTAAACACTAATAAAAACGATATCTAACACTTGTATCGCAGTTGGTATGTACTAAGTTCTGTTCTAAATATTTTACATGAATTAACTTATTTGATCTTCCTAACAATGCTCAGTGGTGGTTACCATAATTATTCCCACTTGAGATATTATGAAACTGAGGTACAGAGAAATTAAGTACCCCACCCAAAGTTAAACAATGAGTAAGTGACAGAGCTAGTACTCAAGCCCAAGTAATATGGCTCTGGCAGCCATGCTTTCAATCCGTATGCTATAAATGCAGAGAAACAAGGTGAAAACTTGAATTCCAAGGTAGCTTCATTTTCATCTCCTCTCTCACCCAGAAGAAGGAAAGATAAATGGACATAATAGAATATTCAATACCACTTCTGCATGTTTGTCACAGATACGTTTATTATTAGCCTTAAAGAGAACTTTAGCTAACTCAAGACAGTTCTGATTTACTCTGAATCCTGACTTTCAAAACGTGCCCACCACATATGTGGGTAGATGAGTCCAAAAGTCAATGGAATTATATACTCGCTTGCACGAAAATGCAAATGTCTCTGAAAGCAGCTAATAAGTAAATCTGTACTTTTCCAAAGAAGCAAGGATCAACTTCACTGTGGGTTAAATTAGCTGAACATCAGAAAAGGACATCCAAAATAAACAGTCATGTACTGGTGGTAGCCAGGGGTGATGTGACCAAACGCACACTCGAGGAGGAATTCCAAGGGTGGTTGTGAACATTTTTCTGATTCAAAGTAAACAAAAAAACAAGGCAAGTTTTGACATGGACAAGACACTTGAGATCATAAAAAGCAGCAGCCTCACCAGCAGGCCACAAATCTAGATTAAATGCATATTTCAGATGACTCATAAACCACCCCCAAAATGACTGTGCTCATAAGCTAAACAGAGGCCATTTCTCCACTTACAAAGCTGCCTATCCATCCCACCAAGGTCCTGCTACACGGAGTTGTCCCTTTGTGCATCAAAAGGGAAATTTAAAAGAAGCATTAGATCCCCCTGGCATCATCTTCTACTTGGGTAAGTAATATCTATTTCATCCCCTACCTCAAAAAGAGCCACAACCCCACTCCTTAGTTTTGTCTCCCTGGAGGCAGAATTGACCAGCAGTCATGTTTCCGAATCAAATGATATTTACACATTCTGTGCCAGGCACTGTACTAGGAATGTTAACATTTATTGTCTCTTTTAACTGCAAAGGATTTAAAACCTGAGCTCTATCTGGCAGCTAACCAAAAAGAGAGGCAGAGGTGCAAATGGTCAAAATTCATATGGCTCCTTTTGAGTGTAACCATATGAAGGATCAAAGGATGTCAGGTACCCAGACCATTTTAGAAAAGACATAAAACAAGCTATGCTATGGCAAATGTGGAAGGAAATCCCAAATGTCTGGAGACATCGATCAGTCACTAAGCATCTACTTAAATATCATACTTGTGCCCAGGCCTGTGCTGGATAATGTAAAAGGAGTTTGCAACTAACATCAGGCTAAAGGAGCTAACAGTAGTTAACATAAATTGAGCATTTACTATGTGTCAGGCATTATGTTATGCACCTGAGCCTATATTAACTCATTGAATCCTCGCATTAACCCCATGAACAATCCAGCCAGAATTAGACACGGGAGAAAAAATATATCAATCTTATTACGATAGAAAGTCAAAATGTTTTATATGAAACAGTTATTTTTAGATGATTTCTGGGAACTCTTTCTATACTTCAGGCCAGTGAATAATATATTCCTTGATTGTTACTACATTTGATTGAAGATATCTTCAGAATCTGATCTGTAAATGATATAAAACCTGACCTGCAAGTTGAATGCATCATATGACAATAACCACAAGAAATTTGCTCTCCTTAATGTAACATTAAAATTGAAGAGTCCTATGGGCTTAATAATGACACCTTGAAAAGAGGTACCTTCCCCTGTTTAAAAAAAAAAAAAATTCATAAAGCCAGGCTCCAAAGTTAAAAAGTAAAAATAAAAAAGTCAGATTATAGCATTTTAATAGGAAATTTCATAGCAGAAAACTCATGAAATCTACTGCTACTGATAAGAAAATAATTCTAAACAGTGTCAAAATTAGTCTTCACATTTACTAAGAACAAAAACATTAGGTTCCCATCTTTAAGGTCAGATTAAGGTAATAGGTTGGATTGAGCCATCCATCAGGTAAAATAAATGCTTCTGGACAGTGCGTAGACTAAACAAGGCTAAGGATTCCTAAGAAAAACACCACTTATAACAGTGGAGGTCAGCACAGAGGCCTGGTCCAGTGGGGAGATGCCCTGTAGCTGCAGGTCTGGGAGGCTACCCTACAAATTCTCATCAGACACTTAATCAATATCATGCCTTAGGACCTGAACTGCTACTATAAAATCAATATTACCTTTATTTTAAGTAGCAGAAGGAACAATGAGATTATCTTGTTCCTTACAAGTCTGTCATGGAAAATCTGGCTCATGGTGTGTCTCATCTTCTGCTTTTGCCTGGAAGGAATGCGTTTGTTGGGCTTAGAGACACTCTGGCAATGCAACTGAGAGACCGGAAAAGGTGAAGGAAAAACACTCCAGTTCAGGGAAGCTGAGGCCTAAAACGTCATTACAACCTAAAGAACAATGATTCATGAAAAGAAGAGTTCTAAGGCTTTAACCCATCAGCTCTATACTGGATGACTCCCCAGATTCCTCTCTCTGGCCCTGACCTTCGGATTCCCTCTCCACAACAGCCTCTTTGATGGTCCCTTGGGTGCTGAACAGACACCAGTCATGTGATTGTCCAAAGGGATAGCACTTGATTCACCCCAGACCTGCTTCATCCTCAGTTTTCTTATCTCAGTAAATGGTCACAATCTAGTTGCTCAGCCCAGGGCAGTGGCTCACACCTGTAATTCCAGCACTTTGGGGCACCGAGATGGGTAGATCACTTGAACCCAAGAGTTGGAGATCAGCCTGGGCAACGCAGTGAGGCATCTTCACAGATAAAAAAAAAAAAAAAAAAATAGCCAGGAGTAGTGATGCATGCCTGTAGTCGCAGCTACTCAGGAGACTAAGGTGAGAGGATCGCTGAAGCCTGGGAGGTCAAGGCTGCAGTAAGCCACGATGGCACCACTGCATTCCGGCCTGGACAACAAAGTGAGACCCTGTCTCCAAAAGAAACAACAAGCAAACAAAATCAATCTAGTTACTTAAGCTAAAAGCCCAGAAGTTTTCTTTGATTCTTCTTTTCTTTCAAACTTCCTTATCCTGTCTAAAAGTAAATCCTGGCAGCTTTGCCCACAAAATATATCTTAAATCCTTCCCCTTCAGTCTACCTGCACAGTCACCACCTGGGCCAAGCCATCAGAACATTCCTTTCCCAATATTTCTCCCTAATTCTACTCTGGCCTTCCAATATTCCCCACACAGAGCCACAGTGATCTTTATAGAAATCAAATCAGAGTAAGTCACTCCACACACACGCTCCCTGCCTTAAAACACTCCAGTGATTTCCAATGGGACCTGGAATAAAATTGACATCTTCACCACAGCCTAAAGTCCCTACCCTCATGATCTGGCCTCATTCCTCCGTTCTTTCATTTCCTGCTCTTTAAGTTCTGGCCACTGACCACCCCTGTTCCTTCTACATGCTAGGTTTTTAGCACCTCAGAGCTTTGTCCCTGAGGCTGAAATGAATGCCCTTGTCATCCTTTGGAGTTCACATCAAAGGCGACTTCAGACCACTGTATCTAAAGCAGTCCCCTCCCCTCAGTCATTGACACAACATACTGTTTATCACTATTAGACATGGTTGTATTTACTACCTTAAATACTGTTTATTCTTTTTTTTTTTTTTGAGATGGAGTTTCGCTCTTGTCACCCAGGCTGGAGTGCAATGGCATGATCTCTCGGCTCACTGCAACCTCCGCCTCCCAGGTTCAAGCGATTCTCCTGCCTCAGCCTCCTGAGTAGCTGGGATTACAGGCACCTGCCACCACGCCCAGCTAATTTTTGTATTTTCAGTAGACGGGGTTTCGCCATATTGCCCAGGCTGGTCTCGAACTCCTGACCTCAGGTGATCCACCTGCCTTGGCCTTCCAAAGTGCTGGGATTACAGCCATGAGCCACCATGCCCTGGCCACTGTTTACTTATTTACTGGCCTTCTTCCTCTAATAGAATATTAATCTCCATGAAAAGAGGGACTCTGGTCTGTTACCACTGAATCCCCAGAGTACAGTACAGCCCTAAGCATATATAAGCCTCAGTTAAAATCTGCAAAATGAACATGCAAGAAGCAACTGGAAATCTCATATTGGTACCCATCATGCTAGAAGTATTAGTAATGTATTCTCCATTGAAGTACTACAGTCAGAGGTAGAATTTAAAAACAGACAGGTTGGGCATGGTGGCTCATGCCTGTAATCCCAGCACTTTGGGAGGCCAAAGTGGGCAGATCACTTGAGGTCAGGAGTTCAAGACCAGCCTGGCCAACATGGTGAAACCCCATCTCTACTACAAATATAAAAATTAGCCAGGCATGGTGACATGCACCTGTAATCCCAGCTACTCGGGAGGCTGAGGCACAAGAATTGCTTGAACCCTGGAGGCAGAGGTTGCGGTGAACCAAGATTGCGCCACTGCACTCCAGCCTGGGTGACAATGAAACTGTGTCTCAAAAAAGATATATATAAAAAAAGAAGAACAGACAAATTTTTATTTGTCCTATATTGGATCAAACATTTCTAACATTTTGCATTTTTTAAAAGAGAGATGTTCAAGTAGACAAGAAGAATAAATTCTCGAGTTTGCACATGCTCTCAACTCAATTTTGAGAAGCAGATAATGACAGTGGAAGTTCAGATAATGTGTCCCAACATCAATATCACATTTGCCTCTACAAGTCAGTTAATTCAGCCCCTCTTTTCTTTTCTTTTCTTTTTTTTTTTTTTTTTTTTGAGACGGAGTCTCGCTCTGTCACCCAGGCTGGAGTGCAGTGGCAGGATCTCCGCTCACTGCAAGCTCCGCCTCCCAGGTTCATGCCATTCTCCTGCCTCAGCCTCCCAAGTAGCTGGGACTACAGCCACCCGCCACGGTGGAGCTAATTTTTTTTTTTTTTTTGTATTTTTAGTGGAGATGGGGTTTCACCGTGTTAGCCAGGATGGTTTTGATCTCCTGACCTCGTGATCTGCCCGCCTTGGCCTCCCAAACTGCTGGGATTACAGGCATGAGCCACCGCACCCGACCAGACCCTCTTTTCTTTATCTGTCCATCTGTCCAGCCACACTCTCCCATCACTACACACACACTTCTCACCTTCTCACATGGTTATCCACAGGCCTTAAGAACTCTTCTTCTAGTTCACTGACTCATTCCTTCCATCAATCAAGAGTTTCTACAAGTCTCACCTCCTAGATAAAGCCTTTTTAGTTTCGCTGAAAGGGAAGGAGAAAGGAGCTAATATTCACTGAGTGCCTCCCACACTCTGGATGCCGTGCTAAATGCTTACAAGCTTTAACAAATCTGCAAAGTAAATCATCATGAGCCCCATTTTGAAATAAAATAAATAAGTCTTAGGTTCAGGACTCGCTGGAAGTGAAACCACTAAGTGGCAAAGACAGGATTTAAATCCACATCACATCATTCACACTCAAAACTCTCGATTCTTTCCAGGGCATCATTTTGGCAACAAAAATAATCAACCTACAATTAAAATCTTGCTTCTGCTGTTTCAACTGGGTACACCCTTTCACAAATGGATCTATGTCACATTTCGCTAATACTGGGTCCTTAGACTAAAAATGTCTTTGTATGCAGTGGGTTCCTGATAATAATAAAGCCTTCATAAAATTCCCTCATTTGCAATCTACAGACAAAACATTACAGTTGCAAAGGGGAGTCTCACTAGTTTCTCTTCCAACATTACTACCTTGACTTTAGAAGTGACAGAAATTTGCCAATTTAGGTCACTATAACCATGGGGTCAATGTAATCATGCATTAGGTTAGCATAATGCATACCAAACATCCAGGGTACTCAAAGGAGACTAAAGCCTCTAAAACCAGATGATCCCCTTGAAAGGCCAATGTCTATGGTCAATCTGAGACTCCTTATTAATACATAATTCGATTCTTTCTTCCATAACTAAAAACCAAAAAACAGACACACTACATTAAAATATCTCCCAAACACAACCTGTGGGTTTTTAAAATAAATCATGAGTAAAATTAAATTCAATAAAGCACATTATTGTCAACCTTTATTTATCATCAACAATAATTACTTTTAATAACGTTAGATAACACCATGAAATCTTAAAAGGTTCCTCCTTATTTTTAAAAATGGATATACAAAATACTGGGCACAGGGGCAAAACAAATTGGCTGGCACATTGTTTTAGCCCCTTTCTATGTTCTAAGATATTAGGCATTCTCTAAATATATTAGCTAGGATAAATATCTTCCAAACCTTGCCTAAATAATTAGACATTTCTTCCTTTATGTTGATTTTCTCTGTGGATCATTATTAAAAAAATCACAAGTCACTTTAAAATAGAATTCCATGAAAAAATAAATAAATTGCATATTCTGTTTAAAAGTAAGATTGTATCAGGCTATTCAGTTCTTTACTCTTCAAATCTCTAGTTTTTATAGATAATAAAATGACAGCTTTTGGGGCATGGTAAATCATGAGATATTGATTAAATTAAAACTTTAAACTTGTAGTGGCAAGAAATCGCCTCAGATACATTCAGTTTCTGTTAAAGACTGATTAAAATTTGACTCTTAGTAAGGTTCCTGTCTACAAAAGGAGCCTTGCTTTTATGATAAGATAATGCAAACAACAAAATATCACCAAATCAATATTCATCATTTCTTTATTTTCCTTTTCCTTTCTTCCTTTCTTTCTCCCATTCTCTTTCTTTCTGTTTTGCTTTTAAGATCATAGAGTGGTGAGTTGTATGGCATCAGGTTCAACCCAAAATGATAAAAACCCACACACTCTCCTCCCCACCCTAGCATGCTCTATGGGTGTAAATATTTCATGGTATTACCATCATTCACTCGGTGCTTATATTGTCTGATCAAGCCTCTATTTCTGTCTGTTAGATACTCTGGAGGATAACGTTTTTTCATGTCTGCTGCTCAGTCACATAAAGCCCTTGCTTCTCAAAGGTTCTTCAAAGTTCAATAATTTATTAAACACTGTGCTGGGGTCAGTAAGCACTCACAGAAATGCATAACTACAGAATATGTGGGACTATTAAAGGGCTTCTTTAATAAAAAAGATGACTTTAGAGAAAATGACAGCATTGTTATTTATACAAGAGAGGCATACTCTGAACAATTGTAGCTATCCTGTGCTGAAAGGCAAGAGCTGAAAACAAACAGGAGTGCCTGTTTACTGGTAAAACATTAAGCAAAGCCACTGTGAAACAGGCTATCTACAGAAAACAGATTCAGAACTCAAGTTCCAGGTTTCCCAACCTCAGTATAATGACTAGTCAAGTTTCCATTTCTCCTCTTTCTAAATATAATAGAACATTTGCAATTTCAGTAAAATACCCTTGAAGCTATAAACCAATGACATTTTTAACTTATCAATATTACCCCCAATGTCTACTTGTTACATTTATTCCTTCCCACTAATCTCTGAGCAATAGGCTGAGAAGGCATAAAAAGAATCACGTATAACACACATAAAAACAAAGTAATACAAAATTGAGTAGTATACCTTGGTCAGCTAAGTATTTATTCAATTTATATTCATAAGCAGCCATAAGGTAATCAATGAGCAGACTAAGATATCACCCTAGGTTCACAGAGACTCCATAATCTAGTTGAGTGAAAAGCACATATCCAGTGCTTACAGTAAGACCCAAAACAGTAGAGAATTATTTGCTAAACTGAGAGGAAGTCTCCTGGGGCCATAGTATTTCAGAGAAGGTAGAAACAAACCAATTTGAGTGAGGATAGTCAAAGGAGACTTTAAGAAGGAGGAAATTATTTTCTCCATATTAAATTTTGTTTTCTTACGTTGATTTTCAAATAAACCTCAGGAAAAGAAACTCTGACACACAAATTAATGATTAACACAACAAATTTACTTCCATTCTAATGTGGTGGATTCAAAACACGCACTTGGCTCCTTCCCAAAACCTCACTGGAATGCCTGTAAAGAAATTAAAACAATATACTGGGTGCAGTGGTTCACACCTGCAATCCCAGCACTTTGGGAGGCCAAGGTGGGAGAATCTCTTGAGCCCAGGATTTGGAAACAAGCCTGGGAAACATAATAAGGTGCCATCTCTACAAAACCGAAAAAAAAAAAAAATTAGCTGGGTGTGGTGGTGCACACCTGATGTCCCAGCTACTTGGGAAGCTGAGGCAGGAGGATCCCTTCATCCCAGGAGTTGATGCTGCAGTGAGCTATGACTCTGTCACTGTACACCAGACTGGGCAACAGAGCAAGACCCTGTCTCCAGAAAAGCAGAAAAGAAAGAAAAGGAAGAAAAGGAACCAAGGAAGGAAGCAAGGAAGGAAGGAAGGGAGGGAGGGAGGGAGAGAGGGAGGGAGGGGGAAGGAAAGGCAAAGGGAAAGAAAAGAAAAAAGAAAAGGAGACAACAATAACAACAATAAAAATAAACTGTCAAAGTCAATTGAAAGGTAAGAGCAGATGAGGTGCAGAGGCTCACACCTGTAATCCCAGCACTTTGGGAGGCCAAGGAAGGCAGATCACTTGAGGTCAGGAGTTTGAGACCAGCCTGGCCAACACAGTGAAACCCTGTCTCTGCTAAAAATACAAAAACTAGCTGGGCATAGTGGTGCATACCTGTAATCCCAGCTACTTGGGAGGCTGAGGCAGGAGAATCACTTGAGCCCAGGAGGCGGAGGTTGCAGTGAGCTGAGATCGCGCCACTTACACTCCAGTCTGGGCAACAGAGCCAGACTCAGTCTCAAAAAAAAAAAAAGCAGATGAGAGACGTCAAAAGATGAAAAAGGAATGGCAAGTAATGTAACAGCAAAAGCCAAATCCTAAAACCGGGTGTGGTGGCTCACACCTGTAATCCCAGTACTTTGGGAGGCCAATGCAGGCAGATGGCTTCAGTCCAGGAGTTTGAGATCAGCCTGGGCAACATGGCAAAACCCCATCTCTACAAAACATACAAAAATCAGCTGGGCATGGTGGTACACACCTGTAGTCCCAGCTATTTGGGAGGCTGAGGCAGGAAGATCTTGAACCTTAGAGGTCGAGGCTGCAGTGAGCCAAGATTGCACCACTGCACCAGCCTGGGTGACAAAGTCAGACCCTGTCTCCAAAAAAAAAAACCAAAAACAAAACACCAAAGCTGAAGACCAACTGGTAGGCAGGACTGAGGGAGAAAAGGGGAAGACCAATAAGAAGTGAGCTCCCATGCCAACCATCTCCAGAAAGGCTCAGGAATACAAGAACCAGGAACTACTGAAGGAAGGTGCATTTCAACAGTGAAGCTGAAAACAGGAAGACTAGCTGGAAGTCAAGAGCAGAGGTTAGACCCTAGATTCTTTCTCTCAATCCCAACAACCAGGCAACCACCACATCCCTGACCAAGCAAAAGATGAGTTTAACTGTCTGAAGCATTGGCCCGAGGAAGCCCTGGATCCTAGAGCACCTGGACCAGCTCAGGACGCCAGTGAGAGCTCTTAGAATCTTCTCTTTTCCTCTGGGGTTATCATGAAATTAGGAAATTTCATGATAAATGCCATAGTGGGATCATTTTTCATCAGTTGTGCTGGGCAGTCACTGGGCCCTTTTGATCTGGAAACTCATGTCTTTTAGATCAAGGAAATGATCCTGTATTATTTCTTTTTTTCTTTTTTTTTGAGACAGAGTCTTTTCGGTCACCCAGGCTGGAGTGCAGTAGCATGATCTCAGCTCACTGCAGCCTCCGCCTCCTGGGTTCAAGTGATTCTCCTGCCTCAGCCTCCCAAGTAGCTGGGATTACAGATGCCCACCACCATGCCCAGCTAATTTGTATACTTTTAATAGATATGGGGTTTTACCAAGTTGGCCAGGCTAGTCTTGAACTCTTGACCTCAGGTGATCCTCCTGGCTGGCCCTCCCAAAGTGCTGGGATTATAGGCATGAGCCACTGCACCCAGCCTGTATTATTTCTTTGATAATCTCTTTCCTTCTGATATTTTGGTTCTCATTCTATAACTCCCAGAGTTAAATACTGGACCACCTGGACTGATCCTCTAATTTCATATTTTTCCTTTCCTATTTTCCATTGCTTTGTTTTGGTCTGATTTCCAGACAAATGTCTTCAACTGTATTTTCTAACACTTCTGTTGAAATTTTAATTTCTGCTATCATATTTTAAATCTGAGAGCTCTTTCTTGCTCTCTAAATGATCCTTTTCTTTTAAGGTTGTATAATGGAAAATTTCAAACACACAAAAGTACAAATAATAATATAATAAACCCCATGCACCCATTACACAGCTTGCTTCAACAATTATCAACATTTTGCCAATCTCATTTTATCTATCTCCCACACAACTCTGTCCGTTTTTCTGAATTATTTCAAATCACATCCCAGACATCACAATATTCAAATTGTAATTATTTAGCATAAATCTCTAATACCTACGGACAACTTTTTAAAAAATGTATAACACTTTTAAAAATGTTTAACAACACATTATCACAACTAACAAAATTAACAGTGTGAAGGTTCCTTTTTATTGGCACCTTGTTCCTGTTTCGTGTATTTTCTCTCATCTCTCTGGGAATATTAATTACAATTTGTTTTGAAATTGTCTTCTGCTCTCCACATCTTCCTATTTCTCTGGGTTCCTTTTCTTCTGTTTCTGTGCTCTGTATTTTGTCATTCCTATTTGAGGCATTCTGCGATGTTCAATGATCTTTGCCTATCAGTTCATAATTTCAAGTGAGGGAATATGAAACAGATCAGAAGTTGAATGTGCAGAAGCTTCGTTTGTCAACTGGTGGGCCTCACTACAGAGTGATAGGATGGAAACCTGGCCTTCTCTTTAGACATCTCCAAATGTCAACCTATATATTTTTTATTAGGCTGGTCAGCTTCCCTGAAGAGGAATCCTCATGTATCCTTCCCTGGTTACAATGGTTACATAACCTCTCCAAATAACAGAGGTCAGAAAAGGCAGGCCGTCTATTCCTTCCAGCCTGTAGATATGGTCTATTTGGACTACACAGGTTTTTAATTTCCTTTTTTTTTTTTTTTTTTTTGAGACGGAGTCTTGCTTTGTCGCCCAGGCTGGAGTGCAATGGCAGGATCACGGCTCACTGCAAGCTCCGCCTCCCAGGTTCAAGCCATTCTCCTGCCTCAGCCTCCTGCGTAGCTGGGACTACAGGCGCCCACCACCACGCCCGGCTAATTTTTTCGTATTTTTAGTAGAGACAGGGTTTCGTCATGTTGGCCAGGATGGTCTCAATCTCCTGACCTCGTGATCCGCCCGCCTCAGCCTCCCAAAGTGCTGGGATTACAGGCGTGAGCCACCGCACCTGGCCAGGTTTTAAATTTCAATTAGTCGATGGCTCATTAAAATAAAGAGCTTTCAAATAAAAATCTACGTGTCCGGCTTCTTTTGAAAAATCAGAATATCTGCAACATTGGCCTGACATTCACATGCTGAACCAGAGCCCCTTTAAGCAGCATATGCACTTCTTACTTCACCACTGGCACCACCAGTCCCTGCTGTCTCCTCTAGACTGACACAGAGTTTCAGCTTTCGTTAATCATCTTACACCTATCTGGCAGGTGGGCAAAGCTTACGATTACTGTTGTATAATAAGATGTGACTGCACAAAAGGAAAAAGTCCTTGATTATGCCTTCGATTAATTTTATATTTTTGTTATCCTAAAAAAAGGCTGAATACTCCAACGGAACAGTGAACTAAAGCAAAATACACCCAGCACTCTGCAACAACAGACTAGTAAAACCCTATATGTTTCATATCCCAGAAAATAGATAACACTCAACATCTAAGCATCCTTACCACAACTGTTTGAGCTCTCCTCAAAGAGTCATAGGCCAGTTTTCAGCTGCATAAGATGGACAGAGAGAGAAAGAAAGAAAAAGAGATTGAAATTTATCCTTTGAATTCCCATAGGGACAGAAAATGACAAAAAATGCCTTTCCTCCACCAAATCAGGTAAATCATAATACTTTAGAGCTGCAAAGATGGACCTAGTTCTGAAATCATAGACTTATAAAAGCCCCAGTGGCTCTTTTCTTAAACAATATACTTAGGCACTTTATATATGCACATATTACACATATAAATATATGTATTATGTATTCATACATACACACATATTATATATAGCATGTATTCATATATGAATATATTCAGATATATATGTGGATGACATGGCCAAGCTTAGCAAATACAGCAAAGAAATCCCTACCAGTTTCTAAAGACAGTTTAGTCATGTTCAAATGATTGTTAAAACACAAAATAATCAGCCATAAATATGTCCAGTGATGTTCAAGAGATCTCTTGTACAACATGGTGACTATAGTTAATAATAATGTATTATATACTTGAAAATTGCTAAGAAAGTAGATTTTAAGTGTTCTCACCACAAAAAAGTATGTGAGATAATGCATATGTTAATTAGGTTGATCCAGCCATTCTACAATGTATACATGTCAAAACATCATGTTGTACACCATAAATACATAAAATTTTTGTCTATTTTTTTAAAAAGGTCCAGTGGCAACATTTTTTAAACTGGTTGAAAACACAGACTTCACTCAGTTTCAGATTTAAAAGTCATCACCGTGACTCCTGGCTATATACCTATTAGCTAAAAACAACAATGCTACGAAACTTGCTTTCAGATTAACAGGCCTGTCATTTATCCTTTAAATGTTTATCTCCTTTGGTCACAATTTTATTGTAGTTAAACAGCAACTAGTGTGTGACCGAAAGCATTCAAATGCTCCGAGTACACAAAGAGTGCACTGTTCTTTTTCCAGCTGAATGGGCTTTTACTCATGTGAACAAAAGACAAGATCCTGCTATTCTTCAAATTAAAAGGCAAGAAACGGCAAGGAAAAACACTGCACAGAAAACCTCTCTCTTAGTTCACTATATAAATGCTAATGAGAACAGCGAACCAAACTGGGGCTTTTCTCTTTCAAAAGTTTTGAAAATCATGAAAAATAATTACACATCTCTGCAACTCTTTTAAAAGGGTTGTGTTAAGAATCATTTGTAACCCACTATAGCTACTATAGTACATGTTATCTAATACACATAATGTTAGAGAAAAGATGACGGCATGCCAACTTTATGGCCGGAAACCAAAGAGTCAGGCAAAACATAAACACTCTCACGCAAGGGGCCCAACAGCACTGAATAGAGACTTGACATTTGAAATCTGAAATTTTAAAAAGCTTCCTATGGCCTTAACAATGCAGGTGAAATTGAATCCCTAGGGCCTCTCATAATCTAAGAAAAGAAGCTGTTGCTGCCCCCAACACTAGAAGGGAGAGAGAGCTCGCTGACCTATTACAGAAGGCCATGAAGGCCAGTCCTCGTTATCATTTTCCTAAATGTGTTCTTTTCCGTTCTAGCCTTCTTGTTAATCTCTCCCTTGTATATCTCTCATACTGATATCTCTCTCATGTCTTTAGTTTTTAAATAAATTACTGCACGATCTTTTTGTAGGTTGTTTTAATTTGGAGGAGTTGAAAGAAGAAGGGGAAAGGAACCTGTTTAAGTTTTGATATTAATACTTAGGACGGGAAAAGGCAATCCAAGGGTTTGGCGTTTTCATCTTCTGCAAGTGTAGAAACAGCGTATTATGTAAGTTTAGATTTGCCTACAAATGACAGAAAATCCAAAATAACAGTGGCTTAACCAGGCTGGGACAGTGGTTCTCCTGAAGTTCTCAGAGACCAGGCCCCTTTTAGCCCGTAAGGCTTGGGCTTCACCTTCAAGATCCAAGTCCAGTATGTACATTCCAGGCAGTGGGACAGAAGGAAGGGCCCAAGAAGCAAAGGGCAAAGAACATACACCAGCTTTCTCTTAAAGAAACACCTCAGAGACACCCAAAGAACACCTTCTCTCAGTCACATGGCCACACCCAATTGCAGAGGAGGCTGGGGAAATGCAATCTGCATTTTGGGCAGCAGTCCAGCCTGAAAAGTCCATGACTCAAGGAGGCAAGAAGGGATCTGTGCAGTCTCCACCACAAGGAGACTTCCAAGTTTTACAAAACTAGAAATAGTTGATGATTTCATTCAAACAAATGGTCTTCAGAATAAGAAACTTCCAAGTGCTCCAAACTGAAGAGCCACTAAAATACATGGACTTGACAACAGAGTGTTTGAAGTACGCCTTGTAATCTCTCAAGTACACCTCAATGGCCTGGATCAGACAGCCGAATATCCTCATATTCTTTCTCCTTCAGGAGGGAGAGTCCCGGTCCTCTGACTCCCACAGACCTGGAGCATCTCCTCTGGCTCACGTCAACCGTCCAAGCTCTCCAGCCCTGCAGCCCAATCGCCTCCCATCATTAAGAAAGAGAGGCCTTTCACATCCAAGGGGCAAATCTCACATAAATGACATTTGGCTGGTGCCCAAAGGTGAAAGGGATGAGAGCGGGATAAATAAAGAATAATGTAGAAGCCAGTTGGGGCAGTCTTTCATTACAGCCCTTTCAAGAGCTATTAATCTTGGTCATAGTCAGTCAGCTAAACATAATTACTTCTTCTAACACATGTTTTACACACAACTAGCAATGGTAACAGGTCAGCCCTTTTCCCTAGGAAAGATGTGGCTTCTGGCTTGCCTATAGCCATGAGAAATGGTATTTGTACGGTTGTCCTAGCACTGTCTGTCTTCTCCAATACTGTTATCAAAAGGAAGAAGCACTATAAGCATATTGTCATACGATCTGTTAAGTTGCTACAGAAGTACCTGGAAGAACATTTAAAGACTATCAGAAATAACCTAAAAAAAGATTTGTTACTTCTTCGATGATAATGAAAGTAAACAAAATTTTAAATACCTCAGCATCACCTCTTTCCAAAGTACTTCATTGTTGAGGTATTTTCATGGAGAGTTGTCTGGTGCATTGTGTATCATGCCTTTCCTAACTCACCATTAATTTACCCTTAAATTCAAGGTATCATGGAGCTTTTTTTTTGAGACGAAGTCTCGCTCTGTCATCCAGGCTGGAGTGCAGTGGCACAAACTCAGCTCACTGCAACTGCCACCTTCCAGGTTCAAGTGATTCTCCTGACTCAGTCTCCCAAGTAGCTGGGATTACAGGCATCCGCCATCGCGCTCGGCCAATTTTTGTATTTTTAGTAGAGATGGGGTTTCGCCAAGTTGGCCAGACTGGTCTTGAACTCCTAAGCTCAAGTGATCCACCCACCTCAGCCTCCCAAAGTGCTGGGATTACAGGCTTGAGCCACTGCGCCCAGTCTGGAGCTTTTACATCAGTTCAGTTTATGGAAAAAGCTCTGGACCTGGAATTCTGAATTCCAAATTCAGCTCTGCAAATTATCTTTTTAATCTTGAAGAAGTCAATAAACTCTCTGGGCCTCAGTGTGCCTCAGCTATGCTATAGGAAGGTCTGACTCAAAAATGCCATACCATTCATGACAGCTTTAATAGTACAAATGGATGGGTTTACATCATTTAATAATAAGAAGTCATCTAAATTTACAAAATTTGTAAATAGGGCCTAACTAAAAGAAGGATCATAAAAGGGTTAACTGTGGGGTTTCTATAAGTCATGAACACCTCCAAACCCTGTTCTCTAACGATACAGGCAAGATATTAAAATTAAACAGAGATGTCAACTGTATAAAGCCAGGTGCCATGTAATGCAATTGAAAAACCTGCAGTGGGAGCTGCCTCTGGCTGTGGGTCAGTAGGTAGAAAGCAGCAGGAACATGAAGAAAGTGGAGTACGTTTTAAATGAAAACGCAGCCCCCTGAGCAGGTAGTTCTCCTGCAGCTAGAAAGATAGCATGGAAATCCTAAATCCTAGCTTCATGCGATAGGACAAAGCTTCAGACGTGGGGAGAAGTAAAGCAGCTTCTACAATCCCACACTTCCCAGCTGAGGAAATGGTGCAAGAGGGCCCAATGAGCTCTTTGTCAGAGATAACTAAATGATGGTAGTAGGTGCTGTGTTAAATACTGCAAACAACAACAGCTCATCTCTCAAGGTGGCAGTCTTACTGAGTGAATGTGGGGACAGGCTAGAGGATTGGCAATAATTAGGAAGGACACAAGCCACAAGTGGCACCAAATAATAAAAAGCAGGAGTTATAAATTATGGGTCCTCCTAGGGCCAGAAAAATGCCAGCAAATATTTTGTAAGTTACATGAGGTTAGTGTTATAAGACAAGCAACGCAGATGCAAAACTTGGAAGAATTTCTTCCAATTATACCAACAACAGCAAAAAAAAAAAAGTGTAAGTTTCTAGAGAAGCAGCTCTAAATCCAGTAACATTTTCATATTTTAATCACGTTTATTGGGCTGCATCAAATAAATGCCCACATTGAAAACCTATCCCTGGTTTTTCTGGTTTTCCATTTTGGTTTTTTTTTTTTTTTTTTTTTTTTTTGAGACAGGGTCTTACTATAAGACCTTGCCCATGGTGGAGTGCAGTGATGTGATCACAGCTCACTGCAACCTCAACTCCCTAGGCTCAGGTGATCCTCCCACCTCAGCCTCCTGAGTAGCTGGGACTACATGTGCGTGCCATCATGCACAGCAAATATTTTGTAGAGACAAGGTTTCACCATGTTGCCCAGGCTGGTCTCGAACTCCTGGGCTCAAGTGATCCACTTGCCTCAGCCTCCCCAAGTGCTGGGACTACAGGCATGAGCCACCTATTCCTATCCCTAGCCCTGATTTTTTTTTAAAGCCCTCAATGAAGGATTCTTTAAAAAAAAAAAAAAAAAAAAGGGCAGTCACATCTGACTATGTAAATTTTACACCCTTTATACCTTAGGGGGAAATGGGTTTACTTTTTATCATAACTATAAAGTTCATTTGTCATTTCAGAGGAGACATTAAAATAATTGTGGGCAGTGTGATATTGACCCTTGCAAGCCACATTCCTACCCTGCAGATACACTGCTGCCACACAGCTGGGTTAGAAGACAGTGTTAAAATTACAGAGGAACCACATAATTGCTGCATCATTAGTGGTTAGAGGGTGAATTGAAGGGATGAGTCTTAAAACAAATTATTCCACATAGACTGAAAAAAAGTATGCAAAAAGAGATGCAAGATTGGTTGCTGAGATATAATCTAGGAGTCAATTTTTTTAATTTTAAAGATAATATTTGCACACTACCCTTTTGAATTAAGATTTCCTCAAAATGAAATTGATTTATATTCAAATCCCCTTTGACCCTACTTATGTGACTGGATGGCTGTACCATCTTTGGTTTATCCATTCATCAGATGACAGTCATTTGCATTGGTTCTGCTTTTTAATTATGAATAATGCTTCCATGAAAAGAAAGTATATTTTTTTAAAAGTGTAACCCTGCAATAGGCTGTCCCTCTCCTATTACTAGATCAGCCCAATCTTTGCCTCCCAAAAAGGTAGCCACTGTTGAATCTTTATAACATATTCTGTTCATATGCAAGCATTTTACACAAATAGTAACAGTATTCTACGCCTTGTTCTTTTAATTGTCTTGAAGACAGTTTCATCTTCACTAGCTTCATCTCCCTTACGTATTTAAACTGTTCCCTACTAATGGATATTTAGATTGTTCCTGTTCCGCCACTACAAAAAATGCCACAATGAACATTCTTATACAAAAGTCTTTGTGCCCATGTGCCAGTACAACAAATGGAGTAAATTCATGTAAATAGAATATTGCTGGATCAAAGAGGATTTGACTGTAAGTCAATTTTGTTTTTAGAACAACTTATTTCAAGACAGTAAAATGTAAGTGATTCAAATTCTGACTGTTGCTTGAAATAAGAGAGAAAATAACCAGCAACGTCACTAGGAAATAGGCAATCCACTGCATAATTATTTTTGTTAGTATCTTTGAGATGTAACTCACATAACATAAAATTCACCAACTTATAGTATATGATTCAATGGTTTTTAGTATATCCACAGAGTTGTACAACGATCACCACATTCTAAGTTTAGAACTTTGTTATCACTCCGAAAAGAAACCCCTGCACCCATCAGCCCTCATTCCTGATTCCCACCCCACCCCTGGGCAATCACTCATCTACTTCCCATCTTCATAGATTTGCCTGTTATAGACATTTTATATAAATGGAATCATACAATATGTAGTCATCCGTATCTGGCTTTCACTTAGCATAATGTTTTCAACATTCATCCATGGAGTAGCATGTGACAGTACTTCATTCTTTTTAATTTTTTTTTTTTTAATAGAGGGAGGGTCTCACTATGTTGCTTGGGCTGGTCTCAAACTCCTGGGCTCAAGTGATCCTCTTGCCTTGGCCTTCCAAAGTGCTGGGATTACAGGTGGGAACCACCACGCTCCACTCTTGATTCTTCTTATTGCAGAATAGTACTCCATCATATGGATATACCACACTTTGTTTATTTACTCATCAGTTAATGGACATTTGGGATTGTTTCTGGATTTGGCTAACAATGCTACTATTTGTGTGCAAGTTTTTGTATAAACATGTTTTCACTTCTGTGTGTATATACCTGCAAGTAAGTGAATGAGTGAGTAAACAAACAGAAACTTGCAAAAGGTATATTAAAAAAAAGCGAATGTTGTCAGAGAAAAAAAGAGAAAACAAAATATCAACACCAATAGACTAACAAGAAAATTCTAACAATACTTACAAGTTCACAGCTTTAAAACAAGTTCGTCCAACCCAGGGCCCGCATGCGCATGTGGGCTCAGGAAAGCTTTGAATGTGGCCCAACACAAATTCATAAACTTTCTTAAAACGCTATGAGACTTTTTTGAGTTTTTTTATTTTTAGCTCATCGGCTATTGTGTTAGTGTATTTTTTTTTTCTCATCAGCTATCGTGTTTTTTATTTATTTATTTTTTTTTTTGAGACAGAGTCTTGCTCTGTCACCCAGGCTGATTGCAGTGGTGCGCTCTCAGCTCACTGCAGCCTCCGCCTCCCGGGTTCAAGCAATTCTCCTGCCTCAGCCTCCTGAGTAGCTGGGACCACAGGCATGCACCACCATGCCCGGCTAATTTTTATATTTTTAGTAGAGACAGGGTTTCACCATGTTGGCCAGGATGGTCTTGATCTCCTGACCTTGTGATCCACCCACCTCAACCTCCCAAAGTGCTGGGATTACAGGTATGAGCCACCACACCCAGCCAGTGTTAGTGTATTTTATGTGTGGCCCAAGGAAATTCTTCCACTGTGGCCTAGAGAAGCCAAAATATTGGACACCTCTGCTTTAAAACCTTCCTTTAATTTGAAAGTGAATATGGGAAAATTAAATAAATGTCCATACTTAGGTTTACACAAACCAGGACTGTCACCACCCACAAGAACAGAAGAAGAACAATTCTATTTCTTTAGACCTATGATCTTCATAATTTGTGTTTGGTTCTCATCCTCTGAACTGTCTTCCATATCGCCCATGTTCTGTGTGCAATTCAATCAAGTAAAATTGCTCTGATCTTCTACTGTGTTGCCATGCACCATGCGAGACTGAAAGACACAGGGATTAATAAAACCAATGAGTTCCCAATTCTCCAGGAACTGACAGTTTGGTAAGTGTGATCCTTTTTGATAATAGTTTATAGAGATGGTAAGGGTATAAATTCAAGGTCAGCAAACTTTTTCTGTAAAGGACTAAATAGTAACATTTTAGGCTTTGCAGGCCACATATGGCCCCTGTTAAATATTCTTCTTCTTCTTTGTTTTTCTTTATAATCTTTTAAAATTTTTATTTTTTTTTATTTTTTTTGAGACGGAGTCTCGCTCTGTCGCCCAGGCTGGAGTGCAGTGGCCGGATCTCAGCTCACTGCAAGCTCCGCCTCCCAAATCCACGCCATTCTCCCGCCTCAGCCTCCGGAGTAGCTGGGACTATAGGCGCCCGCCACCTCGCCGGCTAGTTTTTTGTATTTTTTTAGTAGAGACGGGGTTTCACCATGTTGGCCAGGATGGTCTCGATTTCCTGACCCTGTGATCCGCCCGTCTCGGCCTCCCAAAGTGCTGGGATTACAGGCTTGAGCCACCGCGCCCGGCCATCTTTTAAAAATTTAAAAGCCATTCTTGCCCGGGTGCAGTGGCTCATGCCTGTAATCCCCGCATTTTGGGAGGTCAAGGTGGGCAGATGTCCTGAGGTCAGGAGTTCGAGAACAGCCTGACCAACATGGCGAAATCCCATCTCTACTAAAAATACAAAAAATTAGCCAGGTGTGGTGGCGCACACCTGTAGTCCCAGTTACTTGGGAGGCTGAAGCAGGAGAATCGCTTGAACCTGGGAGGCGGAGGTTGCAGTGAGCCAAGATCCTGCCACTGAACTCCAGCCTGGGAAACAGAGTGAGACTCTGTCTCAAAAAAAGAAAGAAAGAAAAAAAGAACAAAAAAAGAAGCCATTCTTAGCTCAAGGGCCAGAATTTGATATATAAGCAAAGAGAAAAATTACAGGTTCATAATCTTACCAATTAAACATGCCAAATGCAATTTAAAATTAATTAACATCAGTTATGATAGCCTCAACTCAAGTCTGTCTCTTCTTATTACTTATTCTTTCACTTCCATGACTCTGTTTTCACCAGTGTTATTTCTCTCACAGATTCTTTGATAACTGATTAAACAAACTCTCTTTCTGCCCCTAAATTAGACCTGCCATTTGATTCCCAATTGAAATTACATTCTACATGAAGGACAAAAACCAGATGGTCATCTCATTAGATGCAAAAAAAGCATTTGACAGAATTAAATATCCTCTCCTGATAAAAACACTCAATAACTTAGGTATAAAAGGAAAGTGCCTCAACATAATAAAGGCCATACATAAGCCCACAGCTACCATTATACTCAATGGTAAATAATTAAAACCTTTTCCTCCAAGATTCAGAATAAGACAAAGATACCCACTCTTGCCACTTCTATTCAGTACAGAAGTGGAATACAGTATTAGAGTACTGCCAGAGCAATCAGGCAAGAAAAAGAAAAAAAAAGCATCCAAATAGGAAAGGAAGAAGTAAAACTACTGCTGTTTGCTGATGATATGCTCTTACACTACATATAAAAAACCCTACAAATTCCGCCAAAACATTGTTAGAACTAATAAATGAATACAATTAAGTTGCAGGATACAAAATCAACACACAGAAATCAGTAGTGTTTCTATATGCTAACAGTGAACTATACAAAAAAGAAATCAAGAAAACAATCCCATTTAAAATAGCTACAGGGCTGGGCATGGTGGCTCATGCCTGTAATCCCAGCACTTTGGGAAGCTGAGGTGAGTGGATCACCTGAGGTCAGGAGTTTGAGACTAGCCTGGCCTACATGGTGAAACCCTGTCTCTACTAAAAATACAAAAAAATCAGCTAGACACGGTGGCATATGCCTGTAGTCCCAGCTACTGGGGAGGCTGAGGCTGGAGAATCACTGGAAGCCAGGAGACAGAGGTTGCAGTAAGGTGAGATCGCACCACTGCACTCCAGCCTGGGCAACAGAGCAAGATCCATCTCAATAAAATAAAATAGCTACAGGTCAGGCACAGTGGCTCACGCCTGTAATCCCAGTACTTTGGAAGGCCAAGTTGGGTGGATCACCTGAGGTCAGGAGTTCAAGACCAGTCTGGCCAAAATGGCGATACTCTGTCTGTACTAAATATACAAAAAATTAGCCAGGCATGGTGGTGCACACCTGTAGTCCCAGCTACTCGGGAGGCTGAGGTACGATAATTGCTTGAAACTAGCAGGCAGAAGCTACAGTGAACCAAGATCACATCACTGCCCTCCAGCCTAGGTGACAGAGAAAGACTCTGTCTCTAAATAAATAAATAAAATAGCTATAAAATACAGTTCTGTGAAGAGTGAGTTGTGAAAAAAAAAAAATACTTAGGAATAAATTTAATACCAAGGAGGTAAAAGACCTATACACTGAAAACAGTAAAACATTAATGAAAGATACCGAAGATGATACAACTAAGTAAATGATATCCCATGTCATAGACTGGAAGAATTAACATTGTTAAAATGTCCATACTACCCAAAGCAATCTACACATTCAATTCAATCCCTATCAATGTTCCAATGTCATTTTTTATATAAACAGAAAAAATAATCCTAAAATTTATATGGAACCACACACACAAGAAAAAACCCAGAATATCCAAGACAATCATGTGCAAAAAGAACAAAGCTGGAGGTATCACACTACCTTATTTCCAACTATACTACAAAGCAATAGTAATTAAAACAGCATGGTACTATTGAAAAATAGGCTCATCAACCAATGAACAGAATAGAGCCCAGAAATGAACCCATGCATGTATATAGGTTTGACAAAGGTGCCAAGTATATACTTTGGGGAAAAGACAGTCTCTTCAATAAACAGTGTTGAGAAAACTGGATATCCACATGCAAAAGAATAAAATTGAACCCTTATCTCACACCATATACTAAAATCAACTCAAATGGACTAAAGGCTTAACATAAGACCTGAAACTGTAAAACTACTAGAAGACAACATAGGGGATAAACTACAGGACACTTGTCTGAGCAATTATTTTTATATCTGACCCCTAAAAACACAGGCAACAAAAGCAAAAATAGACAAATAGGATTACATCAAAATAAAAAGCTTCTGCACAAGAAAGGAAACAATTAACAAAGTGAAGAGACAACCTACAGATTGGGAGAAAATATTTACAAGCTATACATCTGGTAAATATCTAAACTCAAACAACTCTAAATTAAGAACTTAATAACCCAGTTAAAAAATGGGGAAGGTACCTGAATAGACATTTCTCAAAAGAAGACAAATGGCCACCAGATACATAAAAAACATGCTCAACATTACCAATCATAAAAGAAATGCAAATTAAAACCACAATGAGATATTCCCTCACACCAGTCAAAAGGGCTACTACCAAAAAGATAAAAATATGTTTTAGTGAGGATGTTGAGAAAAGGAGCCCCTGAAATCTGTTGGTGGGAATGTAAATTAGTAGAACAATTATGGAGTTCTCAAAAAAACTAAAAATAGAATTACCATATGATCCAGCAATTTCACTTCTAGGTATTTACCCAGCATACTTGAAATCAGTATGTCAAAGAGATGTCTGCACTCCCATATTCACTACAGCACTATTCACAAGAGCCAAGTTATGGAATCAACCAAAGTGTCCATCAACAGATGAATGGACAAAGAAAATGTGACATATATACACAAAGGAATATTATTCAGCCTTTAAAAAGAAAGAAATTTTGTCATTTGCAGCAACATTGGATGGAATGAGAGAACATTATGCTAAGTGAAATAAGCCAGGCACAGAAAGACAAATACTGCATATTCTCATTTATATGTGGAATTGAAAACAACTGAACTCAAAGAAGCAAAGAATAAAATGGTGGGTAACCAAGGCTAGGAGGGTTAGAAGATTGGGGAGATGATGGCCAAAAGGTACAAAGCCTCAATTAGACAGGAGGAGTAAGTTTGGGAGGTTTTTTCTACTTTAAGATATACATGGCCAGGCGCGGTGGCTCAAGCCTGTAATCCCAGCACTTTGGGAGGCCGAGACGGGCGGATCACGAGGTCAGGAGATCGAGACCATCCTGGCTAACACAGTGAAACCCCGTCTCTACTAAAAAATACAAAAAACTAGCCGGGCGAGGTGGCGGGCGCCTGTAGTCCTAGCTACTTGGGAGGCTGAGGCAGGAGAATGGCGTAAACCATGGAGGCGGAGCTTGCAGTGAGCTGAGATCCGGCCACTGCACTCCAGCCTGGGTGACAGAGCGAGACTCCGTCTCCAAAAAAAAATAATAATAAAATAATTTAAAAAAAGATATACTGCAGTATGATGAATACAGTAAGTAATAACATACTATATATTTCAGAATCACCAAGAGTTCGTTTCAAATGTTCTAACCACAAAGGAATGATAAGTATTTGACGTGATATATATGTTAATTATTCCACATTGTTTTCATAAATTATAAATCACTTTGCATCCCATAATATTTACAACTATGATTTGGCAATTTATAATAAAAAATGATTAAAAAAAAAAAAAAGAAACTACATTCTCCAAAGCTGGCTAAATCATGTTGAGTATGAGGCCCTAGATAACAAGCACACAGCTCTTCCTGTACTAATCCCTTTATATTAGTGACAATGGTCCAGGCTACACTGTGGTAATAAATAAACTCCCAAATCTCAGGGACTTAATGCAACAAAGGTCTTTGTCTTGCTCAAGTTACCTCTCTAGTATGTTGATGGGGGAAGGGAATGGACTCTACTACACACAGTCATTCCTGGACCAGCCCAGTGGAGACCACACCATCTGAAACACAAGGCCTCCAAGGCCACTGTGGCAGGGAAAGGGAAAGAATGCAAGTGGCAACACTAGCTTTTAATGTCTTGACCAGGAAAGGATACCCATCACTTCCACTTCATTGGCTAGAACTAATCACATGATCCCACCTAACTGCAAGGAAGCTGGGAACTGTAATCTTCCAGTGTGCTCAGAGGAAGATTACACTCCTCTAAAGGAAAATTTAGGAGTTGCATAGAGAAAACTGAAACGGATACAGGCTGCCAGAAACAAGCTCACCAAGGCTGAATGCACTCACTGATCCCAGGGTTATACGTTACACAGTATGATTGCTAAGGTATAAGTATAAGACCACTCAGGCATAAATAAATCCACGTTCACCATCCTTAGATTGTCCAGGCTGGTAAAGCCAGGTCACACCACATTCCTGACTTCAGAGCAACAGAAATGAACAAGGGCCACTCAGTCATATCTGGATCACATTATAGGGCTTATCCTTTAAGCAGTTCCAAGATTAATCAAATCTTAGATTTATCCAAAGCAACGGAAGCCTCACCCAACACCACAAATGGCAAATATGCATTTAAGTGTATACCTGAGAACATGGTGAGAAAATGGTAACTGATCATTTTGACAAAAGACCCTGAGCATCCTCCTCCAGGATCCTATGCCTCTCCTATACACTCTACACTTTCTACTTTCTTTGAGGATGTTGCACATAAAAATCTATCTTATCTTTGTGGACATGCAATGCTTTTAAGGTGCCCAATAAACATTTCTTTATATGAATGAAACAATGAAGGAACTGAACCAATGCAATCACAGTGGAGCTGAATTCTGTTATTTTTATTTCCTCTTCTGTTAGAGTCTCTTTCATAGCAACATTCTGGGGCTAAAAAAGCTGGGACGGAGAGGAGTTGCATGTTTCCCAGAAGAATTGGAGAAGGTATGTGGAGTGGGCAGCCAAGTTGGGCTTTGGCTCGCAATGCCCCAAGGACACGGACAAATAGCCCAATAATAACTCATCTGAGTCTCAGAAGTCATTCCTTAGAGCTGGCCTATAAAAGCCAAAGGGAATTATTCATTAGCAAGTGTGAATAACACTAGATACCACCAGCAGATTGTATTTGGCTTTGCTGAATTATTCATAAGCATTTGTAAGAAATGTACAATCCAATGGGTGTTAAACCAATCCAGATTGTTTGGCAATATTTGTTTTCCTTTAAAAATATTTTTTTAAATCACCTCCAAGCTATAGTTCTTATATTGAAAATCAGTTATCAATCTGGCAAAACAAGTAGGTGAAGAGTAGAAAGCCAAATAAGAAAGGGATATCAGTGATCTTATTTAATATTCATCGTTATAATGACAGGCAGTAGACTGAACCAATGTTTGTTTACCTGTCCACATCCTGCCTTTTTTAGATGCTGTATGGTCAAAGACAGTAGGAGCTCTACAATACGTGAGGGAGGAAGAAAACTCCTTTGAGTCCTGTCACAGAGCAGATGCAAATTTAATTACTGCACGTTAAGCTTTCCATCTTGTCTAGGTGTCCTTGGAAAGCAACTGTAAACAAGAAGCACTCAGCAATCAGGTGTCAGGGACTCATTTGATCAGCTATGAAATATGTCACAAATCACTGGCAGGAAGTGAGTCGGGAAGGGGAACAAAGAGGTAGAAGTGACAGTGTAGGAGGCAGATCTCGTGGGTGTGCCTGTTAGTGCTGGGGACTGCTCCCACTGCCAGTTCTGACTTCCCAGAGTAAGTGCCCCCTGCCTGACAAGGCTCTCTCATCTCACATTTGTTATACATTTTCCTATGGTCTGCAGAAATCACCACCACAACTGGGGAGTCAACTAGAGATACTAAGCACAGTTAAATTATTCGTGACTAAAGAAAACCTAGCATGAGCTGATTTATTTTTTCAAGGCAATTGGAGAAATCTGGAGATTAATGCAGAATCTAAATTTGGGTAAAAGAGAATACATCAGTCAGCAGTCTCAAAGAAAACCCTAGGCCTAGGTGCCTTCCCATCTTTTTACTGTGTCTCTAATTGAAGAAGAAGAAGAATGTTCCATTCTATGAGCTCCAAGTCTAAACCTAACCTGTCAAATGCCCTGCAGTTTCTATGATAATGGGTGCTGCATTTGTAGGCAAGAGAAAGGAAGTGATCCCTGAGTGTATACAATTTGTAATTCTGCAAAGAGCCTGTAGCCTTCCTGAAGGGAGCCCACTTCCAGCTACTGCTCACTTACACAAGACAACCGGAGAAAATGACGTCTGTGCTTGCAACCAAACTATGGTTCCAGAAGTACTTTCTATGAATTATTTCACAGGAATTTTAAAAATATATTGACTTACATCAAAACTCTCCCCACAACTATAATGAATTAAGAACTTCCAAACAGACAGGAAAAAAAATCTGAAAGCAACCAAACTCTATTAAACTTGGAGCAAATTAACCTATCTCTCTAAGCTTCAATTGCCTCATCTCTAAAATCAGGGGAAAAAAATGGTAACTAGGCAGGGTTCCTATGAGGATTATAGGAGATAATACATGTAAGTTAAAGCTTGTATTATTAAATTAAAGAATAGGGAAATTAATATTAATAGTGCAATCATTATCTGCCTAGTAACACAAGTATTCCCACGATAATAAGCTGTATTTAAAAAATTGTGCCTAAAATTATCTGCAAACATGTTACAATTATTTTATTACCTAACATACTAGATGAGGACAAAAGTTCTTTCCCCCCACTTTCCCATTTTTATAAGTGAGAAAGAGATATCAAAGACTCATCTGAGGCTCCAGGGACTAGATCTGTTACCTAAACATCAGCCTATGAGCACAGGAGGAGCAGGAGTGGAAAGTAAAGGATGAAAAGGCAACTGGAATCATCAGAGTGCATGTCCCATTCATTTCAGATCTCCTTGTTGTCTAGTCTTCCTTATATCCAATTTAGGTTCCTTCTAAGACGGTGGCACAGGACAAAGCCACACCTATCGACTGGGAGAAAGAACCAAAACGCGCCACCTAGTGGCCAAATAAGTTTCCATTCAGACCACAGTGAAGCTGCAAATCACGTTAACTTAAATCACTTTATAATCCAAGAAAATGAAGAAATATAATATTTTCGTAGCAAATGAAGGGGCATTTCAACTCCTATTTTAGACTAATGGAAATTCAAGGCTTCTATAGATTGGTGAGAGCCTGACAGTGGAAAGGAGACAGGCAACTGGAATTATACACACTTGGATTCAAATTCAAGTCCTGTCACTTACTCATGGATAGAGTTATACACTCTAACCTTTTCCACATCATGGAGCATGCAGAAAACTATATTTTCAAGACACACTGGAGTAATCAGAAGAAGCTGCCCAGAGTTAGAGATGAAGAGACCAGGGGCTCCAGTTACCCCTGTCCCCATCTGCCCATTCCAAGAACTAAGGGAACCAATATCTCCACGAACTATAACCCACTCAAGACACACTAGTGGAAAGTGCTCCTTCAACAACCTAGTTAATATTATTGGGCCTTGTTTTCCTTATCTATAAAGTGTGGTAAACAATACCTACTTAGGTTTATGATGAGGATTAACTCAGATACTGCATATAAATAAAATGCCTGGTACATACTATGTACCCAATCAGCGTATTTTTTCTTCCTTTTACGCTGCCTCTTTTAGTATCAACACATAGGGATCCTGTTTTGTCAACAAGCTAATTTTCAAACCTATATTATGTGATTTTTAAGTAAGAGCAATAATCATAGCTCGTGTTTGCATGAATATTTTAAGCCAGATCAGTGCTGGATTGCCTCACTGAACCTTTATAACCACCTTAGAAGGCAGAGATTGTAGATGCCTTCTGTTGTCCACCCAGTGTCCATTATCGAAATTTTTCTTATCAACAAAATCCTGATTCTGACCTGGGCAACAATGTGCCACTCAAAAAACTTGCTTTCCCAGACTTTCTTGCAGCTAGGGGTGGCCATATGGCATTGCTCTAATTGAAAAACTGGAAGGGCTGGTTTTGACCCTTCCTGCCAGGCCAATGCCTGAAGGTCCACCCACCACGTTTAAATGAAACCACATAGTAAGCAGCCTCCAAGAAGGCCCTCAATAATCCCCGCCTCCTGATATTCCCACCCTCCTGTGAGTATAGGTTGGACCTGGAAATCCACTTCTAACAAACAGAATACCGCAGAAGTGATGGAATATTACTTCCCAGAGTAGGTTACAAAAAGTCTGTAACCTACCCCCACTCTCCCCAGATACTCTGGCAGAAACTAACAAACATATTGTGAGCTGCCCTAAGGAGAGACCAACGTGGCAAGGAATTGATGTCTCCAGCCAACAGCCAGTATGGGTCTGTCACTTCCCAAAAGTACATGAGTGAGCTTGGAATCAGATCCCCTCCACCCCAGTCAAGTCTTGAAATAAGTGAATTCCCAGCCAACAGCTTTGTGAGACCCTGAGCCAGAGACAACTAGCTAAGCTGTATCTGGATTCATGACCCATGGAAATTGTAAGGTAATTAACATTTGTCTTTTCAGATTGCTAAGACTTGTGGTAACTTGATACACAACAATAACAGAGTTTAGTCACCAACTTTCTATGAAATTGCATGCTGAGAATGGCAGGACACTGGAAAGATCCTGGTTCCTCAATGACCTTCTTGGGCAGCTTGACCACTACCTAGCTCATGATTCAGATTATGTGAAAAAAATAAAGCTTTATTTCATTAAACAATTAAAATCAATTTTTATTCATATAGTAAGTACTACTACTACTATTATTATTACTGTTCCCAGGTAACATCTAATGGGTTTGTACAATACAAATAAAAGCAACAGAGTGGTTCATAGATTATAATCCAATGGAATAAACAAACAATGCAATAGAAGTTACTTGTAAACAATATTCAGTAAAAAGGGTAAATTACAAAAGCACATAGAATAACCTCATTGTTTCAAAATGTACACACACACACAAATGCACAGAAAAAGTCTTGAAGGGTATAGACCAAGGGCCAGCAAATTTTTTTCCTGTAAAGGTCCAGATAGTAATAATAAACACTTCAGGCTTTGAAGGCCTACAACTAACTACTAAACCTGCCATTTTAGCATAAAAGCAGTCTACATAACATGTAAATGAATGAGCATGGCTATGTTTCAATAAAACTTTATTTGTGGAAACAATTTTGAATTTCATATCAATTTTCTCATGTCACAAAATGTTACTGTTACTATAATGTTTTTCCTATTCAAAAATGTAAATACCATTCTCAGCTCAAGGTCCATAAAAAAACAGGTGGCAGGCCAGATGTGGCCCACAGGCAATTGTTTGCCGACCCCTGTTATAGGCCAAAATGTCCATAGTGATTATGTTGTTTGGAAAGTAAAATTAAGGTTGACTTTTACTTTCTTCTTTAAACCTTTCAGCCTTGTCTTAATTTATGGTTTATGTATTTTATTATTAGAATATACAGTAAAGTTGTGTTCATCTGGGGCGTGCAGGGGAGAGAGAAAAGTTTCTTGTGCGGTATTGGGACATTGAAATGCTCTGAAAAAACCATAGACCTGGTTCCCACCAGATCATCAATAAAAACTGTCAGCTGAGCCAGAGATAACATTTTCAGCGCCCCTAAAGTGGAAGGTAATCATGTAGCTATTTGAAAGGAAGCATTACAAGATGAAGAATTGAAACAGATGGGGAGAACCTACTGTAAAATGTGCATGTTTTCCCTCAAAAAATAAGATAATGACACACTAAGCAGAAAGGCAAGAAAAACCAGAAAATATTCTATAAGCACGTCTTCAATCCTGTATGCACATTAGAAGTTTCGTATTTTCAGAAAATATTCTCTTCACTTAGCAGGAACATAACACAAAGATACAAGTTAGAAAATTCTAATTTGCAACTGTTTTCAAAATATATGTAAAATTTTTAGTATGATAAAACAGATGTAACTGATGACATCCAGTCACTATGTCCTGCTCTTTAAAAAAAAAAAAAAAAAATACATTCTACACCTACCCAGGTAACTACACATGTAATATTCAGCTTTGTAGGCACAATGTCACAAAGCCACTCTAGCTGTCAGCATTCTTGTAGAAAAACAATAGGACAGGGAAAACACAAGTTCTGGTGCTTCTTGTTAACATTTACCGTATGATCCTAGGGTTACAGATGGCACTGCTAAATATTCATGTCAGAATAACAAGGAAGACATAGCCTTCTAATTTTGAAAAGGCTATACATAAAGTATGGAGAAAAGTCAACATGGTTATCTTAATCACTTTAAAACAAGTGACTTTTGGTTTGCCTCGTGGTACTTCTACTCTTGTTCCCTATATAGATCTCTCTGTAGATCTATGATGGCTCCTTGGGAGATCAAACTTCATATTACTGCTTCTTTCTTTTTAAGTGTTTTTAAGTACATGCAAATTTTTTGAAGACAATATCACTATTGCAATCACTAAAAAATAGGCATCCTCAGAATAATAATTTCAAACGCTTTAAAAATGGTTCATTTTATATTAGGAGATTATACCTCAATGATTAAAAAAACACAGACAAAAAAGATACAATCATACTAATTGTCTTTTAATGTGGGAGTGGGAAACATGATCTCCAACATCAAACACACTCAAAAACTTCTAAATTTTGGATAAACTGTGGTTTTGAATTATCCATACCACTTCTTTCTTTCCATTCACACATATATGAGGCATCTCATTTAATCTGTTGTCTTGGGGATTTCATCTAAAAAATAATAGTAGGAATATTTTTCTTTGGCTAATAGAATTATGAGAATTAAATGAGAGAGATTAAAAAGATAGACAAGGGCCAGATGCAGTGTCTCACACTTGTAATCCCAGCAGTTTGGGAGGCCAAGGCTGGAGGATCACTTGAGCCCAGGAGTTTGAGACCAGTTTGGGCAATATAGGGGAGACCCTGTCTCTACAAAAAATTTTAGAAAGCACATCTGTGGTTACAGCTACTCAGGAGGCTGAGGCAGAAGGACTGCTTGAGCCCAGGAGGTCGAGGCTCCAGTGAATCATGATCTTGCCACTGCATTCCAGCCTGGGTGACAGAGTGACACCCTATCTCAAAAAAAAGTTTTTAAAAGATAGGCAGTAACAAGTGTTGGCAAAGATGTAGAGAAACTGGGACACTAATACACTGCTAGTGGGAATGTGATACGGTGTTATATAGACAATAACAAGTGTTGGCAAAGGTGTAGAGAAAACGGAACTGTAATACATTTCTAGTGGGAGTCTCACTCTGGAAAACAGTTTGGCAGTTCCTCAAAAACTGACAAACATAGACTTACCATGTGACCCAGCAATTCCACTCCCAGGTATATGCTCAAGAGAAATGAAAACATATGGCCACACAAAAACCTCCTTACAACTGTTCATAGCAGCATTTTTCATAATAGCCAAAAAGTGGAAACAACCCAATGTCCATCAACTAATGAATGAGATAATGTGGGATGTATCCATATAATGGAATATTATTCAGCCATAACAGAGTATTACCTGTAATCCCTGCACTTTGGGAGGCTAAGGAGGGAGGATGGCCTGATGCCAGGAGTTCAAGAACAGCCTAGGCAACATAGCCACACCTCATCTTTATAAAAAGTTAAAAGAAATTCATGCCTGTAATCCCAACACTTTGAGAAGCTGAGGCAGGTGGATCACCTGAGGTGGGAAGTTTGAGACCAGCCTGATCAACATGGAGAAACCCTGTCTCTACTAAAAATACACAATTAGCTGGGCGTGGTGGCGCATGCCTGTAATCCCAGCTACTTGGGAGGCTGAGGCAGGAGAATCGCTAGAACCCAGGAGGCAGAGGTTGCGGTGAGCTGAGATCACGCCATTGCACTCCAGCCTGGGCAACAAGAGCAAAACTCCGTCTCAAAAAAAAAAAAGCTACAACCACGCAACTGCATTCTAACCTGGGTGACCGAGTGAAACCTTGTCTCAAAAAAGAAAAAGAAAGAAAGAAAGAAAGAAGGAAGGAAGGAAGGAAGGAAGGAAGGAAAGAACTTATACATTCTACAACATAGATGAACCTTGAAAACATGCTAAGTGGAAGAAGAAGCCATTCACAAAGACCACACATGGTATGATTCCATTTATATGATGTAAGTTACATTTCAATAACACTAAAAAAGACTAGTCACCTTTAATTGGGTAGACTGGGGGAGAAATAGACTGAAGGGTACATACTCTCTCTTCATAAAGTTAATCTAAGGGGGCCAATAAAAATGTTTCCCAAAAGGGCACTATATAGGCAAAATAAGTGATGGCTCATATTACTGCTGGGTGACAAGGAGCATCCTTCTTACATCCACATATGCACAGTCTTGCACTGCAGAATGGCATTTCAGTCAACAATGGACCACATATACAACAGTACTTCCATAAGATTACAATAATGGGCCGGGCGCGGTGGCTCAAGCCTGTAATCCCAGCACTTTGGGAGGCCGAGGCGGGCGGATCACGAGTTCAGGAGATCGAGACCATCCTGGCTAACACAGTGAAACCCCGTCTCTACTAAAAATACAAAAAACTAGCCGGGCGCGGTGGCGGGCGCCTGTAGTCCCAGCTACTCGGAGGCTGAGGCGGGAGAATGGCGGGAACCCGGGAGGCGGAGCTTGCAGTGAGCTGAGATCCGGCCACTGCACTCCAGCCCGGGTGACACAGCGAGACTCCGTCTCAAAAAAAAAAAAAAAAAAAGATTACAATAATGTATTTTGACTGTACCTTTTCTATGTTTAGATACACAAATACCACTGTGCTACAAATGCCCACAGTATTCAGTATAGTAACTTGTATAGCAAGTTACTGTACTAAATAGCAACTGTACTGATACAGTAGAGAATAGGCTATACCATATCTAGGTTTGTGTAAATGCACTCTATGATGTTCACACGATGAAACTGCCTAACAATGCATTTCTCAGAATGTATTCTTGTCATTAAGCAATGCATGACTGTATATGTGTGTGTATATATGTGTGTATGTATATAGAGAGATATACCTACTTATTCATGAATCTCCTTCCCACAAATAGATAAAATGTATCCACCATGCAAAATTAAAAACATATTCTCAGGACATCAATCAACCCTTCCATAAGTATTATGATAGGCCCTCTGTTAGCAGAAACTGCACTGTGCTCTACAGAAACAGGGGCACACGGGGTTCCTGCCTTCCAGGGACTCACCATCAAAGAGACACCAAGTATACCAACACAATGGCCAAGGACAAAGTGACCAGAAACTGAAGTGATAAATGGACACAGTGGAAGGGAAGGATTTGCAGAGGCAGAATCTTCAGAAGGAGCTCCCCCACATAAATCTGGGGGAGGAGGGGAATGAGTGTGGAAGACAGCATCTCTGACAAAATACACAGCAAATAGATGGAGCTGGTAGCGGGGAGATGGAGAATGTCAGAACTGAGAGGCGAGGCTGGTTACATCAGATAGTGCTCTGGAAACCTGTGGCACTTGGCTTTTATCCTACAGCCAATAGGGATACATTTAAGACCTACATGGACTCAAAGTCAAACCAGAGTTAAATAATAAGAAAAACCACTTGTCAGCAATGTGAAACATAAATTGTCAAAAAGGATGCTGGGGAGAAGGGAAAAATAGAGGCAAGAACATTAGTTCTGAGACTATTGCAACTGTGCTGGAAGGAGGAATTCTGAGACACCCTCAACTTAAGCAGAGGCAGTGGAAATGAGAAGGAGGGGTCAGATTTCAGAGCTGCTGACAGATTGAAAGACTTGGTGAGTGACAGAAGATAGGTAACAGAAAGGAAGGATGACCCCGAGATTTCCAGAGAGAACTCGATATTGACTTGGGTGAGGGCAGAAACTACAGATTGATAGTGGAGCATTTCAAAGACACTAAGGTAGGAGTTTGACCTGGTTTAGCCCAAAATAGGAGAGTACAGAAGAACACAGATGACGTACCTCAGTACAATACAGGGTTCTCAGGAAAATACAGAGCACAGATTCAGGAGCCAGAAGTTCAGCCTATGTTCAAACCCCTAACTCTACCAGCTGCTAGCTGGAACAGTTTGAACACATTACTTAACATCTCCATCCATAAAATGGACATAACAATAAGACCTATTAACAAGGTTAACATGTATTAAAAAATGATTAACGCTGTAAGTGCTTGCTATTTCTATTATGGCATCTACACAGTGATGTATTATCTCCATTTTATAGAGTAAGAAACTAAAGCAGAGGCAGTAAGAAAGAAAAGGAAGGGTCAGATTTTAGAGCCACTAACAGACAGAAAGACTTGGTGACTAAAGATAGAAGGTGACAGAAAGGAAGGATGACCCCAAGATTTCCAAAGAGGATTCGATATTGACTTGGGTGAAAGTAGAAATATGAATTGATGGTAGAGTATTTCGAAAATACTTTCAAAGAAACCCTGTTCCTTACACAGATAGATTGAGGCAGAAACCTCATCCAACTAGGCTTAAAGATGATGCTATTTACACTCTGCTATGCTGTTTCCTGAGCTGCTGTTGGAATTACCCACTCCATGAAGAGAAATTGAGAATACAATTCTCAAGTTGCCACAGATTCCACATGAAGAGCAGATTTGTTTTTTGCTTGGATTTCCAAGAATACCTAACAAAAGGAGGGTGATCAACTTATCATTTTCCGAGATGAGCGGAATCCTGTGTCTCTGGAGTTAGCGGCCCTCCCTAACTCCCTGAGTCCATGTTAGCTGATTTGCATTCACTGCACAGCAAACTGTGCCTTCCTCATATCTATTGAAACTCTTTCCTAATCGCTCGGTCCTACTAGAGTATCAACCCTATGAGTTCAGAGACTGTCCATCTTATTCACTGCAGTATCTCCTATGTCCAGCAACAACCTAGAACATTGTCAGTGTTAATTAAATGTATTGGATGGATAATTCGAAGTTCCAGTCCTGGTCTTAAATGTATTTGTCTCAAAGGGTTACATTACACGGTAACAGAGGCCATATCCCTTGGCCAGTGTGGAACAAAAGATAAAGATCTCATTTCCAGTCATATGTTAATTGAGTATGGCAGAAGCCATTGGCTGCCTACTCAACAGCTATTCATTCTGCTTCCCTGCTAACAGGGGCAGCGGGGAGCCCAGTTCCAAGGAACAGATCATAGGCTCTCTAAGCCAAGCATAGGAATCTCATTCCCTTTTGCCAGATACTTCTTTTCCCAGTCTCCCTTGCAACTAGGAATGACCAACAAATCCAGATCTGGCCAATAGGACATAATAAGGAGTGTGCTAGGGGACTTACAGGAAGGATTTCCCTCCTGATACAAAAACTCTCTTTTATCTTCCCATCCTCTTCTTCCTGCCCTGAACACAGTTACATGAGGACATGATATTTGGCACTGTTATAACCCAGCGATCACTAGGTTACAAGTCAAAAGACCCAAACGCCTATGTGCTAAAGAATGGCAGAGCAGAAAACTAGAAAGTACCTGCATTTGATTGCATCATTAAGCCACTGCTGGTTGAGAACTTCCTCCCTCCAGACAGCTTATGATGTGGGAAAAATCATGTCATTACTGTTTAATCCACTGTTAAATGGAAATTCTGTTACTTACAACCAACATTTTTCAAACTCATATACTGAGCAAAAAGGCACAAAACTCTTTCATGTGATACTGGCCACCCAACCTCAGGTGTAGACATTTGGGATTTGCAATTAGGTGAACGCTATACCTTTCTATTCTAGGTGAAGAGAACTGTCATTTTGGAAACATTAAAGATTCTCCACATCATCAGAGCATGTCTGTTCCTCTCAAATTTTTGTACAGAGAGTTTATAACATTCAGAACAGAATTGACAGTGCTACGAATCTAAATTACTTCCTTTAAAGAAAAGATTGAATCTCTTATTCATAAGAAAACCAAATAATAGACCAGAAATCCAGAATCTGAAGTTGTATCACCTAGCTTCTTGACCACTCCCAAATTATATTAACAAGTGCAAAACTTCATCTCTTAAGAAAAAAGAAAAGGTCTGGCAGAGAACTTCCTTAATGGATTTGACCTGGGTAATACCATTAACCCAAGAAATGCTTTTTTGGTATTTTTCCATTCTACTTACTTTGTAAATATGTTCTGTCATGAGTTGATTCAAATGAGAGAGTTGAATTTCTACAAATACCCTCAATTTGTAAAATTTGTGTGCTTATGTGCATAATTTGTAGAACTGTGTACTTTAGTGAAGTTTTTGCTGTGTTATTGTTGTTTGTTTTATATCTTCCTTCCAGTCAGTTTCCCATTAATTTAAACCTCTTTTTAGTCAGGCTAAAGTAAGTTACATTTTAAGATTTAAAAATTCTAGAGGAAATCCTTACATAATGTTCTTTATAACAACTCAAGAGTGTTGCCATGGTAGACATGAGACAAACTCAAATCTTTTTCTGAGACACCTAGAAATGTCACATATAACCTTTTTTAATGTTATCTCTGTATAATTCATATTTCAAGATGATAGGTTAAACCACACAATTACTGTCTTTAAAAAGCCTTAAATTATTTCGACCATCTCGAAATAACTACTTTTTCCCAGATTATCAGACTGTGGTCTCAAAGCCAAGTGAGCAAATACATTTAACTCCTGACCTCAGGTGATTCTCCCACCTCAGCTCCCAAAGTCCTGGGATAACAGGTGGGATAACAGGCCTCAGTTCATCTTTCGAAAAGTCAGCCAAGCCATGTCAGAGATCTTGGCTCTAAACAAATATATGTTAAATTTAAAAAGACAGAAAAGGGGGCTCCCTCTATGGTTTGAGGTCTTAGAGCTCTGCCAATAGATCGCTACAGGGCTGGGATTTAAGGCTCTTCATGGCTTCAAACGTCTCATATTACCCCAGATTCCTTTTTTTGATTACTCATTCATTCCTTCCCTGATGCCAGATTCCTTTTTTTCCTTATTCATTCATTCCTTCCTCGGCTACAATGCTCCTTTTTCCCCTCTTCTTAGCACATTTCATCAGGAGCCAAAAATGTCAAGCATTTCCATGGGTAAATAGAAATCTGCTGGCCTTTCCACACCCCCTTCCCTTATGCCTACTGTTATTATGAGAGGTGACAATGTAATCTGCCTCAGGCACCTCTCTCCATCCATGCCAGGCAGGTCATTCTTCTTTTATCAGAAGGGAAAGTAGGTCATCACATTTTAGTGCATGTTGACACGACTGCTAATAAAAGCAAGATAAGAAGTTCCTGCCCTTAAGGTACCTTAACCTCTACTTTGCCTAAAAGATACTTCACAGTTCCCATACAGGAGTAGTAACTAGAAAGTGACTTGATATCACATTTCCTTAACCATACAGAGGTGAAGGAGGTAACAGGATATTTGTAAAGTACAGTAACAACACCTAATTCAGGAGGTTACTCCTCTCTCATTTGGGTTAGCAACATGGTTCCTTTAAGAAGGCCACAATGGGCCGGGCACGGTGGCTCACACCTGTAATCCCAGCACTTTGGGAGGCCGAGGCAGGCGGATCAGGAGGTCAGGAGATCAAGACCATCCTGGCTAACATGGTGAAACCCCGTCTCTACTAAAAATACAAAAAGAAATTAGCCAGGCGTGGTGGCAGGCACCTGTAGTCCCAGCTACTCAGGAGGCTGAGGCAGGAGAATGATGTGAACCCAGGAGGCAGAAGTTGCAGTGAGCCGGGATCACGCCACTGCACTCCAGCCTGGGCAACAGAGTGAGACTCCATCTCAAAACAAAAAATAAAAATAAGACCATATGAGGACTGGGGTGCAGTGGCTCACGCCTGTAATCCCAGCACTTTGGGAGGCCAAGGTGGGCGGTTCATCTGAGGTCAGGAGTTTGAGACCAGCCTGGCCAACATGGTGAAACCTTGTGTCTACTAAAAGTACAAAAATTAGCTGGGCGTGGTGGCGCAGGCCTGTAGTCCCAGCTACCCGGGAGGCTGAGGCATGAGAATCACTTGAACCCGGCAGGCGGAGGTTGCAGTGAGCCAATATCATGCCACTGCACTCCAGCCTGGGCTACAGAGTGAGACTCCATGTCAAAAAAATTAAATTAAATTAAATTTTAAAAAAAGAAGGTAACAATGAACTAGGAGGCTGACATCTCAAACAGCAGAGGCATGAACAAGATAATTCCCGTTTGAATCATGTGAAAATGGTAGTAGTAAACATAGAGACCTACCAAGTGGCTTTCAAACTTTTCAAATTTGGAAGTATTAATATGAAGGAACTTTTATCTAAAAATACAAACAAATATATCAACAGAAGCTAAGCTGTTCTCAGGCCCCCACCTGGAGAAGCAGATCCCTATAGGTGGCCAGGACAGCCTGAAAATCACTAAAACACCATTTGAGAAGTTCAAAACGAGGTTTTGTTCTTCCTTTCCTTCTATCTCTTTCTTCTCTTTATGCCCATTACTGAACTCTCCTATGTCCTCTCAAATATCAAATTCCCAGTTAGATCCCAAATTCATATACAAGTAATCTAACTTTTCCATAAGGTAACTTGGCAATATTCATCAAGAGCCTTAAAAAAATCCCTATCTTTAACTCCGTTGTTCTGTTTCTAGGAATTTATTCATTTAAAAATGCACATACAAATGTTTAAACCCACTGACTCAACACAGCATCATTTGTGCTGTAAAATAAATGAAACAAGCTAATTGGTCAACAATAGAGGAAACTTTAAATAAATTATTGTCTTCATATGACGAATCTACTTTGGTTTGGCATTAAATTGCTTCTAATAGGCTGGGCTCGGTGGCTCACACCTGTAATCTAAGCACTTTGGGAGGCCAAAGCAGGCAGATCGCTTGAGTCCAGGAGTTCGAGACCAACCTGGGCAATAATGGCGAAACCAAGTCTCCACTAAAAATACAAAAAATTAGCCGGGCATGGTGTTGCACACCTATAGTCCCAGCTACTCACGAGGCTACGGTGGGAAGATCACCTGAGCCTGGGAAGTCGAGGCTGCAGTGAACCGTGATTATGCCACTACACTTCAGCCTGGGCAAGGAGAGTGAGACTCTGTCTCCAAAAAAAAAAAACCTTCTAAAATAATGAAAATTACAAAAAAACATGACAATGTTATACAATATAATTGGGAAAATGTAGAGATAAATGGACAGATAGAAAAAATACGAAATTTACTTACTGAATTGAAATATGAAATTTAATACCATCTTCTTTGAAAAAAGATATACCACATGTTGGATTATAAAAAAAAAAAAAAAAACCAGCAACATAAAAGTTTATCTGGAGCTAACTTGCTCACTGACACTATATCCTGGTGTTTTGGGGAAGTTAGTATATATAATATTTCTATTAGTTGCTAATGTTTTCATGCATCACTCTCCTTTCAATATGCTTATTTAAACTAGGCCTAAGGAAAGAAGCCCTCTATCAATCATGGAATATTTTGACTGAAGAGCTCTTCAAAATATATTGTCCAATCTGATTATATTTACATTTGAAGTCTATGGTAAATCTATCCCTAAATATTTCTAAAGATTAGGTCATGATAGGTGAGAGTTTATAAAGTGCTTGTTGTATGCCCGACACTCAGCCAGATATTGCAAATACAAGAGAGGAATAAAAGCACAGTTCTTGTCTTCAAAGAGCTCAGGGACTGAGCAAGGAATGGACAAACAGCAACAGTGAGATGAAAGCTAAGGAAGTATACACAACATTGAGGATGGCAGAATCACAGAAGTCTCAGAAGAGGTGGCATTTGTGGACCTTGTTGAAAGATACATCATTCTCTAGGTGCCGATGAGAAGGGAGGAGAAGAGCCTGGAGAGAGAAAAGCACAAAGGCATATGTTCAGGGGACACCACTTTCCAACAGTAGGAGTATAAGATATAAATTATGGGGGTGAAAGCTGGGGTTGGGGCGTGGTTAGCAGCTGACAAAAAATAAGGCTGAAAAAACAGGAACCTATACAGCAAGCCCAGGAGTCTGAATTTTAACATGCAGCCAGTGGCAAACCTCCACGAAATTGTGAACAGTGGAGTGACAGGGTCATTTTACTTTTTTTATTTTTTTCCCCGAGACAGAGTCTCAGTCTGTCACTTAGGCTGGAGTGCAGTGGTGAGATCTCGGTTCACTGCAGTCTCCGCCTCCTGGGTTCAAGCCTGCCTCAGCCTCCCAAGTAGCTGGGATACAGGCACGCACCACCAAGCCCAGTTAATTTTTCGTATTTTAATACAGACAGGGTTTCAACAAGTTGGCCAGGATGCTCTCCATCTCCTGACCTCGTGATCTGCCCACCTCAGCCTCCCAAAATGCTGGGATTACAGGCGTGAGCCACGGCACCCGGCCCATTTTATATTTTTTAAGATGGCAAGGAAGAAGTGGGTGGAAAGGAAACAGGCCAAGAGTCTTGGGAAATCTACAGGGGCTGAACACAGCAGTGGCCTGAAGATGAAGAGATGAAAGAAGGAAAGACATTAGGCCAAAGGCCAGAACTTGGTGCCCAACTGGAAGAGGAGCAGGAGACAGAAGTGTAGCCTCCTGGCCAGGCGCAGTGGCTCATGTCTGTAATCCCAGCACTTTGGGAGACCGAGGAGGGCGGATCACTTGGGGTCAGGAGTTCGAGACCAGCCTGGCCAACATGGTGAAACCCTGTCTCTACTAAAAATACAAAATAATTAACCAGGCATGATGGTGGGCATCCGTAGTCCCAGTTACTCAGGAGGCTGAGGCAGGAGAATCACTTGAACCCAGGAGGCAGATGTTGCTATAAGCCAAGATCACACCACTGCACTCCAGCCTGGGTGACAGAGCGAGACTCCCTCACAAAAAAAAAAAAAAAAAAGAAGTATGGCCTCCTTTTGTCTGGAAGACTCCATCCCCATCTTCTCAGGGCCCTCTCCCTCCTTCAAACAGTTCTCTGCTGGAAAGAACTTTACAGTGAGAGCTCTTCTGTGACCAACCAAAATAACTCTTTATCTTCTTACACTAATTTTTTATAGTATTTAGAACTATCCAAAAATCATTATTTATTTATTTATTTATTTATTTATTTATTTTTTTGTCTCTCTCTCCAGAAGGTAAACTCCATGAAGCCAAATGATATCTATTTAGTTCATGGCTGTATCCTAGAACTTAGACCAGGGCCTGGCACATAGTAGGAGCTCAATAAACATTCGTTGAGTGAATGAATGAATGGAAGGGAGGGAAGGAGAGGAAAAGGAAGGAAGGCAGGCTACTCAGATTGGTGGTTTGAGTGCTTGACTAAAATGTGATGTCATAAGCGAAAATCAGAAATACGAGAGAAAAAGAGTCGGAACACAAAGATTGACTGTGTCAGGCTCTGGAATGTTTATTCAGCTCAAGTATCATCTTGTGACTTTTTTTTTTTTTTAAGAACAGGGTCTAGCTCTGTTGCCCAGGCTGGAGTGCAATGGCATGATCATAGCTCACTGTAACCTCAAACTCCTGGGCTCAAGGGATCCTCCCGCCTCAGCCTCCCAAGTAGCTAGGACTACAGGCACACACCACCATACCTGGCTAATTTTTTAATTTCATGTAGACACAGGGTCTTACTATGTTGCCCAGGCTGGTGCAGAACTTCCAGCCTCAAATAATCCTCCCACTTCAGCCCCCCAAAGCACTGGAATTACAGGCACGAACCACTGTATCTGGCCCCTTACTACTGTTTGTTATCTTTCCTGCTAACACCGAATGTAAAAGAAAAGGATAAAAAGGAGATCAGGGAATCCCTACTAAGTGACTACAGTACTTAACAAAAGCAAGTACTTTATAAACAGTACCTCCTTCCATCCTCACCATATTAGTATCTCTATTTTTCCATATGAAGAACTGAGACTAAGGGGTTCAGTGACTTATACACAATGACACTGCTGGAAAATGGCAGAAGCAAAACTAAAACTCAGGTCTTGTGACTCCCAAACCATCCACTGCACAAGGCTAGAAGCAAACCAACACTTTCCACACAATTCTAGAATACTGTTAGGTTCATCCTCTTCCACTTCAAGATGTTTTTCAATACAGAGTTACAAATTTACAGGAAAAAAATGGCTTTTGCTGTCATATTTTTCTATGTCTAAAAAAAGATTGCATAAGACTGACCTGTTAAGTTTCCAAGACTTGATCAGATCAATTAAAATTCTAGTTTGAACTCTACCATGTGGAAAAAAGTCTTAAATGAGATAGTAATCGTACATCCAAAATCAGCCCTTTCATTCGCAATCACATACACAGACCTCTGCACCCCTTTGCAACACTACATAAAGACCAAAGTAAACGTTTCATCCTGTGAGCTAACCCCAAGCACCACTGGACTAGCATCTAGTCCCTTAAACTAACAGCTGAAAGCTGACAGAACATGCCAGACAAGTCAGAGAATTTAGCCAGCAGAGCTGCTCAGATTTAAATTGTGCTATTTGAAACTTAGACCACTTGAGACAACAGTTCACTTTTCTCACCACAGCAACAGATTCAACCTCTTGGCCCTGTGAAAGTCATCTGAATATATTTAGCCAAAAGAAAAATAAAAAGAGAAAGAGAGAAAGAAAGAAAAGAAGAGGGGAAACTTCTATCTCCTGATTGAAGATATATTCAGCACTCTGATTTTTTTATGCACATTTGATCATCCTGTTGACAGCCTTGGAAGTTAAGTAATATGGACTGCTGCACAGAGGTTTCAAACCTTGATGGAAACCAATGGCAGGCTCCTTTTGACAGTCAAATAATGACAAGCACGTTGCAGGCCAATGCCCGTCATTCACCAACATCTCCAACCTGCTCCAACTGCTGCGCAGTGACTAAGTGGAGGGTCAGAGGTTAAGCTCCAAGAAGCCAGCAATGAAGGGCAACTGTCATGCACCACTGCCTATTGTGAAGCAGCAAGGAGTGGCTGTCTCCTTCTGAACATGCAAAATGTTCTCATTCTGTCCAGGCAGAGACACATCTGAAGGTCCTAAATGAGACCATTGCCAATTCATGAAGTTCCAAACTGACAGCATGCCATTCAAGCTGTCTCAAATTTGACTTTTTTCCTATTTCAAATCACAAATGCATGCAAAGTATACCGTTAAGCATAACTCCTCAGTCATGGTTTTAAGCATGCTCTGCTTTTAGACACAGAGGTAGCCTCAGACACACACACGTTCTCAAATTCTAAAAAATGAAAGAAAATGCAAAATTAATTTATTCTTCTTTAGGGAGTTTCTGATAAAGTATATAATCTAAAATGGCACAGAAAAAAACTGGATACAGATTTTCTAGGAAAGTTCCTAAATGTCTACAAAAGAAAATAATCTTAAGAAGGACTAATTTCATCATAATATGACCATACTATTATGAGAACTAAGAATATTATTGTGTATATATAGAATTTTATTTAATGAAAATAATGTAATTTAAGTACACAGTTCATCGACACATTTTATATTGTTTTAGAGTCTGTTTATAAAATTGTAGTCCACAAATGATTCAGAGTCCAGCATATGACACAAACACGTCCTTACACAATTCTAAGTTTGGGCTCTTATTGCTTTCCTGTGTAGTGGAAATGCATTAAGATGTGTATGCATTAACATATAACCTGTAAAGAGGTTTCTTCTTTATCTTAATTGAATAAAAAGAAATGTCTTATCTCATTTACAGGCCACATGATTGTCACTAAGTGACTAGCTAGGATCAAGAATTAAGTTGGACAGGTCTTCTGATAGCCTTTTCATCAACAATAGGATTTCTAAGAAACAGAGCCCTAAGTGGCCCTCATCAGACACAGCCTTTAGAGGTGTGAACTCGAACATGATTTTATATAAAGGTGTGGGTCTACACCAGAGACAACACTAGTCACTCTAACTCCTGATCACTACCACCCGCCCGTCCTTAAGTGAGCCTGGGGACAAGAAATAACCCATGATCTACAAGGAACAAAGCCAAGACACCCCACTATCAAAGCTTGTATGAACAAAGGTCAACCAATTGCCCTATTCTCTACCAACAAGAATATAGCAGTTTCTAATATACATCTGCAGACAGCAAAACATAAATTATTTTAAGACATATATGAGCATGTAGCAACCTTCCACTCTTAGGCAAAAACAGAAATTATGGTGCATAAATCCAGATTACTACATATAGTTTTGATCCAGAAAAATATTCCAAGCCATAAGTACACACATACTATTTGGATAGCTGATCAAATAATGCTGTTCACAGTGAAGAGCATTCCACAATACAAAAGACTTGATAAAGATTCGAATATGAAGTGACTTCTCTTTCCAGCAGCATAATCTGAGTGGGAGAATTCCTTATCTAATACTCAAGTATATATGTACACAAAGACTGAATTGAGAGACAGGAACATCTTTCCCAAATCCTATATTTAGGCCTGAGTTGCAAACCTCACGGTATAACGTGAACTAACACAGGAAAAATAAAAGAAGGTTCTCCTTCAGACACCACAGGACAAATGAAAAGGAAGTACTCCTTCAGACATCACAGAGTATTAATGGTACTCATATTCCTAAAGGATAATACAGAACAAAAATTAAAATGACTTCAAAAACAGCTTGGCTGATTAATTAGTCACAGATCCATAATGAATAACAAAAGTGACCCAAGAATTTAGGAGAGGCAGATCCCTGAGCAGATCTTAAGAAAATTTTACTGGACTTGAATAAGTTCAATGCTCAAATTATTAAATTATCAGCAATTTCCTATACTACAGAAAACAGAGGGTATCGTGCCTCAGTTTGTTGTTCTCAATCCCAGATTCAGAGGACCAAGCTAAATTTCTTCCTTGGGGCTTCCGGCTCTGTGACTTTACATGAAGAGTTCACACTTCATCCTTTCATGCAGGAGGAGAAACTGACCGGACGTGAAATGGTCATAAAATCCACCCATTATTTCCCCTATTCAAATATCTTACTGGGGGGAATAATGGCAATTGGCCAAAACAAGGTAGGTAGACACATTCTGGATTTGCTAAAGCCCAGCATGACAGTTTCCCATGAACATTCAAGAGAAGGAGCTAGTCCTCGCATCTGTTCTTTCTAACCCAGGACACAGTAATAATCCTCAACAATAGGATTTCTAATTACAGATAGAGCCCTAGTGGCCCTCATCAGAGACAGTCTTTAGTGGTACAAATGAACTTGAAAATAAACATTATATAAAGGTATTGGTCTACACCAGTAGCAGCACTGTAGACTGGTCTCAAACTCCTGACCTCATGGTAGCACTGGTGTAGACCAACATCTTGAAGCTCTGATCACTATCACCCACCCTTCCTTAAGTGACCCTGGGGAAAGGAGATAACCCATCATCTATAAGGAATAAAGCCAAGATACCCTATTATTCAGACATTATTCATCCAATAAATGTCTGGGAAATGAATTAATATGTGAACTCCCCAATACTCCTTGTCAAACTTTCTACTGGGCTGGTGGACAAAGGAGTACATCAGGATGGCATTTCTTAGAAAGAAATAGATTTGATTCATATCCTCAAAAGATCAGGATGACAACTGCTGGGTTCTACTTTCCCTGTTCACCCACCATCACCCGGTTCTATCTCTCCATATGTCCCAAATGTCAAGTTTAATATCTAAAACATCTTTCATCTGCACGATGAAAGTTCTTGCACGATTCAGCAAGAACTTTTCAAGATGATGCTGAATTCAGCAACATCCAAAAGCAGGCAAATGAGTGGCTCCTGCTATTTCAGTGTTCCACAGATCAGTGGAGGTGAGTAGGAACTTCCACAAATGGAAAATATGGCCCAACAACCCTATCCTGGTATTTGTTCCAGGTGCTGACAGCAATCAAGAGTCCCCTTAGACCTAAACCAAGGTTACCACTCTCCCTCCTTCTACCATTGTGTCTTTTCGTTAGATCCTTGGTGACAGAGTGACAAAGCATCTAGTTTTGGGTTTTTGTCTTTCTTTTATAAATGAAAGCAAAAGCCTATATGATTAGAGCTCAAATAATTTTAGAAACATTTGCTACATACTTGTGATGAGGCATGGGGAATAAAGTTAAATGGGAGTCTTGCTCTTCTCTCTGCCTGATTCTGTAAAGTGAGATGCTTAACTGAAGTGCCTAAGTGTTTTGAGATCATTAGAAGTATGAGCTGACCCAACCAGGTGACCCGTTTTCCTCCTTTCAGTAGAACAAAGGCCAGACACACTCATTTTACCATATTCATTGTACACTGAACTGTCAGTGCAAGGGGTCCAGTTGCCTCCAGGTCATGAAATAATACTAAAAACTTTATAATCATTCATTGATTTAGTTTTCAGCATACTATATCATTTGAATCCAATGGGAGCATAAAGAGCTATTTGTGAGGTCAACCACGGTACAGACAGATGCTGACATGCTATTGATGGCAAGGTGGAAAGAAATTGCTAAATACAGCAGATCAATACCTCGTTTCACTGTTACAGCCTTCTGCAGACATAAAATATATATCTTTACAGCTACAAAAATAATAATAATGAAAGTGGGAGATAAATGCTTCCCTCAAGGTAAACTATTTGATTAGCTAAGGGCAAAGGTGACAGCAGCAGTTACACTAAAGTAACTTTATAGTCTTAAATAAAAACAGGAGGAAGAGCAGTAGATGAAATGGCAAAATGAATCGGGACACATAGGTGGTTCAGACATAACTCTTTTAAAAAACACAGTGATAGGTAAAGGGCCACCAAAATCTACGATTTCTCCTATGGCTACAAATGCAGTTTCCTTAGATCTATTCTGGCATATGGTTTTACACAAAACTTTTTTTTTTTTTTTTTTTTTTTTTTTTTTGAGATGGAGTCTCACCCTGTCACCCAGGCTGGAGTGCAATCGCACAACCTCAGCTCACTACAACCTCTGCCTCCCGGGTACAAGCGATTCTCCTGCCTCAGCTTCCCAAGTAGCTGGGATTATAGGCACACACCACCATGCCTAGTTAATTTTTTGTATCTTTGGTAGAGATGGGGTTTCACCATGTTGGTCAGGCTGGTCTCGAACTATGATCTTGTGATCTACCTACCTCGTCCTCCCAAAGTGCTGAGACTACAGGCATAAGCCACCACGCCTGGCCTATACAAAACATTTTCTAAGCAAAATATTTTCTATTGGTGATGAAGAGCAGACTGAGAGTTAAGGTTAAATAACTGTTCAGTAAAGTAAAACAAACAAACAAACAAACAAAAAAACCCAAAGTCTAACTTCCAGTCTATATATGTTTCCATATGACAAGAAATACTGAGAGTCAACCACATTTGTAGCATCTTACTAGCCACAAAAAATAAATTTATAGCAGTGTTGTCAGCCAGAGGGATCTTATAATCCCCATAGGGAAAAGAGAATTACTGTGTATAAAACACTACTGTGTATAAGCAATCATAAAATGTAAAATTTAATATGACCTAATGTCAACCATACACCAGTAAGTGTACCATACACAAACTTACTGTTATTATCATACTTTTTGACACAGGAAATAAAGTCAGTAAGGAAAGAGATGAAGGGAATAATCCTCAAATGCTTCATGAAAGAGGAGGGACTTAAGAAAAGACCTCAGGGTCTGGTGGATCATACAATCATTAAAATAGTTTTTATTTCTCAGATGAAACTCTTTTTGTAGATCTCCAAAGTTTGAGCTTATAAACAACCAAACAGAATTTACCATCAATTATCTGAGATATGAAGTCTCCCAGGAATCTTTAAAAGCAGCGTAAAGGGTAAGTATCTCTGTTTTCAAAAAATTATAGTTTTTCCTACTGCAATGAATGGTTTAAAAAAAATATGGGGGCAGAGGGTGAGAAGAGCACATTGCTCTTCATAATGCTGAAATGTCATAATGCTGAAATGTCAGTGGTTTGTGAAATCCTTCAGTGACCAATATTCGAAAAGAGAGTATGTAATACCTACCCAGAAAATACTATCACTCTGCATTTAGACAGTGTTTAGCAATTTTAAAACAACCTGTTAACCTAAGACTGACTTATATGATGATATTTATTTCCCCAAATAATGTGGGAACTCTCAGGTAAGTAAAAGAGACTTACTTGATACAATTATCACCCTTCCATAGCAACAAACAAAATAAATTAAAAATAAAAATAAATCTCAGTGCAAGAGAAACAATGAAAATGTAACTGCAATTGAAAGGGAAGGAATAATCATACATTTATTTTTCATCCAATTGAGAAAAAAATTTAAAAAATATTAATAGCTGTACTAAATTGTATAAAAATAGAAATTTTTTTTACCAATTTTATAATTTGTTATCAATCTGTATCAACTCCACTATTTTATTAGTCTATACTTCAGGAACAGAGTATAATGTCTCTAGCTGATTTTCTGCAAATGAGATGGCGCCAAAAGGTTGACATCCTCAAGTTACACATGTGCATTTCACTAGACTGTGTTGATGTAGCTGTCTAGGTCAACCCGAGTAAACTGGGAGAAGCAACGTGATTGGGGCAAGGCTCCTAGGTCTTGGTCCAATTGAGGATCACTTAGTAATTCATGTTTGAAAAGTAGGTCTCAGGCCAGATGCAGTGGCTCATACCTGTAATCCTAGGACTTTGGGAGGCCAAGGCAGGCAGATAGCTTGAGCCCAAGGGTTTGAAACCAGCCTGAGCAACATAGTGAGACCCAGTCTCTATAAAATGTACAAAAATTAGCCAGGTTTGGTAGTGCACACTTGTAGTCTCAGCTACTGAGGATCCTGGGGTGGGAGGATTGCTTGAGCCCAGGAGGTCAAGGCTGCAGTAAGTTATGACTGCGCCACTGCACTCCAGCCTGGGTGACAGAGCAGGACCCAGGACCCTGTCTCAAAGAAAAAAAGAAATGGAAAAGAAAAGTACATCTCAGAAAACATTCAATCGACAAACATTTACTGTATATCTGTCAACAAAGTTCTGTGCTAGATACTTCAGAAGACACAGATATATATATATATATATATATATATACACACATATATACATCTTTTTAAGTTTCTGTGTTTCTAACACAAAGAAATAATAAATGAGATGATGAATATGCTAATTATGCTGATCTGATCTGATCACTACACACGATATGTATCAAAACATCACTATGTACTCCATGAATATGTACAATATTGTCTACTTAAAAATAATTTTCTGTTCCTAAGAACTCGATAATTTCTACACGGTGGAGAGGGGGAGAAGTGGTAGATGAGATAAGAATGCTAAAAACCTATTTTAAATCATATTTATATCTACATAACATTGTTAGTATTCAAAGTTCTTTTACATTTATTATCTTATTGATGACATCTCAGATGAAGCAGGGAAGAGAGTTATTATCCCCATTTTACAGATGAAACATCATAGAGATTGGAGGACTCATACAAGGTAATGCCTAGTAAGTGGCATATGTGAGACTCCAAGTTTAGCCCTCCAGCTACCAGTGATGTGCACTGGTAGTTGGAGAACTAAACTTCCACTAACTATAGCAGGCTACTTACTACTTGTGTGGAGTGAAATGGGGGTATTCATGGTATTCATTCAGGAAACATTAGTTCAGTGCCTATTGTGTTCAAAACTCTGTGGACATTGGGGTACAAAGAAAAATAAAGTACAGTGTGTATACATAAAGTATGAGAAAGAAAATGAAAAAACTCATTAGAATACTGAATAAGTGCTACAAAAACATGCACAAATTGATACAGAAACAGAAAAGAGAAAACTGCTTCAAGATTTTGAAATACTTTCCATATTAAACAAAAAAAGTAAGCATTCATCTCAAGATGTTGCTTCAAAAGCAGCTTAGGCAATGCAGGACAAAGACAGCAATAAAAACAAAGGTAGAAATTAATGAATTAGAGCATAAACAAATTCCAGAGCTTGTTTAAAAAAAAAAAAAAAAGACTACCAGCAAATACAGTCAATTTTTAAAGAGAAGACATGAATATACAAAGTTATAATTTAAAAGAAGATGGAAAAAGTGAATATGAAATTTTTAAAATTATAAAACTATACACAATTCTATCCTAGTAAACCAGAGAATGTTATGTTCAATGCCATGTCAATAACTGTAAAACTCTGCCCTGCTAAGATATAATGACAAAATTTTACTCAAGAATTAAACTAAATAGACAATAGCCAGGCGTGGTGGTGCATGCCTGCAATCCCACCTACTCAAGGGGCTGAAGCAGGAGAACTTCTTGAGCCTGGGAGGCAGAGGTTGCAGTAAGCCAAGACTACAGCCTGGGTGACACAGCAAGACTCTGCTCAAAAAAAAAAAAAAAAAGGCCGGGCACGGTGGCTCAAGTCTGTAATCCCAGCACTTTGGAGGCCGAGACGGGCGCATCACGAGGTCAGGAGATCGAGACCATCCTGGCTAACCCGGTGAAACCCCGTCTCTACTAAAAAATACAAAAAAAAAAAAACTAGCCGGGCGAGGTGGCGGGCGCCTATAGTCCCAGCTACTCGGGAGGTTGAGGCAGGAGAATGGCGTGAACCCGGGAGGCGGAGCTTGCAGTGAGCTGAGATCCGGCCACTGCACTCCAGCCCCGGGCGACAGAGCCAGACTCTGTCTCAAAAAAAAAAAAAAAAAGAAGAAGTAAAGTTCAAACTCCCAACAGGCAAATAATCCTGATGCTTTGTAAATGGCTCCCAAGCAGAGAAGGAGGAGGAAAATTCTGCAAGTCATTTTATGACACTAGCATAATACGATACCAAATTTGACAAAAAGAAAGCACACAACGGAGTTTCTCAGTATTTTTACTCACTTTACCTTCTTCTACTGTGATCTTATCCCCATCAGCCAAAAATGCTTTATTAGGCTTTACAAACTGTAGCTTGAATTATGTTCAACATGGATGTTATACAGGACCCATTCAAAGATTCTGATGTACCCTCAACCCCTGGAGTACCACTCTGCAATTTCCATAAGAATCGTTGTACTGACCCATCTTACTTTCCTAATTGAAATACTAAAAAGTTGAATTCAGCAATATATTAAAAGATCTATATAATACAACCAAGTAGGCTTTATCCCAAGGAACCATAATTAGAAAGTCTAATAAATGACATTCTATCAGGAGAAGTAAAAATACTACCATCTAAACAGATATCCAAAAAATGTTCCTAAAATTCATTAAAATTCAACCTCAGCGTGGAGCTTGCAGTGAGCTGAGATCCGGCCATTGCACTCCAGCCTGGGCGACAGAGCGAGACTCCGTCTCACAAAAAAAAAAAAAAAAAAAAAAAAAATTCAACCTCAGCCCCTGGAAAAAAAAAAAAAAAGTAAGAATCAAAGATAACTGCCAACAACTACCACTTTACTTAATATTAGAATCCCAAAGCATAACTGTTGAAGACATGATTATCTGCTATAACTGCTACCGACTGGAGGTTCTAGACAAGGTAATAATAGAAGAAAAAAAAAGAGAGGAGAGTATAATTACTGAAAGAGGAAAAAACAAATTATATTTGCAGATAATTAGATGATCTACCTCGTATATATCCAGAAAATCCAAGAAAATCATCCAAAAATATTAGAATGATAAGGACGCATTCTGTATTGTGGCCAAATACAAAAATAGCACACACATAAAAAACTTTCTTATCATTTAAAAAAAAACACAATTTTTAAATATCCCATTTGCAATAGCAACCAAAAAATAGTAATCAAAAATATAAAATACCCACGTATTTTACATAAATAAATAGTTCCCAACTGAACAAAATTACAAAACTTTCTGACGATCATAAAACTTAAATAAATGTAGAGACAGATAATTACCGAATGAAAAAAATTATTTACCATAAATATTTCAGTTATTTCCAGATTAATGTATATTTTTAATGCAATAACAATTCAAATAACAACGGACTGGCAGGGCACATGGAGGACCTTGACAAAGTGATTTTTAAATTTACCTGGGAAAAAATTTAGGTTGTCTTCTCAATGAAAGAGATGAGCCATGGAATTTTTTAAAGTAAAGACTAATTATAGGGGCCTTATGCTGCCAAATATAGAAAGACATTATAAAACTATGGCAATTAAAATGATGTATCAAAGTAAAAACAAACAGGATAAAAAGCAGATCTGATTATTTAAGCATTCAAATCAGTACGTAAAAGATAAGTCAGTAAATGCAAGCAGCAATATCTGATCGGCCTTGGGGAAGAAAAATTTCCACATCTATTCCATACCATAACACCAACAAATTCTAAACACATTTTAACAATTATATGAAAAAAATATAAAATATTAATAACCAGAAGAACATGTAAATGACTGTTAATCTAATACTGAGGGGGAAAATGTTTTTCTAATTATAAATGAAGAAACTTCTGAATAACAAAAATATAGTCAGGCAATAAACAAACTGGAAAAATCTTTCTATCACATGATTAGTAAATAACATCCCTAATCTACAAAATATGTTTCCAAATCAGTAAGAAAAGACAAACACGTTAGCGAAATGAACAAAGCCTATATGAATAAACAAATCACAAAAGAACTATATTTTGCCAATATAAATGGTGGGAGGAAATTCAACCAAATATAATAATTAGGAAAATACAAATTACCTCCACAAGTTCCCACTTCTCCTCCAAATTGGCAAATATTTTTGTTTTCTGATAATTCCCGGTGTTACAGTGGATGTACCAATAAGCACTCTCACATATTGCTTCTTAAATTGGAAACTGGCATTACCTCCCTGGTAGCAACTTGACAATGAGAAGCAAAAATCTTAACAAAAGTTAGCCCATACAATTGTCCATTTAATTTATCCTATGAAACATTCCAAAGACTTGCAGAGATTTATGTACAAGAATGTTCACTAAAGGATAACCTATGATAGAATGGAAAAAAATCCATATGATAAAATACTATACAATTGGAATTATATGAAAAAATATTCATTATATACTGGATGGTAAAAAAAGCAGAGTAAAAAATATACACATTATCATTCTAATTTTTGTTTAAAATACATCTTTGTAAACAGTATTTATCTCTGAAGAATTATGGGACTTTTTTCTGCCTCATATTTTTCCGTCTTTGTTAGTTTTTCTAAAATAAAAAATTATTATGTAATCAGAAAAAAATTCATTAAGAAATTTAAGAAATGCTTCTCTATCTCATATACCATATACTTATATATACAGTGTGGTTCTATATTTACGAAGCTGACTTTCATAAGCTGCACATGAAAAATAATTTCATTATTTTAATAGTCACATACATAGTAATAATAACTAACCTTATACAGCACTTACCCCAACAATATTCTAAATGCTTTACATATATTAAATCATTTAATCTTCACAACCACTATGATCCCCATTTTACAGATGAAGGTTGAGACTCAAGGAGATTAGGTGACTTGCCCAAGATCACTCAGCCAGTAAATAGCAGAGCGAAAGGAATCCATGTTCTTAACCACCACTGGCTACCGTTTCTCCTCATAAACTATACTCTAAAGCATTAAGACTGATTTATAACATAAATGCCAGAACATAAACAACATAAGCACTATCTCCTTTCAAGTAGCCTCTTTGGGAAACTCTATACATATCCAAAGATGTGGTCATTGATCAAAACATTTTTGGAAATCTTTCCTTTGACTATCCCCCTAGGGTAGTAAACATGTCTCCAGTGAGGAAGGAAGAGATTTCTTTCAAACAGCTACGAGTCATTCAGAAACAAGTCGCAAAGTGGATGTCAGAATTCTGCTTTTGATAACACAGCAAGAAAAACCAGTGAGGCTGATTTTACTACTGCGCCCATGCTCCCAAGAAGTACACATTCACAGTAGACTAGTATTTACTATACTGCATTGTTATAATTATTTGTTTACATGCCTGTCTTCCTCCTAAACTGAGGTCCTCAATGGCAAAGATTATATCTTAGTCGTCCTCAAGTCGCCAGCCTGTAATCCAAGTCCTGGTACACAAAGGGTGCTAATTAAGTATTTCTGAATGAACTCTACAGAGAATGTCACACAAATGCTTTGAGCTGTAACAACATATTAGAATAAACATACTGCCAAGAGGGCATCTGAGTCTATATACAAATAAACATATAAGGTATGTAGAAAGAGATTGTAATGAAAAAAATGGAAATTTTACAAAGTTCCCAAAATTCCAAATATTCAGGAAGACAGAAATCAGTTTTTAATGGGTCTTCTCATAATAATGTTTAGCTGTAGTCATTTCTCACAGGACATAAGAGGGGGAGCGGATATGCCTCATTGTCTAAAAAGCAATCTACTGAACCAAGGATGCAGAAATAAACATAAACTTTCTTAGACAACAATGCAAAAACACATCTCCTCCACAGAAGACACCAGGATGCATCCTGCCTATGGGTTCAATCGACAAACCACAACCTGGTGCCTGAAGTATAAATCAAAGTCCCTGGTACTTATTGACATTTGCTACCTGCAAATTTCTAATATGTGCAAGATGGGCCTATTTTTATTTACAGCACAAACCACAGACTGAATGTAAAACAAGATGCTTAATAAATCCAGAGGAACATAAAACACCAGCATAACTCAGACAGCAAGACAGACACTCACTCCTTAATTAAGTGGGTGATGTTCTGTTTAAAACAAAAAGACAACCCTGGGCTATAGCTAAGATTAAGCACTCAGTGTTGCAAGGGAAAAGGCAACCATTTTCAGGGCAGAGCCTTTAAATCATGAAAAATAAAGCATCTAATAGTCTGTATTCAATAGTAAGTAGACAGTCAGGACACAGACTGATTTGGATTAACACATTTTCAGTTATAACAAGTAATTTTACAGAGGATTAGTATCTTGATGGTCTGATCAATATGAGGCACCGCTGCTATTACACATGAAGAGAAAATTGCCCCTCTGGTAATAAAGTGTGCGTGTCTTCGTTCTCCTTCATTTGCTGAGTCCATTACTGTAATGGTTCCAGCATTAACAGCTGGGGCAATTTAAGCAGCAGGGGTCTGATGATTTTAAAAGCTGGGAACACTGGCTACTCATCCTTTCCTCCCTTGCAGTCTGCATATGCAACTCCTCTGCCTGGCTGTGGTTCCAACACAAGGATCGTGTTTTATGAGAACAATGACTACTATTTCCCAATTATTGTCTCATTAATAGTGTTACCAGCCAATAATGGAACTAAAACAAAAATGGCTCGCAGCATATTGGCTGCTGATTCGGCAAAAAATTGCACACTATTTACCTAAATAACAAGATTGACATGACAACAGGCTACAGTCCACATGAACTGTAATGTTTGCATTCATTTGCCCGGTGCTATTCTCATATTCTTAAGCCAAAAAAATGCTGTTGTGCTGACAGACAAAAAAAAAAAATTCATCAGCAGAATTTTCCATCTTTGTTTTCAAAAAATGGCAAACTGGAAAATAGTGAGATAACAGACTGCTGTACATAGAAATAGAAAATCTATATTAATGCAGCCTTGAGACTTTAATCATGCCCAATTCAGCAGAGTGAGTTAAGGTTGCAACATCAGCCCATTTTATATTATTACTGGAGAAATGCTGGCCCTTGAGGCTCAGCCTTGAATGATCCAGTCACTAAATGAAGGTGCCAAAGGGCAGACTTAGGGCTAATGCAGAAATCAGAGCTCTGAATTTTCTGATCACAAACAATTATGAAAACACTCATGCTCTGGCAACAAATCTCCTCCTCAGAGCAGCTAAAACATAATTTGGTCCTTCAAACTGAATTTTCTACTTGGTTTCTACCAGTTGTAAAGATCTTAACTGCCCTTTATCCATATGGCAGTTTTTTAACATAAGGAGACGCATGGTCACTTTGGAAGCAGGTCATTTCCAAAACTACAGAATAAATAAACGATCGGCATAGCAACAGGACAGATGCTTATAGCAAAAACAAAAATGCACGCCTAAGAGTCAAACTCATAGAATCAGAGAGTAGGAAGGTGATTACCAGGGCTGGGAGGATGGGAAAGAGCTAATTAAGTGGCATAAAGTTTCAATTATACAAGATGAATCAGTGCCAGAGATCTGCTATCCAACATTGTACCTACAGTTTACAATTCTTTATTGTACACTTAAAAATGTGGTAAGAAAGTAGATCTTATGTTGTATTCTCACCATAATAAAATACATTTTTTAAAATGCAAACCATAGCATCAATTCAAGGTTTAACTTTCAAACATGTGATGGCTTAACAAACAGCATGCCAAGGACAAAAGTTTGGAAACAAGCCCTTATCAACACAAATCTTCATCTCTTGAACCTGTTCTAACCCAACCCAAGGAATCCTAAGAATCCTCCCAGTTTACATTGTGAAATCAACCAGTGAGACAATTTTATAAAATATTACAAAATCAGTTTATAATAGAAGATTAAATGAATGTGCTTAGCAGAACTCTAAATTCACCTTCTCTAAGGTGTGTTTTTTCATTAAGGTTCCAAAAGGACCATCTTAACAAAAGTTCCCCTCCTCTAAAAGTTAGGAAGTCACACTTTAAATATAACTTTAGCAAGAAATCTACCATAATAAACTAACAACAACAAAATACTCCAAATCTGAAAGGTGAACTGGCATTTTAAAATTGGAAGAGAATACCTGAAAACAAGTGTCGATAGTTGCTGAAGTATGTGTTGAACAGAAGAGTCTTATTTCTCAAAATTGATGCCCACATCTATGATATATTAACTTAAAATTCATAAGATATTAACCATTTTCCATTATTTATTTCAAATTCCGGTTCCATCTCTCACTATTAGAAAGTCTACTGACCAATAACAAGTGATGCTCTTGGGAATTCATTCATTATTTTACAAGTATGGAATAGACCATGTGTCTGGCAAAATCTTAAGGGCTAGAGATAAAATGGTGAATGACAAAACTGAAAATAAAAACATGATCTCTACATTTTTGGAGACTATCATCTACATGCCAAAATCTGTATCGCTAAACTCAGCCACAATAAATCTCATCAGCAGCCAAGGACCCAGAATCATAATTATGAAGGGTCACATGTATCACATAGCAGATGCTGGCCGCTCTCAATCATTTAATCTTTCTTCACCAGATACTTATTAATGTCTCCTTTGTGGAAGACATCCTGCCAGGTACAATGGAGAGATGAAAAGATGAATTAGACACAAATGCTATCTTCAAGGAAGCTACTGTTTGCTCAAAGTGTCTAAGACTTTTTTTTTTTTTTGAATGGCTAATTTAGTTTTCAAAACCAATACGAGGAGGGTTAGGAAACAGGCCTGGAAATAACAGAAAGTAACAAGAATTCACTGTTACTTGGTAGTTTAGCTGGTTAATTTTCAAGTAAGTTACAGTATTTAAAGTGGTTTGGAAATTATGATCAAATACACTAACTCTTCTTCTATTTACAGAAGTCAGCTGAACCTCCAAAACAGTGATTAAAGGCTTACCCATATATTGAAGAAGAGATTAAGCAAAAAATAATAATGGATTTTGGGAAGAAGGAAAACAAACATAGAGTAGAATCTGTCAGGTGAGGTTTTCATTTTTCAAGTCCCCTGGTCTTTGGTCTAACACCAAAACCGTCTTATATTTAGTGTCCAGTTTAGATAAACTGGTGACATAATGTAGAATGTCCCATAATAAAAGTAGACTCCAAAAGAACATTCTCAGGACCTCAATAAAACGCCAAATTTGAAATACAAAACAAGGTAAAAATACCCAGTCAGTATAAACATAAATAGCAAACTTTCTTTTGTTGAGTTATTGTTATTATTATTTAGAGATGGGGTCTCACTCTGTTGTCCAGGCTGGAGTGCAGTGGCACAATCACAGTTCACTGTAACCTCCAACTCCTGGTCTCAAGTGAGCCTCCTCCACCTTGGCCTCACAAAGCACTGGGATTACAGGTATGAGCCACTGCATTTGGCCAAGTTATTATTTTTATAACTCAATAAACCTTATCATGTAAAGTTGATAAGACAACTATCACCAAAAGCAGAAGAGTTTTTAAATCATGTTACTTAAAATGGTATGTTATATATTATGGATATTTTCCTTCACTGATAAAAATGTACATGACTCAAACAAAACTATTAAATGTTCTTAGGTATATAACCGTTTCCTTAATAAACTTAAACTAGTTCTATTTTTAATAGTTTAAAAGATGATCTAACCTAAGCCAGCATAAGAGTCTTTGAAGCTAACTTGGAATTCAACATTCATAGCTTTTTATTCTATGACTAATGAAACAGTTTTAATGTTTCTGATAAACCCCGTAAGGAATCCCAGGCCTCTCATAAGGATACACCTTTAAACAGATGTTCTAAGGAAGGAATTCCATGACTACTAGGCCATGTTAGATCCTCTTTGCTACCATGTCCTCCCGTGATAAAACTCACCACTCTACTGTTGGTACTTATTTACCTTCCATGGACAGCCAGCCAGTTCCATGGGACTGTGTCTGCCATCTTTACCCTGGTGCTGAGTACACTGCTCAACACTTAATCAGGTTCCTTATCTGAACCACAGAACGTAGAAAATGGTTTGAGTGACTATATTCTCAATTTTCTGAAAGGTGGTACAAAACTAGTACCATTCTGGCTGCATGGGAAATAAGTTAATGGAACCCCAGTTGAGAAAATCCACTTGACTAGACACTCAACATAAGTTTACAGAATAAATGTCCTGGGATCAGAATACACACACACATATATATATACAGAATATATATCTACTGGAGTCAGATAGGCAGTAGTGCAGGTGGTGGTTATGATGGTGATGATGATGATGATGATGATAAGAAGATGGTGATAATAACAATGTTTATTTTTTATTTATTTATTTTATTATTTTTTTTTTGAGATGGAGTCTCGCTCTGTCGCCCAGGCTGGAGTGCAGTGGCGCCATCTCAGCTCACTGCAAGCTCTGCCTCCCGGGTTCACACCATTCTCCTGCCTCAGCCTCCCGAGTAGCTGGGACTACAGGCGCCCGCCACCACGCCCGGCTAGTCTTTTGTATTTTTTAGTAGAGACGGGGTTTCACCGTGTTAGCCTGGATAGTCTCCATCTCCTGACCTCATGATCCGCCCGTCTCGGCCTCCCAAAGTGCTGGGATTACAGGCTTGAGCCACCGCGCCCGGCCACAATGTTTATTTTTACTGTATGCCAGCAATGTTTTATGTGCTATATAATATCTCAATCCCTACCAGAACCATATCACTCCAATTTGATAGATGAGGAAACGGAGGCTCAGAGAAGTTAAACTGCTTGCTCAAGTAAATGAGGGAGCAGAATTCAATTTCAAGAGTCTGTGTCTAAGGCCCCACACTACACCACTATTTTGTAACTGAAGGGGCAAAACTGGATGACAGAAAAATGGAAAGCGTATTTCCTGCCTAAAAGGGAAGCCACTATTCAATTCTAGTTAGGAAAATGCATGCCCAGTGTTACCAGATACTCTAGTTTTTCAAGAGAGTCAGACACCCAGATGTTTATGCAAAATCCCTCAATTTTTAAATATTAGAAAATAATTCTGAAACAACTTTCAGTTTGTTTGGGCCGAAACTTACCTACAGCCAGGATGCGTATGTGGATTATAAATATGTGACCTCTAGAGGTCCCATCTTTCCTCAAAAATATACATGCAAAAATGTAAAATCTGGGCCAGGCATGGTGGCTCATGCCTGTAATCCCAACACTTTAGGAGGCTGAGGTGGGTGGATTAATACGTCAGGAGTTCAAGACTAGCCTGGCCAACATGGTGAAACCCCGTCTCTACTAAAAACACAAAAATTAGCTGGGTGTGGTGGCATGTGTCTGTAATCCCAGTTACTCGAGAGGCTGAGGCAGAAGAATCCCTTGAACCCGGGAGGCGGAGGTTGCAGCGAGCCGAGATCGCGCCACTGCACTCCAGCCTGGGCGACAGAGTGAGACTCCATCTCAAAAAAAAAAAAAAAAAAAAAAGCCAAATCTGAATCCAATCATAAGGAAACATAAGACAAATAAGAATGCAGGGCCATTGTACTAAATAAGTAAATAAAAAATAGCCTGCACACATCACAAATGTCAATGTCTTCAAAGAAAAAGGATGAGGAACCAATTTAAAGGACACGAAAGGACACCAGATTAAAGGAGAAGGGAGCAAAGGGACCTGACAATGAAAGGTAATATGCGGTCCAGATGAAACCTGGACCAGGAAAAAATGCTATAAAATTCATTATTAGGACAATTAGCAAAATTTGAATATGGACTTTGGATGAAATAATGGCATTATATCAACCTTCACTTTTTCTGAAATTAACAACTGACTGTTTATATTCGTATGTAAGAGAATGTCCATGTTCTTAGGAAATATATGCTGAACTATTTAGAGGTAAAGAGTAATGGTTCATTAAAAAAAAAAATTGTTCATATGGATATATATGGCAAGAGAGAGAGAGCAATCAAGTGAACACAGCAAGATATTAACCTGTGAATACGGACAACAGGTCTATGGGAGCTCTAGATTCTACTCTTGCTCTTCAATAAGTTTTAAATCATTCAAAATAATAAATTATAACATCTGAGAAAAAATGCATAGGGCCAGCCCCACCCCAGCAGAGGAACCCTGAAGCCACCAAACTCAATCAAGGGCATGCTACTCTATTCCTGGGATAGCAGCTAGACCTAATCACACTGGGTCCTCACACCAACCCACAGAAGCAGCTATTCTTAACCTCATGTATGACTGGAGAAACTGAGGCACAGGGTATGAATCCTCTATCCCAATAGTAAGGAAATAGTAGATGCCATGGTTCTATCTCAAACCATCAAATACTAATCTGGACTATTCTACTATATGCCTTATAAGAAAAGTTCATTTTAAAAATGCATGAATACCATATAGTACTCTCATATGCTCAACACAAGTTAGATAAATGTTAATCATAGGAAGCTATTTGGTCCAACCTTCTTATTCACCCTCCAGACTTGGAAACAGCATAAAAGTCTATAGCATAAGCAATCACAAGGAAGAAACTACGATCTAAGTTACTTCAAAGAGAAAAGAAAAATAAAAACTAAGTACCCATTATGGAGATGACAAAGTTTAATTTGAAAAGCAAACAAGAAATCTTTGTGACTTTGGGATAAAGACTGCATAGATATGACACAAAAAGCACGAATCATAAAAATAAACATTGATAAATTGGACCTTTCTTAAAAACTATTAAGTAACCTAGATGAATGGAAGATAACATTTGCAACACACATAGTAAACAAAGGATTTGTATCTAGAAAATATAAAGAACTCATAAAACTTAATAATAGGAACACAATCCAACAAAAAAATGGGCAAAGATTTTGAACAGATACTTCATAAAAGAAGATATATACATGTCCAATAAGCACATGCGAAGATGCATAACATTATTATCCATCAGAGAAATGCAAATCAAACCACAATGAGATACCACTTCTCACCCACTATGATAGATCCAATAGAAAAGACAGACAATAACAAGTGTTAACAAGGATGTGACAAAATTGTAACCCTCAAAATGGCTAGTGGGGAATATAAAATGGTGTAACCACACAAGTAAACAGTTTGTCAGTTTCTTAAAATTTTAAACATAGATTTACCATATGACCAGTAATTCCACTCCTAGGTATCTACCCAGGAGGAATGAAAACACATCCACACAAAAACTAGGGTGCAAATGTTCACAGTAGCATTTTTCATAATAGTCAAAATGTAGAAACAAATCAAATGTCCATCAACTGGTGAAGAGATAAACAAAACATGGTATATCCTGACACTGGAATTCTTTTTTTTTTTTTTTTTTGAGACAGAGTCTCACTCTGTCACCCAGGCTGGAAGGCAGTGGCACAATCTGGGCTCTCTGCAACCTCTGTCTGCCAGGTTAGGTGACTCTCATGCCTCGGCCTCCTGAGTAGCTAGAATTACAAGCATGTGCCACCACTCCTGGCTAATTTTTGTATTTTTAGTAGAGACAGGGTTTCACCATGTTGGCCAAGCTGGTCTTGATCTAAGTTATCCTGACCTCAGGTGATCCACCTGCCTTGGCCTCCCAAAGTGCTGGGATTACAGGCATGGGCCATTGCGCTCGGCCCGACACTGGAATTCTATCTACTGTGTAATAAAAAGGAACAAAGTACCAATACATGCTGTAACATGGATGAACCTCAAAAACATCCTGGGTGAAAGAAGCCGAATATAAAAGACCACATATTGTATGAGTCCATCTATACAAAAATGTCCAGAAAAGGCAAATCTAAAGAACAGAGTAGATTCGTGGTTCCCTAGGGATGAAGTAGAATTGGGAAATAACTGCAAATGAATAGTTTCTTCTGGAAGGGAACTGTTCTAAAATAAGACTGTGGTGATAGTTACACAACTCTGCAAATATGCTACCAACCATTGAGTCCTACACTGAAAACAGGTGAATTTTACAGTATATAAATTATACCTCAATAAAGATTTATAAAAAGAGAGATATGCAATATCATTAGACATCACTGAAATGCAAATTAAAATCACAAATATCACTGCACACCTACTAGAATGGTTAAAATGTAAAAGACTGACAAGCATTGCAAGGATATGAAACAAGTAGAACTCTCATTTTACGTTCCCACCAACAGTTGGTAGGAATGTAAAAGGGTGCAGTGCATTTGAATATTGTCCCCCAAAAAGGTATGTCCAAATCCAGAAACCCAGCACGTGTGAATGTAACGTTATTTGGAAAAAGTGTCCTTGCAAATGTAATTAAGTTGAGGCTCTTAAGGACCTCAAGATCATCTTGGATTTAGGATGGGTCCTAACCAATAACGGGCATCCTTTTAAGAGAAAAGAGAGAGAGATTTGAGACACAGAAACAGAGAGAAGAAGGCCATGTGAAGATGGAAGCAGAGAAGTTATGAAGTGATGCTACCACAAGCCAAGGAACAACAGGGACCACTAGAAGCTGGAAGAGGCAAGGAAGGAGTTTCCCCTAGAGTCCTTCAAAGGGAGTATAGCCCTGTTGACACCTTGATTTCAATGCCTCATCTCCAGGACTGAAAGATAATAAATTTCTGTTGTTTTAAGCCTCCAAGTTTGTGGTAACTTGTTGCAGCAGCCATAGGAAACTAAAACAAATGGCCAAATCACTTTGGAAAACTGGCAATTTCTTCATAAGGTTAAACAAAGAACTCCCCTATAACTAAGCAATTCTACTCCTGGGCATTACCCGACAGAAATGAAAATGGAAAGACTCTTACATGAATGGTCATAGCAGCTTTGACAGAAATGAAAATGGAAAGACTCATACATGAATGGTCAAAGCAGCTTTTTTCATAAGGGTCCAAAACCAGAAACAATCCTAAGGTCCAGCAACAAGTGAATGAATAAACAACATGTGGTATCTCCATACAGTGGGCCACTAATCTGCAATAAAAAGGAACAAACTATTGATACATACAACACCATGGATTAATCTCAGAATCATTATGCTGACCAGGCCCAGTGGCTCACGCCTATAATCCCAACACTTTGGGTAGCAGAGGCAGGAGGATGGCTTCAGCCCAGCAGTTCCAGACCAGCTTGGGCAACATAGCAAGACACTATCTCTATTTAAAAAAATAATAATAATTATGCTGAATGAAAAAAAAGACCCAAAAGTATACACTGTATGCTTCCATTTATATGAAATCTAGAAAATACAGATGCATCTACAGAAACAAAAAACATATCAGTGGTTGCCTGGGGGCCGAGGTGGAGGGAGAGACCACAAATTAACGAGAGGGAACTGAGAAGGAGAGAAATGTTTGCTATTCCCATTGTGGTGGTTTTGCAGGTATATACATTTGTCAAAAGGCATCAAATTGTACACAAAAAATGGTTGCAAATGACTGTATGTAAATTATACCTCAATAAAATTGATTAGAAAAAGAGAAAATAATTCCATGAGCCATTGGACATTTTACATTTCAGATTTAAAACAACTACTTATACTTTGTTCTAACCAATAATATTAAGCAAACAAATTTTAAATGAAGAGCAAATTTGTTAAAGAAAAAAGGAAGACAACTTGCTCTACTAATTCAACATGTTTCACAAGCAGAAAATGGAAAAAGCCTTGAATTTGGAGTCAGAAGACCTGGCTTAGAGTGCTAGTTCCACTTAGCAACCAAGTGGCCTTGAGCAAGTCACGATTTACCTGCAAGTCTCAATTTCTACATCTCTAAAATATAGATGACACTAATAACTACCTCACAGGCAATAGTTATGGTTTCAATAGAGTAAGAGCTCCTTTCGTGCAGGGATTCTATTTTAACCAAAATTATAATCCCAATGTATGGCAAATAATAGGTGCTCAATAAATCTTCACAGAATAAATGAATTACTTTAAAAATAAACCTGAAAGATGAGAAAGACATCGTGCACAACACCATGAGGCGACATTTGTTTCTTTGCACTGTGTAGACTAAAGCAGAAGAGTCACCCTGTTTGTGCTTATCTTTAGCATATTGTCCACATCATTTGCAGACGCAAGCATGAAAACTTCCAGTCCCTTATGAAATACTGCGATAACTCAAGTCAATATAGAGCATATTTTAAATTTTAAATCCTTAGGTGCATTGCTCTAAAACAGACTCACTTGTAGGATGAAATTCTATGAAAGCAAGAACTGTGTCTATGTTATTTAACACTGATATTCACTGCCAATATTTGCCTAACATATAGTAGGCAGCAAATAACGCGTGCAAAGGCCCTGAAGCCAGATGAAGTACAGGAAAGAGTGAATTTTAAGAGGCCAAAGTGACTGGGAGGCAGACAGCAGAGTGTCATGTCCAATGGGGTTGTGAAAGCAGGTAGGGTCCACACCACGCAGGATCTTGTAGGCAATGTGAAGTTTTGTCTTTATCCTAAGAGCAACAGAAAGCCATGGAATATTTTTAAACAGGTGGTTGGCAGAGTAAGGAGAAAGGAAAGGGACATAATTAGATTTGCATTTCATGAAGATCTTACTCTATGGTGTGCAGAAGAGAATGGTAGTTGGGGGAAGGGAGAGAAGGTGGAAGAAGAGTTAAGTTAGGGTGTAGAGTGAGTATAGGCCAATCAAGAGGCTATTCCAACAGTCCATTAAAAAGATAATGGTAGCTTGTTCCAAGGTAGTGGAGGTGGGAAAAAAAAGCGGACGGATTCCCAATACACGTAGACAAATCAACAGGATCTGACTTTGAGAATGAGAGAAAGGAAAACACTCAATGCTTCTGAGTCTCAGTTCTTCATCTGTGAAGCAGGGCTGTTGTTTATACTCCATCTGTGTAATACCTACCTTGTAATCTGCTGTGACAATGATATGAAATAATTTAAATATTATGCACCTAACTCAGTGCCTGACCGACAGTAAATGCTTTTTAAAATCGCTGTTGCCATTATTATGGTCATCCCATGGAATGGCAACTACCGGAAACTGAACACCACAGGTAGAGACGAGCAATGTAGTTAAAGATTCATATCCACATGGCTGAAAGACACAAACTGTTATCAGCCGGTCACTGAGACAATTGTTCCAAAGAAACACAGCTGACCGCACAGATATTTCAGCTAAGCTGATCTCAGTCCTCAGAGCCCATTATAAGAAAGCACAGCTGGTATGATCACAGTCACCTGAGAATCCGGTAAACTGAGGCACAGAACTGGCTACAAATTTAACCAAGGAATAGGTGCAGAGGAAGGACAAGGAAATAGGTATCCTGCTTCTTATTTTTGAGCCGATCCAACAAGACTCGGCCTGCATCCTGAAGGGGAATTTGTAACACCCCCTCCAATGTCTCCAGGTCCCTTGCTGACAAGGCCCTGTCATCCCTTAGCTTAACACCGTGCATCCGCTCGCCATCAAACCAAGCCCTTCCGGTTCCCTGATCCTAGCTCACAGCGCACGAAGATCCCCAAGCCCCGGGAGCCCCACATACCTTAGCTTCGCGCTCTCGTTCCTCGGCGGTCGGGGTGCGCTTCATGCTGCCACTAAAGCCGCCTTCGCCACCGCAAGCTGCGTAGATCCCCTCGCCCTGGACCCCGCCTCCTGCATGTAGTTCTCTCAGCGTCCTGCTCCCGTCCGGAGCCATTCTCCCTCACAGTGGAAAAAACTACAACTCCCAGAATGCACCGCGGCGACGCCTGCGAGCGCCTCGGGATTTAGAACAGGAGAATTTCCCAGGTCCGACAGCTGGAAGAGCGTAGTCCGCTACACCGCGAGCAAACAGGCTGGAGTCCAAGGAGAACTACATTTCCCAGGAGGCAATGGGTGCCTACCATGTTTCTCCCGTGCGCCTCTCGGCCAGCCGCCCGCCACGCTGTCGGCGCTATAGCAACGGTATAGCTAGCTGCGGGGCCAGTGGAGCGGTGAGTACTCGGGAGGATGCGGGAGCATGGGGGTGGGTGGAGGTTGCGGACCCTCCCCACTGCAGCGCGGGCCAGGGTCCTAGGGTTCGCTCTGCGGTCTGGAGAAGGCCCTGGAGTTGGCCCTGGAGTTCTGCTCGCGGAAAGCAGCCGAGCCCGAGACACCTCCACATCCTCAGGCCTGAATCACAGCCCGCCCTTTATCCTCACATCCAGGACCAACTTGAAATGTTGTATCCCAGTCATGAAGGTGAGAGTTGATGCTGCTGATTGCCATCTCTATCCAGATCCTGCAAGTTGTAGGTCCCTAACACAGTTTGCTCATTTGCCCTGGATTAGAAATTGGTTGGTAGACCCTAAAACTCCTGACTGTTCTATTGTTTGCTTAATTATATATTATTTGTTTATCATCTGATTATCTCCATAACTTGCTAGCTTCATAAAGGCGGGGATTTTGCTTGCCATTTTAATCTCAGTGCCTGGTATTCATTTATTCATTCAAATAAATATTTTTTCTTTATTCTTTTTTGTGTGTTTGTGTGTGTGTGTGTGAGACAGGTTCTTGCTCTGTCGCCCAGGCTGGAGTGGAGTGGTAAGACCTCAGCTTACTGCAACCTCCCCCTCCCGGGTTCAAGCGATTCTCCTGCCTCAGCCTCCCGAGTAGCTGGGATTGCAGGGGTGCGCCACCACACCCAGCTAATTTTAGTATTTTTAGTAGAGATGGAGTTTCACCATGTTGGCCAGGGTGGTCTCGAACTCCTGAGCTTAAGTCATCCGCCCGTCTTGGCCTCGAAAAGTGCTGGGATTACAGGTGTGAGCCACCACGCCCAGCCAGTCATTCAATATATATTAATGTTGGTTCCCACCCTGTACCCGGCACTGTTCCTGAACAGCTGGAACAAGACTAATACCCGTCTCAAGATGTTTATCCTTTTTTCATGGAGACAATAATTTATTTGATAATTTCAGATAGAGACACTTGCTAAAAGAGAAACAAGCCAGGCGTGGTGGCATGCTGTAGTTCCAGCTACTTGGGAGGGTGAGGTGGGAGGATCACTTGAACCCATGAATTCCGGGCCAGCCCGGACAACAGAGCAAAACCCTGTCTCAAAAAAAAGAAGAAAAGAAAAGAAATAAACAGTGAAGAAATGTAAGGAAGACTACTCTAACATAGGATGGTCAGGGAAAGCCTGTCTGAGGAAGTGAGCTGAACTCCAGAGATTGAGGAGCCAGCTAATACAAAGGCCTTGAGTACACGAGGGTGTGGGGGGTTCGAGGAAAGTAGAGAATAATGTAGGTGAAGCATACTGAGCAAAGAAGGATAACATGAGATGGTGTTGGAGAGGCATTGCAGCATTGTGCAGGATTACTCAGCTTCCACACTATTATTAACATTTTGGGCTGGATAATTCATTATTATGTCTCCTAAGCACTGTAAGATATTTAACATCATCCCTGGCCTCTACTCACTAGATGCCAGTAGCATCCCCCCTTCCTTGTTGTGACAACCAAAAATATCACCAGATACAACTATTAATACTTCCAACTACTACCTTAAGTGAGTTAACTAATCTGTGTCTCAGCTTCCTCATTTGCAAAGCGGTAATCATTTGAGTAACAACCTCACAAGGATATGGCGAGACACTTCATTAATTCCTATAACAGAGCACTTAGAACAGTACCTGGCACATAATAAGCATTCAATGATGTTAACACCATCAACATCATCATCATCATCATCATCGTTCTCATTATTTTTAAAGTGACCTTAACTCTGTCATGGAAAACTAATCATTTTCATACATGGGCCTGTGTGTCAACAGGATCCTAAAAATTGACCTTTTCTATAGCAGTACTTCCAAAAGAAGTAGATGATCTCCCAAGGATTTGTCTGTTAGCTGTTTCTGTAACAGCAAAATGCAATGGTTCTCCACCATTTGTGAGTTATAATAAAAGTTATGAACCCTCCTTAAAAGATATTGCATATATACGTATACATACAAAATTTGGTAAACCATCTCAGGGTTCACAGACCCTGAAACCCCACGGACTCCATTCACTCACTCAACAACTACTTAATGAATGCCTGCTCTCAGAATGCACCAAGCTTTATGCTAGCCTGAAAGAATACAGAGGTGAACAAGACAATGAAGCTTGCTACTCTCTTGGTCTTTACATTCTAGAACCAATATTCTAGAGCTTAAGAACTCTGCCCTTTAGAGTATCTTCATTCACAGTTTGCATTTAGCTTCCTAGGTAGATTGAAATGAAAATATAAAATCCTTTATTTTTGCATACTAGATACTGTGTGGACCACTCGTATCCACATTCAAAATAAAGCTACTGTGGTGCATTTCTGTAACGAATAGAAACTATAAAAATACCAGAATTAGCTAGACAGCCTATATGTTGAAGTAGTTGAACTCTGCGCGGGACCTAAGCCTCATGGCAACAAAGGCAAGACACACACACACACACACACACACACAAAAACGTAAACCAGTTGGTAAATTTATGCAACGAAACCTCTTTCACAAAACTTAGAACTGCGCACTCATTTGCGCATCAAGCAGACAATTAATATTTGAGTAATGTTGACATCTCAGGCACATGTGATCAGTGCTTTTACTTTACTCATCCCATTTACCATTAGAATAACTCTGAGATAGGTATTATTTTCTCCTTTTTAAAGCTGAGAGACTCAGAGAGTTTAGGTGGCTTGACTAATTCGTTAATGATAGAGCAACTATTTGAATCAAGTTCCTGACCTGAGTGTTTTCCAAGATACCTGCTCTCTTTTGGAGGCTGGGGAGAGGAAAGGGATGGAGAGGAGGTATTTCTTAAACGATAATCTTACCTCATTTCCTAAGCAAGCTGTAGGAAATATACTGTTGAAAGGAACACTGTCTCCATGATTGAATGTAGTAGTACTTTTAAAAGAGAAGCTTTCATCTTCTCTAAGCAGCACATATGGACAATAAGATGCCCATTAAAGTTCTAGTCCCTTTTTCATTTTATTTGATTCATTCCATTACATAGTTAATGTAATAACTTGGAAAGAGTTTATTTGAATTTTCTTTTTTCCACAGCTAGGCCATGTCTGGTCCAACTGATGAGACTGCAGGAGACTTGCCTGTGAAAGATACAGGTCTAAACCTCTTTGGAATGGGAGGGTTACAAGGTATGACCAGCTGTTATTTATTACAGTTATGAACTTTGATCACTGACTTCTTCACTTTTAATTTAAAGTATTTCTGATACTCATACAACCCAAACCATTTAAGTAACTATATAGTCCTTGATTGTACTAAACAAAAAGATGGAGAGTTTAGAACACATATGGTATTTTACTACGTGTGTCAATTATCAACAGCTCATAGAAAATGTACAATCCCCCCTCTGTTCTGATAAAAAATTAACATAAATCATCTTTTTAAAATTCCTTACATCAGTAGAAACTACATAGAGAGTATCAAGCCTCCAAACCGAATTGCCTGGTTTAAATTACATTCAGTATTAAAACATTTCTTTGTGTTTAAATTTTATATGGGAGGAAAGGCCATATTTTAAGTGTTTTGCCTTTTAAGTAGAGTATCTCACGTGATAGTGACTTTTTTATCAAATTAATATGGATTAAAGGTTTTCTTTATCCTTTTATCACTTAGTAGTTGCTGTAGAGCTAAAAAGCACTTTCAAATTGAGAAAGAAAAGCACCACATTAAAGAACAATTTAGAACAGAGAGCTTTGTTTATCTTTGTTTGTCCATTGTGTCAGCTATGCTGTCATGCATGTATCAATTATCAACAGCTCATAGAAAATGTGAAATCCCCCTCTAGCCTGAGAAGGCTAGGAATTTAAGATACATTCCATTTAGGAATGTACATACACTTTTTAATCAGAACAGTGTAAATGGCCACTGTGAAAACCAGAAAAGTGGTCAATCTGTTGTTTATTGAAAAAGATAAAATCTGGCTACACAGAATTAGTATTTTTTTTTTTTTTTTTTTTTTTGAGATGAAGTCTCACTCTGTCACCCAAGCTGGAGTGCAGTGGCAGGATCTCCACTCACTACAACCTCCGCCTCCCAGGTTTAAGCGATCCTCCTGCCTCAGCCCGCTGTGTAGCTGGGTTTGCAGGAGTGCGCCACCACGCCCAGCTAATTTTTGGCTACACAGATTTTATTGTTAAAAGTAAAAAGTATGTGTAAGCTTTGCTTTGCAGCTATCTTTCAGGGAGCATCGAGTACTAAAATACAAATAAATTTTAAGTGTGCAAAGGGCTTTATTGGGTTTTGATACTCTGTGAGTACAATTCTTGTCCTCGGTAACCTATCACAGGACCTTAGTCTCTATCAGTTTGTTCTTTGTTTCTATTGGAGAATTGTTGAAAATCGACCTACTTCACAATGTTATGGAAAATACCAAATTTAAGCGTCTGTAAAAAGATATCATATATGCATGCTAAAGAGTATAAACATTCTTAAAATTTATATAAGGTAGTATATTAGAGAAATTATTTGTGAAGCTTTCAAATAATAATTTTTAAATTTAGAGTTTTTTTATTTGATCTTACAACTTTTATAGTTTGGTTTTTTTTTTTTTTTTTTTTGAGGCGGAGTCTCGCTCTGTCGCCCGGACTGGAGTGCAGTGGCCAGATCTCAGCTCACTGCAAGCTCCGCCTCCCGGGTTTCCGCCATTCTCCTGCCTCAGCCTCCCGAGTAGCTGGGACTACAGGTGCCCGCCACCTCGCCCGGCTAGTTTTTGTATTTTTAGTAGAGACGGGGTTTCACCGTATTAGCCAGGATGGTCTCGATCTCCTGACCTCGTGATCCGCCCGTCTCCGCCTCCCAAAGTGCTGGGATTACAGGCTTGAGCCACCGCACCCGGCCTATAGTTTGTTTTCTAAAACACCCATAGTGCAGAAAAATATCTTAGTCATATTATGTTTACCAAATTACTCTTACTCTTGCCTTTGTAAAAAAAATAACTTTCGGATACTCTTTTAGTTGTCACAACATTCAGCATGTAAATTCGAAAGTCTTTATTGAATCAGAATTCCATATTATATTCTTAAAGAATGGCTACTTGAATACATTTTTGAATGGATACTATTATTGTTCAAATTCCTAGTACTGTATGTAAAGTATTAATAGCAAAGATTTTTATTCTTACCTTACATAATTGATGTAAACAATACTACAGCATTTTCTAAAGCAATCTTAACTGTAGGTCCCAAAGGAAAAAATCTAAGATTAGTGCATCAGAGGTGATATTAATATCAAGAGTTTTTAGAGACTATTTTAAGTAACCTCACGATTAATTATCTTGGCATTTCTGCAGAAGCTTCAACAACACGGACAATGAAGTCTCGCCAGGCAGTGTCACGTGTCAGTCGTGAGGAACTGGAAGACAGATTTTTGCGTTTGCATGATGAGAACATTTTACTTAAACAACATGCCCGCAAGCAAGAGGATAAAATTAAAAGGTTATGATAAAAAGCTTTTAGCTTTTTTTCTTGACTCAGTAAAATTTGAAGGGTATGGTATTTTATAAACTTAATTGAAAACCCCACCTTGAATCTTTTTTGGAACAAGGCAGGATGTAAATAAGTACAATTTTTAAAAATGGAAAATCTTGCAAACTAGAATAATAAACCAAAAAGATAATGAGTGTTTATTATGTCTGAATTTGCTGTTTAAAAGAAAAAAGCTAATAGCTAAGAGTGCCAGGAGTATATCATATCTACAAATAACTTTTGGTTTAATATTTATAGTTTAATAAGCAAATAGCCAAAGCATCTGTGTTTTAAATGTCTTGATTTTAAAATGAAAGTTTTAAAAAGTAACTAACTATTCTAACTTGTTAGAATGCACATTCCCTTAAGATTTGGGGTTTACTAATGAAAACATCACTTCAGTCTCTGGAACATATTTAACTTTGCTTGGGTTATACTAGATTCTATATTGATTTCAAAGAGTACTGTTTCTGAAGAAACAGTATTGTCACTTTTGATTTATGTGCAAAAAATCTTGGCAAAAATGATTTCTTAAGAGTAGATACTCTTTCATTCTTTTTTATTCAGAAATGCTGTGCCTATCTTCTGAAGGGACAGCATTAAAAACAAAGTGTGTTCAGATGTATAATCATGAGCAGGTCTGTATTCATATTTATGTTCTAGGTTCAAAGAAAAGGTGAGACAGCCACTGAAGAATGAAAATAGGGTTTTTCTGCTTAGATTCCATCCTGAGGAGGTGGTTCCAGTTCAGTTTCTACTCTGTGGACTTTAACAACCCGCTGACCTGCTATGTGCAAGCCTTTTACTTTGAGTTGGGTTTTAGTCATGATGAGGGCTGTTTTCAAGATTTGTGACTCACTTGCCTGATTCCTTTTCTGACCATTATCCCACACACATCAGCCAGTCAGAATGAGGCATGTAGTCTGCTATGACCACCTAACAATTTTTTTCTTTGGAAACCTAATTGGTCAGTAAAAGAATTGAATTCACATATTTGACCTCATTGGTAATTTGTCATAGCCAGAAAATAAAAAACAACTTAATAATGAGCCATGTAGTTTAATGGGAAAAAGACTGAGCTAGGAATCAAGTTGTATGTATACATTCTGTTATCTCTCTGCCACTAGCCTATGGTATGTTCAAGCCATTTAACCTCCTGGAATTTTATTTTACTTAGCTATGAGAGTAATGATCCAATGAACAATAAGACCCAAAAGCTCTAAATTCCTCTCAATCTCACACCACTGACTGTGACCTAGATACATGGGTAGAACTGTCTTTAAATTTATCCTTAAGAAGTAAATAGGCCGGGCGCAGTAGCTCACGCCTGTAATCCCAGCACTTTGGGAGGCTGAGATGGATGGATCACTTGAGATCAGGAGTTCGAGACCAGCCTGGCTAACATGGTGAAACCCCATTTCTACTAAAAATACAAAAAATTAGCTGGGCGTGGTGGCGCAAGCCTGTAATCCTAGCTACTCAGAGGCTGAGGCAGGAGAATCCCTTGAACCCGGGAGGCGGAGGTTGCAGAGAGCCAAGATCGCGCCATTGGACTCTAGCTTGGGCAATAAGAGCGAAACTGTGTCTCAAAAAAAAAAAAGTAAATATTATTATTTTCTATAAATGTAGATTTTATAAACTACCTTCTTATTTTTTTATTTTTTTATTTTTTTTTCTATTTTTTTTTTTTTTGAAAGGAAGTCTCACTCTGTTACCCAGGCTTGAGTGCAGTGACACGATCTCGGCTCACTGCAACCTCCACCTGCCATGTTCAAGCGATTCTCCTGCCTCAGCCTCCCGAGTAGCTGGGATCACAGGCGCCTGCCACAACACCTGGCTAATTTTTATGTTTTAGTAGAGACAGGGTTTCACCATGTTGGCCAGGCTGGTCTCAAATGAACTCCTGACCTCAGGTGATCCGCCTCCCTTGGCCTCCCAAAGTGTTGGGATTACAGCCGTGAGCCACCACGTCTAGCCAAAACTACCTTTTTAAATAAGCAATCAGACTTTGCCAGATCATGTATGATTCATTAATATGATAAAATAATCAAATCCAACAAATGGAATGTATGGCTATTACGAGACAAACACATGCAATCATGTTTGTTGACAAAGTTTATTTGAACATCATTTGAAGAATTTAAAGATCCCCTATTGATGTGCTTTTCCTGCCTTAAAAATTAGGGTCGTTTATTTTTCTCTGGTTGTTAACTGCCTTTTTATGTTAAATCTGTGTCTTTCTTTTGAATGTAATCTATATCTCTGTGTGAAAGTCTCTCTGTAACAGAAAATTCAGATATTTAGGTTGACATCTCATTTGTATGACAACCTTACTTTTATGCACAGGCCATTGGGTGGGGCTTTGGACCCTAAACTCATTAAAGGACTAGGTAGGGTGTGTGGCCCTCTTGGACTGTGGTACCTGCCCAAATTTCCCAGTGATATATCATTCTCAGAATTAGGTGGAAAAGGAACTAATCCATTGATTATTTTACTAGAGTGTTTGTGGTACTCTTGGATCTTGGTTTTTATTATCCTATATCCTTTATAAAGCATGCTTAATGGATGTGCCTCAAGGGAAGGAGAAAACAATCTTAACTGATTATATTATGCATAGCTCTCCCTGACGCCACATGCTGTAGGCTGAGTAGCCAGAAGTGTAGATAGACATGTATTACTACCGCATTTACAGCGGACTCTGCTTAGGGCAGAAAAAAGGTTGTTCTGTGACATCCCAAAGCTATTAAGGATTTTTTTATTTCACTTTTGTTCCCTTAAGTAAAAGCTTCTGTCCATAACCATGCTAAAATAAAGCAAAACCCATTTAAAGAAAAATGAAGTGTGTTTTATTTTCAATCTCCTGTCTGGGTCTTTATAAAAATAGATTCACTATAAACTAGAATCAGCTATTGAAGATGTGCGACCAATTTTGTAAAGTCTTGAACTTGTGTCTCTCATCAAAGCCACCTTTTCTTTCTTGTCCTGCCAAGATTTTTCCATTCACTGTCAGGCATGTTTTCCGTACGTGTATATTACATCACCCCCATGTGCCCTTTCTGTCTTTTGTTCTTTCTAACCAGTTTTTATCAAAACTTAAAAGAATCAAGATTATAAACTCCTGATATGTCAAAAGCACAATTTATGTCCAAATTTAAAGATAGCATTAAAATGATGCTTTTGCATCTAATTATTTTTTGCCATTAAACACAAGTGTTTCTTGAGCACTAAGTAACATTTATTGGTGCATTTTGGTTTCCTTTGGATTTTTCATTGGGCTTTATATGTGTGCATTTATGCATTCTAACATTTTTGTATTTATAGTGTGTCTTAATCCTGGAGAAACTGAAAACAATATATTACCTAAATGCTGCACAGTCTTAACACACTTTTCAAAAGTTTTAACTTACTGTGGATTGCGGATATAACCCACCACATCCACAATCTGTAACTACACTCAACTGCATACAGCATTCCTATATAAGGTCATGCGTTAAAAATTGCATTTCAGGAACATATGGAGTAAATATGTGTCCTCTCTTTACTAACCTTAAATGATAAGCCTTAGGAAACTGTTATTTGTCAGTGCTATAAAGCAGATTGTTGCCCAGTGGTTTCAATTATCATCAAAGGATTCTTCACAGGCAGTAATAGTTACATCAAAACCTGAAATTTATTATTCAGGTTCTGCACTGAAGTCTTCACAGTGATTATGTTCCTTTCAACAGAATGCATTTTATGCTGACTTCTCACATTCCTTTTCATCTTTTTATTATTTCCCCAGAATGGCCACCAAGTTAATACGGCTAGTTAATGACAAGAAAAGATATGAGCGGGTTGGTGGCGGCCCCAAGCGGCTGGGAAGAGATGTGGAAATGGAAGAAATGATTGAGGAGCTGCAAGAGAAAGTTCATGAGCTTGAAAGACAAAATGAAGCCCTCAAAAACAGACTGATTTCAGCCAAACAGCAACTTCAAACCCAGGGTTACAGGCAAACTCCATACAATAATGTACAATCTCGTATTAACACTGGGCGTAGAAAAGCAAATGAAAATGCAGGCTTACAGGAATGCCCCAGGAAAGGTAAAACAAAGCTTACATTAAATCTAAACTGAAGTCTTACTAGATTGTTTAACAACAACAAAAAAAACACAAAGTTTTACTTCTGTGTTATTCATGCTTTTAAGCGTCTTTAGGAAGAGAAAAATAATTTTTTACTTTCTCTTTGATAAAATAATGTCAAAGAAGATTAAGAATCACTATATCAGTCTCAAATTTAGTGAAAACATTCCGCATAACCTTAATGTAAGAGACATGTATGAAACTAAGTAAAATGAGTTGAATTGAGTTTGGGTTGGTTAAATACACTGTACTTAGGCAGGTAGAGAAACTAGTTTGCTTACATATGACCACATTTACTGTATTGAATGATCACATTTAAGTTCTTCATCCAAAGATCATTTCGAAAATTTGCAAAAGTATTGAAATCTTTCTCGTTGGATGGCAGTAGCATGACAGTGGCATGTGCATGTAACCAGAGGTTTAAAAAGTTGAGTCCTTATTTCTCCGCTTACTAGCTGGTGACCTTAGACAAGTCTCCTAATCACTGTGACCCTGAGTTTTCTTTACGTGTAAAGTAAAAGGCTTGAAACAAGTGACGATAAAGGTCTCTTCCATCTCTAAAAATGATCCTAGGCCAATCACTTTATTCACTTTAAAAATTAATAACCTAAAATGTACCCAAGTTGCAAAGTAATTCAATTGTGTAGACAAGACTCAGTTTAGAACATAAATATTTCTAATAAAAATTTTCAGTTCTCTTCACCCACAGAGAAATTTTATTATAATGGAACCACAATTTAATAAATATCTTAAGTAACATTTTTAAAATTTCAACTACTAGGAAAGGAAATTAGGTTTTAGTTCTAATTGGTTTTTGTTTGCAATATACTTTACAAAAAGACCAAACATTTTTAGGGATATAAAGTAGCATGTAAAACTTTAGTTTAAATTCTTTGAAGAATTAAAACAAAACAAAACAAAAAAAACCATGAACAGAAAGGGAGAAAAATTTGTTGTAGTTTGCTCTCCAAGCCAAAATGTTAACACTATCTTTTCCCTAGATAGAGTTCCTTTGAAGTCAATAAGGCCTCAACACAGGCAGGAGGCAGCTGCAGGATGAAAGGGCTTAGCTACTCCTAGCTATGTGAGATTGGCAGTAGACTCTGAATACAACTAAAGTAAGCATAATAAATTATAAATCAGAAAGTACATTCTGCCACTGCTTAACTTTTTTACTTGGAAGATAATACTGACCTCAGCCTCATTTTCCCCATCTATAAAATGGAGTGATAATAATACAGCGTGGATAAGAGATCAGGAGATGGTAGCTCGCACAATAATATATTTTACCTTTAAAGTGACCTATCCTCTCTGAACCTTAGTTTTGCCATCTGGAACTGGAACTGGGCAAGATGATCTCTAAAGTCTGCAAGATCTTTTATACTAAATAAAAATAATGTTCACGCTAGGCACAATGGCGTACACCTAAAGTCCTCGAGAAGCTGAGGTGGGAGGATTACTTGAGCCCAGGAATTTGAGTCCAGCCTGGGTAACATAGTGAGACACTGTCTCTAAAAATAAGTAAGACTAGGCCGGGTTCAGTGACTGACACCTATAATCCCAGCACTTTGGGAGGTCAAGGCGGGCGGATCACAAGGTCAGGAAATCGAGACCATCCTGGCCAACATGGTGAAACCCCGTCTCTACTAAAAATTAAAAAAATTATCTGGGCTTGGTAGCACGCGCCTGTAATCCCAGCTACTCAGGAAGCTGGGTCAGGAGAATCGCTTGAACCCGGGAGGCAGAGGTTGCAGTGAGCCGAGATTGCGCCATTGCACTCCGGCCTGGTTGACAGAGGAGACTCGGTCTCAAAAATAAATAAATAAATAAGTCTAATGCCCAGATTTTACATTAAATCTAAACTGAAGTTTTCTTAGTTCACTTAACACGAAAAAAAAACACAAAGTTTTGTTTCTGTATTATTCATGCTTTTAAGTGTCTTTAGAAAGAGAAAAATAAGTTTTGACTTCCTCTTTGATAAAATCATAATATTGTCAATGTTAATTAAAATGGCAAGCTAATCTAGTGCTATAAATTGCTGTTCAGACAGGAGAGTTTGCTGGAAGTTTCTCCCTATAGCGAAATTAAGAGCCACAGATCAGCAGACTCTTAAAAACATGACTACATAGTTTAAATTTCTCCTTACATTTGTACTCTGTTGGTGATTCAGACCTTTCTCACTGTTCAGGATAGAGTTCAGGACATGGAAGTGACACAAAACATTAAGTAGTGATGAATACTTTCTTAATCAGTCTTTATGAGTAAACCTGAGGCATCATTACCAAAACTGACACCTTAACAGGCTCTTCAGGACTACCTTTGAGGCTGAGACAGGCCAGACTTGTCAGGAAAATATCTCAGCCTGGGATGGCTGGCTAAGAACCCTAAAACCCCTCTCTGGCCACAAGCAGCCTTTACCATCAAGCTGCTGTACAAATACTACTGTTTTCTGTTTGTGCCTTGTCAGGATAAAGGATGGAAAGCACTGGCTAAATGTGTGATCAATGTAATATAGAAACAATACTTACTGTGAGGAACCAATGGAACAGAGATCTTTGTAAAGCAAAGGTTTTAAAATGTAACCATTGGTAGAGAGTAGAATGATAGTTACTAGAGGCTGGGAAGGGTATGGGGCGCTGGGGAGGATGGAAAGACGTTGATTAATGTTAATGGGCACATAGATACAGTTAGATAGATTAAAAGTTCTAGTGTTTTATAGCACAGTATAGTGTCTATAGGCAACAACAGCATACTGAATATTTCAAAATAACCAGAAGAGATTTGAAATATTCCCAACACAAATGATAAATGATCAAGGTGATAGATATCCTAAATACCCTGATTTGATCATTATACATTGTATACATGCATCAAAATACCACATGTACCCCACCAATATGTACAAATACTATGTATCAATCTTTAAAAGGTTATATAGCCATTGGCAAATCAACATGAGACTGTAAGTTTTAAGATATGTTTTGAGTATTTTTTATTTCCACTAGTAATGTTGAATTTTTTCATGATGTATGTAGGAAAAGTGTAAGAATTAGCATTATTGCCAAAATAATATAATTGGCAAATTCTAACACAGTAAACTATTTTAATGTTTTAGGGAGAGCCTTTTCTATTTTTAAGGATTACAGCAATAGGTATTGACTGCTTTGGAAAGAGCAAGTAATAGTTCCATTATTCTTGTTAAAATTCTCTTTTCTTTTTTTAAATTTTCTCTTTACTGAGAATATGGAGAGCAATTAAATCTCACTTTTAGAAAGTTAACTTTTCTAAAGAGAATAAATTTGTTGTTTTGTTCTCAATTTAAAAATCTTAATCATCTGTGATGCTTTATCTACCTTAAACTCTAGTATTTATTCTATGAATGTAAAATAACTCACATAATTAAGAATATATCTTATTTTTAACAATGAGACTGTCTCTGTAAAATTGTACATAGTTATTTCTATAAGAAAAAACATATTTTAAGTGCAACAGGGAACTGTTTTATTTAAAGGAATTCTAGTGATGATCCATTCTCAAAGTACCTTTTCATAAATAGGGATTTTCTTACTGGGTTGGAATAAATCAAAATGCAGAAAACATTTTTACTTAAGCATTTAAGGGCAAGGAATATAAATGAGTAATTTAAAAATAAAAAAAAAACCCTTATCACAAACACTAGGGAAAAAATCAAGCTTTTATAACCTATTTACATTGTTAAAACTTGGATAGAAGAGTGATTTATTTCAGAAATTACTGCAGGAGTCTAAATCTTAAGTTGAATAAAATTATTTCTAGATAATTTGATTTCTACAGTAGATTTGCAAAATGAGCAATACTTGCTGCTGTGTTTTATTTAATGCCTTCTGGTGGCTGAGATCATATATTCCCTTTGGCAGTGTATTTATAATTCTATGTACTATAAAACACATACCTCCTAATACTTAATAAGAGATTTTATTATAAATATCCTTATTATAGCAAATCAAAGATCCTTCTTTTCTAACTTCAATTCTATAATCATATTTTATTACTTTGTTTTTAGGTATAAGATTCCAAGATGTAGATGTAGCAGAAACTCTACATCCCATGTTTACAAAATATGGCAACACTTTACTTGAAGAAGCCAGAGGAGAAATAAGAAATTTGTATGTGTTCTTTTTTTGGTCATTTGAGAAGTTTGGTTATTGATAATGTCTTTTTTTTATCCTTCCCTTTCCTTTATTTTAAACCAAACTGGGCTATATATAAACAGTTTGCTCCACTGAAATACAGCTATGTTCTGTAGGGTAACAACAGATATTGTATAACATGTTCTCAGAAAAATGAGGAAAATGAAGAACTTATCCAGCTGCCTCAATGGAAGGATTTATCGAATAGTCTTCTTTATTATAGTTTTACCCTCAGAGGAATGGCATAAAGTCTAGTCAGTTAGAATAGTGTAAGCTTTAAAGACAACATTTTTATTCCCAGAAAATCACATGTAATTTTTTTAGATCCTGAATCAATTAACCCTTATCTTGGTTAAAAAAAAAAATAAAGAATTGGGGAGTGGCATAAAAGTTTGGAGTTATCAGATACATATGGATTTCAGATTTTGTTTTCTTGTGAGTCTGTAGCACTGCATTCTTCATCATATCATGGTTTCAAAAAAGTTACTTCTACCATATTTAGCTTACTTTTCTAGTTAATCCAAGCCTCATGGTTTCAGTGTCCGTGAGTCACACAAATGAAGGTAAGGTTCCACTTTAAGCCTTCACCTGGATCATCAAAAAGTAACAATACTTCATGAGAAAGGAAAACATGGCACACAGTATCCTACTTGATAGTTGCTTAAGAATAATATGGTCTTCAAATGTTTCCTTTTGAATATTTTAAGTAGCAAAAGTAGCAAGTACAGTAATGATTAGCCTGCAGGAAAATAAAAGACTAAACATAACCTTGTCGCCTGATGATCACCTGAAAAGCCAATGTTTATACCAGTTCCTGAGGCTCATTACAGTATGATGCTGCCAGACATGATAGAGTCTGGCATAAATGCTTGCCAGAGACCACTAAGTTATACTTGGCAAATTTCCTGCCACCTCTCTCTGAAGTGTTAATTTGGGTGTTATAAGCAGATGTGCATATATGAAAGAACAAAGGCATATAAATATTCTGAAGACCAGATTGTGGCATACATAGTAGGTGTACTGCACAATAAATACTTACTTAATTGAATCAAACCAAAGTCCAATCCATTGCCCAGGACCTTATCATAAAAAGCAGTATCTTGCATTGTTCCATATGTATTTCCAAATCATCACATTTAATCTGCTACTATTTCACTGTGTGCAGAGGCACTTAAGCTAAATTTTTTAACTTCTGCTTGCTCTTTTTCATGAAGAACTTTCTTTGCAATGATCTTAACTACTGAAAATTTTTCCTCAAACTACAAGTTCTTACAAAGGCCCTTTATTTCAGGGAAAATGTTATTCAATCACAAAGAGACCAGATAGAGGAGTTAGAGCACTTGGCTGAGATCCTGAAAACTCAGTTGAGGAGAAAAGAAAATGAAATTGAGTTATCTCTTCTTCAGCTTCGAGAACAGCAAGCTACAGATCAAAGGTATGTTAAAACAGAAATATCACTTGGATAAGGTCAAAATTAGTTTAAAATACTTTATCATGTGCCATAAAAGGATAAGTTTATCTAGTCTGTTTAAAAATCGTGTTTCTACTTAACATTCTTCATATAAGCCTATGCTCGACCTACCAACTGCTGTCAAGAACTCTAGTCTAAGGACAGTTTTCCCTAACCTGCTGTGCTTTTAAGCAGCTTCTGATGGGTAGAAATCACCCTCATATTGTTTTCTCTGTTCATTTACCCCATTTGCCAAGATTACAGGAAGTTCTGATACCATTTGATTGTAACTACTGAGAGAAGTATGGGTGACAAGCACTCAGCTGTTGGCATACCTTGTACGTTAAGTCCAGCATTAGTTTTTTCAACCTTAAAAGATGGTAATTCCATAATATGCTACCAGTTTGTAATCCTAAAAAGATCCCTAATATTCCAAGTTTGGATTGTAATCTGTTGGCTGTGATAAATGACAGTAGGACCTGTAGATAGTATCCTTGCCGCCTTTTCGTCTATGACATTAAAAACATTTTTTTAATACTTTCCAACTTTTAAGTTAAGGGGTACATGTATAGGATGTGCAGGTTTGTTAGGTAAATATGTGCCATGGTGGTTTGCTGCACAGATAATCCCGTCACCCAGATATTAAGCCCAGCTTCCACTAGCTATTCTTCCTGATGCTTTTCCTCCTCCCACCCCTCACCCTCCGACAGGCCCCAGTGTGTGTTATTCCCCTGACCTTGTGTGTCCATCTGTTCTCATCATTTAGCTCTCAGTTAAAGTGAGAACATGCAGTGTTTGGTTTTCTGTTTCTGCATTAGTTTGTGAAGGATAATGGCCTCCGGCTCCATCCATGTCCCTGCAAAGGCCATGATCTCATTCTTTTTTATGGCTGCATAGTATTCCATGGTATATATGTACCACATTATCTTTATTTAGCCTATCATTGGTGGGCATTTAGGTCAATTTCATATCTTTGCTATTGTGACTGGTACTGCAGTGAACATACCTGTGCATGTGTCTTTATAATAGAACAATTTTTATTCCTTTGGGTGTATACCCAGTAATGGGATTTCCTCATCAAATGGTATTTCTGCCTATAGTTCTTTGAGGAATGGCCACACAGTCTTACATAATGGTTGAACCAAATTACACTCCCACCAACAGTGTAAAAGCATTCCTTTTTCTCCATAACCTTACCAGCATCTATTGTTTTTTGACCCACCATTCTGACTGGTGTGAGATGGTATCTCATTGTGGTTTTGACTTGCATTTCTCTAATGATCAGTGATGTTGAGCTTTTTTTTTTTAATATGTTTTTTGGCCACATGATGTCTTCTTTTGAGAAGTCTGTTCATGTCCTTTGCCCACTTTGTAATGGGGTTGTTTGACTTTTTTTTCTTGTAAATTTGTTTAAGTTCCTTCTAGATGCTGGATATTAGACCTTTGTCAGATGGATAGATTGCAGAAATTTTCTCCCATTCTGTAGGTTGTCTGTTTACTCTGTTCATAGTTTCTTTTGCTGTGCAGAAACTCTTTAGTTTAATCAGATCCCATTTGTCAATTTTGCTTTTGGTGCAGTTGCTTTGGCATCTTTGTTGTGAAATCTTTGCCCATGCCTATATCCTGAATGATATCACCTGTGTTTTCTTCTAGGGTTTTTGTACTTTTGGGTTTTACATTTAAGTCCTTAAATCCATCTTGAGTTGAATTTTGTATAAGATGTAAGAAAGGGGCCCATTTTCAGTTTTCTGCATATGGCTAGCCAGTTCTCCCAGCACCATTTATAAAATAGGGGTTGCTTGTTTTTGTCATCTCTGACATTTTATAATGTACAATATTTTATTTCCAATCCTCTTTTGCCATTTTTTGGTTCCTAGTACCTGTTCATTCATTTTCTGCTTTGACATTGTGCTTTCAACAATACTTTATCTTTTTAACATATTCTTTCTTGAATTATGTTTTCCCTTTATGGATTTTTTTCATTTTTTTTTTTTTTTTGAACTAAGCATACCCAAAAGTAGAGAATAGTATATTGAACCCCCACATGCACATCACTCAGCTTTAACAACTATTAGCATCTTGCCAATCTTGTTTATCTGTCCCCTCACATTTATTTTCCTAATTATCCCCAGCCAGATATCATGTCACCTCACTCATAAATACTCAACCTCTATTTCTGTCTGAAAAGGAATTTTTAAAAACGTACCTACCATGCCATTATCATCCCTAATAAAAATCACAGTAGTTCTTTGATATTGTCTAATAACTAGTTTATATTCAAACTTCTGTGAAGATGTCTTTCTACTGTTCATTTGAATTGGAATCCAAATAAGGTCTACACGTAGCATTTGGTTATAATGTCTCTTTTATTTCTCTGGATTTTTTTTTTTAAACCAGACCTAGTTACTCTATTTGTTTTTCTCCTTTCCAACAAGTTTAATATCATACTTGTATGGCTAGGTTCTTATTAGAAAAACCAAGTAAGATTTTCTAGCTTTTCATTTCAGATTCAGAGTTTATTCATGTTTTAACAAACTAAACGTATGTGGTAATATATAAGGAAACTAAGAAAGGATGTTTAATATCAGACTCGTTAAAAAAAAGTGGACTAAAATATATAAAAAGCTTTATATTTCATAGATTTATCAGATTATTATTACCTCTAAAAATTCTATTCCTAAAAAACTATGTGTAAAATTAAATTGTATGAGAAATCCTTTATGTCTAGTGACATTATATACCTTTCTAAGTGCAAGGCAAAAGAAAGATGAATATTTTCGAGATTCATATTTAAATTAGGGGATGTAATTTGAACTCTGGCTAAAGCGTAAGCTTGAATACCTCCGAGTTATTCGTATTTCTGTAGGAAGAAGATTTAGATTTGGCCTACTTTAAAAACCAAGAATGGTTCCTTGTGAGAAGCAGTGCTAAAGGACCAGACCTCAACACTGAATATGGTGATCTTAATAAATGCCAGCAGCCATGTTTAAGACACAGTCTGAATATAAAAATTCACATGGGGCCAAGCTCAAGCTTGGGTCAGTCCCCATCTTTACTCAACCACTGAGTACAAGGTTGTCAAGGATTGCTTTCCCTATTACATTTCTCAAGTTCATATAGAGTAAAGTGGACACTGTGTTGGCCATTCCCTTTTCCAAAGGGATGTGATCATTTAGGAGCTGGTGTTAACTGAAAGGGAAATCCAAAAGTCCTTCAATCCTAAAACTAGAACAACAGAAGAAATAGAGTGATAGACAAGGATACATACTTTCCTACTATGAATATTACCAACAAGAGACACCAACATATACACATAGAAGAGGTAAGTCCCTTCTTAGGGGGCTATATTATTTACTCTGTAGCAATCTGTTTTTGTCACATCAAGAATTAAAAGCAGAGACAAAATGAGTATTACAGGCAAAGGAACTTTTATTGCAGAGACCAGAGAAATAAATCAGTGTGTCACCTACCTCACTGATTTTATAAAATTGAAAATTTACATGTTATTTGCTTAGAAGGAAAGATACCTATAATGAATAGCATATTGTTGCTTGAAATACAGTTGTTGAAACTGAGGAAATAGCTTAAAATAAGGATCTTCAATGCCTTTTTTACATGTTTACACATAGCTTATAATTTTATATGTAACAGCAATTTTTTTGAGACTAATGGAAAACTTGAAAAAAACATTAGGGAGAATATAAAACTTGGTATAATTTACTGTAGAGAAAAATCACAAAATGGGAAACATGTTTAAACTTTTCTTTCACAGATGCATTATTTCAGATTTGAAATTCTAGAAGCCTGATCTGGATGTTGGACTCCTTGTTCTCAAACATGAACCTAACGTAGTTGTAATCTTCAGAGTGGCAGCGCTTGATATTTATGGCAAAGAGCCTTTTCATAGAATATTACAGAAACTCTTCATAGTATGTGTTTAATAGACCAGTTTGGTTTGGCATCAGCTTGACATAAACTTTTGGTTATCCAAAGCCCTTAATTGCTTTGAAGTCAAAGCCCAGTGCTGCTCTTTTTTATTAAAATCATGTTTTTTCCTGTTGTTGTGGTCTATTTTGGAAGACTGAGTTGTGATTTTTGCATATGTTCTACATAATGCCTCATTAGCAAAAAATCTTGTATCATTTACAAGTAGCCTGAATGTCTGTGTTGTTTTGAAGAAAAATCCATATTAAATTTAAACAATATAAAAATGCACATTTTCTGCTTATTAAAAAGGCCGTCTTAAATTAAATTCAAAGCAGTAACCAGTGAACATATGTACATGAACATTAAAATCAGAATGATTTTACCATTTATTGACCTTTTTCAACTCCAAAAATATTTATACTCTTACAAATGTGTAACTAGTTTGTACTAAGTGTTTTTTTTAAATAAATGTTAGGGTGTTTACCTTCTTAATTAGAAATCATGTAACTGCCATAATGTCCCAGTGGAGGAAATTTAACCCATAAGTATTTCAGACACTCTGACTTGCCTTCTTCCCTTTGGCGGACAGCCGACTGTCAAATCTCGCAACAGAGAGGCCTTTCGCGCCATGCATTATAAGAAACAGTTTGGCTTTAAGGGCTCACTCTTTCCGCTGTGCACAGATACAACATTACTTTCTAGCACTCTAAGTTATTCCCAACTTTTCATTTTGAAAAATTGCAAACCTTCAGAAAAGTGGAAAGAATAGTTGAGCACTCACATAACCTTTCATCTGTTAGCATACTTTTTGAATGGTACAAGCCTATTATTGCACTCAGCCTGCTCTTGCTTAAGTCTTCTTTCACTCAGCCTCTTTTCTTCTCTCAACATCTCTCATCTCCTCTTCTCTCCTATTTCTCCTCCCTCTCTCTCTCTCCTCTTCACTCATTCCTCACTTCCCTTCTCTTCACCTCCCTCCCTTCCTTACTCCCGTTAGGTGCATATATCACTTCACCCTCTGTACAGTTACCAGTAAGTATCTTCTAGGAACAAGGACATCCTCCTATATAACCACAATACAGCTATCACATTCAGTACACTTAACAATGAATGATACAGCCGCAGCATCTAATATACAGTCCATATCCAAATTTCCCCAATTGTCCCAATAATATCTTTTGCAGCTTGGTCTTTTTGTAATAGCCGTTTTTGTTTTGTTTTAATCTTGGATCCACTCGAGGGTCACGTGTTGTTGCATTCAGTTATCATGTCTTTTAAGTATCCTTTATTCTCTAATGGTCCCCCACTCTTTTATAGCCCATTGACAGTCATATGCAGAATGTCCCTCACTTTGGATTTGCCTGATTGCCCAGCCCCCTAATATAAAGGGCACATCTGGTTCTCTGATGGGTTACTGGGAGCAGGGATAGCCATGCGGACCTTATTACACAGGGGAGTGAGCTGTCATTTTTTAAAATATATTCACCATGCTCTGACTGTTATTTTGAATAGCTTAGAGTTCACCCAATGAAAATTTTCACACTCAAATACCATTTCTTTTATCCTTGTGTTTTTATTATTAATATTATCTAAGATATGTCCTTGATAGTGACTTAACATACCCTCCTGCCACTTTATATAAACCACAGAAATTGTCACAGCTAATAGTTACTAGTATGTGAGTGTATGCATGATAGTGGAGGGAAAGTTAAAAACTTAGGAAGATCTAGGCCGGGCGCGGTGGCTCAAGCCTGTAATCCCAGCACTTTGGGAGGCCGAGACGGGCGGATCACGAGGTCAGGAGATCGAGACCATCCTGGCTAACGTGGTGAAACCCCGTCTCTACTAAAAAAATACAAAAAACTAGCCGGGCGAAGTGGCAGGCGCCTGTAGTCCCAGCTATTCGGGAGGCTGAGGCAGGAGAATGGCCTAAACCCGGGAGGCGGAGCTTGCAGTGAGCCGAGATCCGGCCACTGCACTCCAGCCTGGGCGACAGAGCAAGACTCCGTCTCAAAAAAAAAAAAAAAAAAAACTTAGGAAGATCTTAGAGGAAAAAACTTAGAAGCGTGGGAAGAATTTAACTTTGAAGAATGGGAAGAATTTAACTCTTAGAGCAAGATTTGAGTGTTGTCTTCATCACTTAAGGTCTCTGGCCAAATTCTTTACTTCTGGGAGCCTCAGTTAACCACCTGAACTGTAAAACAATTAGCTTGAAGTGGGTAAATGGTTCCCTGCCTTTAAACAACAGCTATTTTTCTCTCTAGGGACCTTGTATTCAGAAAGATTTGGCCTACTAAATTAACTGTATTCATCAAAGGCCTGTATCATGCCAATCACTCCTTCTGCTAATTGTTAAATAATCTGTGTTATGACACTGGATTGGCATAATTCTATAAAAAATGAAAACAACACAGAACCATTAGTTCACTTTTGCAACTTCATTGCCAGTAAATCTACGTTTCTTATTGGGCTTTTTGAAATATTGACTGTAAGGTTCAGATTCCTGCCAGGTGTGGTGACATATGCCTGTAGTCCCAGCTACTCCAGAGGCTGAGGCAGGAGAATGGCTTGAACCGGGAGGCAGAGGGTGCAGTGAGCCGAAACCTCGACACTGCACTCCAGCCCCAGTGAGAGAGTGAGACTCCGTCTAAAAAAAAAAGGAAAAAAAAAATCAGATTCCCATTTCTTTTACTGTAAATCTCAAGTTGGAATCCATTAAACTTGATCGTAAAAATGGTCCATATAAGAAGATGAGCCAGGATTTGAGTTCTTCCTATCCCCAACCAGCCTTTGGGAGTGTCCTTCACTGAGTGTGATTTCATGCATGTAGAGAGCTGACAAAACTGTCCCCTCCATTCCTGTGGGTGGTAAGAGTAAGAAAATACTAAGTTCTGATTTATAGTTTGACCCAGCACCACAGGAAAGTAATGATTCAGAGGCAAGTAAACATACACAGACAGTGTTTTTCCTTTGAGCAATCTTAAATCAGAGAGCACTGTTTTCACCTGTGAAGTCAAGTAGCAATTTTGAGCAAAATCATTCTCTTTCAAATAGACTTTGCTCAGCTATTTCAGTGAAGCTTATTCTATTCGGTTTACTAGCAGCCTTCTGTAGCCCTAGTCCTAGGGGGTAGCCTTGCTGGTGATTGTTATCTGTGTATCCCTAATAAAAACTATGAATGACCTACGTTTCCTTCAACAATACAGCTACAGAATGTCTGCCACTGTTTGAAAAGAAAATCTAGCGCGCTTTTTTTAACCCTAAGGTTGTTTTCAACCTTATGCCCAAAATTTGGGCAGCCTATGACTATTACTCAAAAACAGTCTGTCCATTCTGTCTCATAAATATTTGACCTAACTACTTCCCAGAATCTCATAGCCTAGCTTCTGTGTTTTAAAGCCTTCTCTTCTAAATGACGTTAAATACTATGACATTTTTATCTCAAAACTTCAAGAAACGTTTTTTAGCTTTCATAATACGGTAGCAAGGAATGAAATGTTGGCAAAGGGTGGGGGAGGGGAGTTGAATGCCTGGGGAATAAAGTCTATGAAACTTTCACTGGAGCAAAGATTTTTGCCTCTTAAGCTTTCGTATCAGACTATACATTACATAGCTCCGCTGAAAGTTTTTACTTCTCCAGTGTATCTGAGGTTTTAGGTTTCTGGATTTATTATGGCACCCAGTAGCAAAGCTGGAGTCAAGTGTTTTCAAGGCTTCCATTAGAAATTCCTTTTTTAGAGTTTATTGCTTGACTGTTTCAAATTATATGAGAGAAACTTGGCACACAGGTTGTTGAGCTGGATTACTTTTTTTTGACATAAAATCTAATTTATTTCAGTTTGTTTTTAATCTAGAGATGGGCCAACAACTCTTCTCATAGTTTTATAAGATTTGATCATAATTCTAAATCATGGTTTTTTTTAAAAAAAAAAAAAAAAGGAAAAAGAAAAGAAACTGCATTTTCCGACTTAATCATTCCTGGCTTTTTCAAAATCCTTGATGAAAATTTTGAGAAATTTATTTTTACGAAGCACTTCATTAGTATGCTTGATATCTGTTTGCAGATCGTTTCACCATGTGTAATGCAGCATGTATGATTTGGTATATGACTGTCAGAGTTCATCTGAATGTCTGAATGTTTTTACCATGCATTATTCTTTCTGTCAGAATGTCTTCATCCTGAAGATTTGGTATTCCTGTTGTAGTGTGTAGAAGAGGGCAAAAAAGTATTGTGTGGAAGTCACTTAAAATATTACTCATAAAATTAGCCCTAAGTCTGTTCTTCAAAGACCAACCTGAGGCCTTGCTCCACAAACACAGAGGTCTAGGACTGGTCACTTAGCTATGCACCCTAGCTCCATCTTGCCTACAGCATCCTTCTCACATTTCTTGTCATCTTTTTGTGTCATCTCCCTCCCTGTTTCTCTCTTACTTCCCCCCATTATTCTTGTACCATATTTCATCTATATAAAAATGTTGATTTGATTGTCAGGTTTGAGGTAATTTTTATTGCACATCTTCATAAAGGCTAGACCACATTTATCACATTGCTGATTTGAACTTTTATGTTATCACTGACCTAGCACTTTTAGTTTAACAGATTATCCTCTTCTCATTGTTACATGAAAAAAAAAAAAAAAGGCATAATAATAAAGCCACTAAAACTGATACATAAAAGTAATTATTAAAGACTTACAAGTTTAGCATTGTCCCTGGAAAGATGTACTCTGCAGCAAACTGACTTTTTATTTAAAGTACAACATTATTATACCACATTGTTACTTAAGGTATTGTTTAAAGTACATTACTGCTATTTTCTAAATACTACGTAAGTTGTATATATGCCCACCTATTGGGCATTACCAGTTTAAAATGCCCTGTCGCTGTTTTTGGCAGTATTTTGAAAAGTTTAAACTCCAAGGAGTTTAGGAAAATATTCAGGAAAGCACCCACCAATTAAACCACTGAAAGATTTTTTTGTTTGTTTGTTTGTTTGAGACAGAGTCTTGCTCTGTCGCCCAGGCTGGAGTGCAGTGGCCGGATCTCAGCTCACTGCAAGCTCCGCCTCCCGGGTTTACGCCATTCTCCTGCCTCAGCCTCCCGAGTAGCTGGGACTACAGGTGCCCGCCACCTCACCCGGCTAGTTTTTTGTATTTTTTTAGTAGAGACGGGGTTTCACCGTGTTAGCCAGGAGGGTCTCGATCTCCTGACCTCGTGATCCGCCCGTCTCGGCCTCCCAAAGTGCTGGGATTACAGGCTTGAGCCACCACGCCCGGCCCACTGAAAGTTTTTGACATATGCTTACTGGTTTTTGCCTTACAAAAAAAATTTAAAATTGAAACTGTTATTTCTGTCACCCTATGTGCTTGAATGGATTATAGAGATTTAATTCTGTGTTACTTTAATTAATGGTTATTATTCAAATATATCTGAATCTTAAAAATATCAACATACTGCGGTGGGGCACAGTGGCTCACACCTGTAATCCCAGCACTTTGGGAGGCCGAGGCGGGTGGATTATGAGGTCAGGAGATCGAAACCATCCTGGCTAATACAGTGAAACCCTGTCTCTACTAAAAATGCAAAAAATCAGCTGGACGTGGTGGCGCACGCCTGTAGTCCCCGCTACTCAGGAGGCTGAGGCAGGAGAATCGCTTGAAACAAGGAGGCAGAGGTTGCTGTGAGCCGAGATCGCGCCCTACACTCCATCCTGGGCAGCAGAGCGAGACTCCATCTCAAAAAAAAAAATTATCATACTTTAAAGCAAAAATAAAATATCAGAGACAACTGGAAATATATGAAAAGATTTAAAAATATTTGAATCACATTCTCTCCTTACATATCAATAACTGTCATTCGCTGCTGAGTGGTCAAATCAAGTAATGCTGGGGCAAATAAGTAAATGATATTTTGGCTTCTAAATATGAAAAAAAATAATATTTTCTATAGACTTTAAGATATATTTTTCTCTTTGTATATATATATTGTATTTTTAGTGACTAAAGGTAATAGTGAATAATAGTGAGTATATTGTTGAGTATGTGCTCAGAACTACTAGATTACATGTTTTAGATATATAATTATTTTAACGTTATGTTAAGACTGTACCCTGGGCAAGATTCGGATCCATGAACTTGTTTATCTTCTGTGTGAGGACAACTAACTGTCCGATGCCAAAATACAATGAACTTTCAAATATCAAAGAGGAAAATTAAGTATTTCAAGTCCTCAGCTGGTTTACAGATGTGTGAGCTTTGTAGTCCATTTTCTGGTTCCAGTAGGGCATTATGACAATTTTTCCAATATGTGTAAACTAGATGAGTTTTAAAAGTAAAGTCTCTTACTTTAAATATTGAACTCTGATTTTAAATTTTTTACATTTATTTTTCCTAAAAGTGAACTCTGAAATGAAGCTTCAAAATTAACAAAATATTTTTAATATAAAATGTATTAAATTAAGGAACTTTTCTCCATCAAGAAAATAAATGCCTTTTGAAAACAGGTACTCATTTAGATCTATGATTAACCTTTAACTAGATCTTCCTGTTAAATTCTGCATTTGCTTTAATCTCAGTAGGAAAAATACAAAATAGTATTGTAACATATAAGGTTTCTGTATACCCTGTGGACATCAAATGATCTCTTACAGCTAAAGGCACATCTGCAACATATTTAAATGCCAGCTTTGGGTATTATTAGTGTAAAATGCTAGGTCACTTTTTTTGCAAATATTTTAAAAAGTTTAAAACTCCAAGAGGAAACTCCAATAAATGGTAATCTTATGATGCCATTTGCATCGAGAGAGTTGTAGAAAGATGAATGGCTGTATTGCATATTTTTCATTTAGGGAAAAGTAGCATGATAGTCCTCCTTAAAGTAAGTGTGAAGTTTGGTAATGGTATCATTGATGTACTAAAAACTATTGTGTTTTTGTGCCATCTTTCAGGATACTATAAAATGATTTTAAATCCATATTATCAATTGTAGAGGTAACATAGTCATGAAGTTTGGGGGGCTCCCTTCATACTTTGTGAGTTTGAGGTTATGAAAGTTCAGGAATGATTATTGGTTTGTTTTAAATAATTAATCTGTCCTGCATTTATAATAATCCAAAAACCTCATTGACTGATGTACAAGTATATAAATATTTTCTGTGTAGCATTAATTGAAAAATTGTGATTCCACCATAGCTTTTCTTTCTTCTAACTTGCATTTTTTACTTCTGTCTCTCTTCTTAAACACAACTCTGAAGGTCAAATATTCGGGACAATGTAGAAATGATTAAGCTTCATAAACAGCTAGTGGAGAAAAGCAATGCTCTTTCAGCAATGGAAGGAAAATTTATTCAGCTTCAAGAGGTACAGTAATAATTTATTTCATTACGTTGTTACAGAGATGCAAAGGATTCAAAAGTAGTTTTCAAGTTGTTTTTTAAACAGAATGATCATAACACTAAAACGTAATTTTTAAAGATTGTTCTTTGTATTCACAAATGTGTATCCTTTCCCTTAATATATTGTTTATTATTTATAACTCAAGTACTAAAGAAATAATTAACTGCTTGGACTTTTTATAAATATCTGTGTCATCTTAAAATAATAAACATATTTATTATAAATCATCTTCTACCAAGGAAATTTATTTTTAACTCCTTTTATCTGAATTTATTATGGACACATAGCACTGAAGTTTTGCTATATTTGCATATATCTTCAATTTTAAGCATTTATAAAATTATTGGCGATAGACCAAAGTGATGAATAGGTCAGTAATCATGTTCTGTTAAAACTTTCTTTGATTTGGATTTTTTTTCTTTTTTGGTCACTACCATTACTTCAAAATATTTGATTACTCTTAATATCAACTATCAGTGTATTTATTTTAAACCTTAACCTTTCAGGTTGACAATACTTGGGGTTCTTTATGCCCATGGTTGTTTTAACAAGGACTATGACCCCACAGGAATATGCCATTTGAGGGCTTCTGTCTGTTGGCACTGCATAATTAACATAGATTCTGGAATTAATGAACTCCAAGACATTCCAGTTGAACAGAATTTATGTGAAGTAATACTTTCTTTGAAGTCCCAAGACAAGGAGAGCAGTAGATTGATGCAAAGCAAAGGGTCATCTGAAGCCTAAATTCACTGTTGAATTCAATAGTTAAATATTTTTCAGCCATGCTCTGGGGATTTTGTTTTCCATCCTGCAGGAACCTCTTTAAATGCCAAGTGGTAATTACTTCTGCATAAATGTGAGAGTTTGTAAAAGAGGAGACTGATTAGAGAGTGAGAATGATAGTGCTATCTACAGATGTTAGAAGGAGGAAATTTTAAAAATCCCTATGGTTGAAAGCCATTTCCAAGATTAAGAATTAAGAAAGGAATTGAAAAATGATTTTACATCCTCTTATCACTTTGACAGTTTTGATTTCTATTTAACTGTGAACCCAGGTATTAGTTTAAATACCAACAATAATAGGTGTCTGCTGTGGTACAGGCAGCTCTTTTGGAAGCTGACATAGGGTAAAAAATTGAGAGGTTAAACCCAACAGCCTCAGTGAAGTGTGGAGCCTAGAAGAAAATGGCTGAAGATACTGTTCTTTTTTTTTTTTTTTTTTTGAGACGGAGTCTCGCTCTATCACGACATAGGGTAAAAAATTGAGAGGTTAAACCCAGCAGCCTCAGTGAAGTGTGGAGCCTAGAAGAAAATGGCTGAAGATACTGTTCTTTTTTTTTTTTTTTGAGACGGAGTCTCGCTCTGTCGCCCAGGCTGGAGTGCAGTGGCTGGATCTCAGCTCACTGCAAGCTCCGCCTCCCGTGTTTACGCCATTCTCCTGCCTCAGCCTCCTGGGTAGCTGGGACTGACTACAGGCGCCCGCCACCTCGACCGACTAGATTTTTGTATCTTTTTAGTAGAGACGGGGTTTCACCGTGTTAGCCAGGATGGTCTTGATCTGCTGACTTCGTGATCCGCCCGTCTCGGCCTCCCAAAGTGCTGGGATTACAGGCTTGAGCCACCGCGCCCGGCCCGATACTGTTCTATAATAATACCAAGATTAACGAAAATTGACCTGAATGGCTCAATAGCCATGTTTCATTTAAATGAGTGAAGAAAAACTTCAGTAGGACTTGAGAGATTTTAGTTAGCAGGTGAGGCAATGCATGTTATGGTTATATGGTCTCTATGAAAAGACTTTAATATGATTACCTTTTTTATTTAAAAAAACCATGTGACATTAAAGTATATAAAATTGAATTTACAGCATGGTCATAAATAGACCGTTTTTTAAAAATTAAGAAAAGTTCATAATTTTACTAAATTGGAAATTTTAACTTAATTGTATGCAAATTAAAAGCTAACTATCCAAGGCTCTTTATACGATGTGGCGGCGAATCCCTTCAGTTCAAATATCTGTGGTCAGCATTTTTGACCCATGCTACAGCATTTTTAGACAGCACGTCCAACCAATGTAGCCACAGCAAAAAGAAGAAAAAAGTTATTGTTAAAATAAATTTACTTGCTGGTCACCATCAATAAGTCAAAAACTAGAGGAAAATAAAATATGTGACTCTATGCTAACATAACCCTGTATTTTCTTCCTCATGCCACACACATGTTCAGAGTGTCTCCTACGGATAAGTAGCACCATACTCATAATTTGTTATGTAAAAAATAATCTGTATAAGGTGAACTTCAGGAGTAAATTCATTTATAGAATTGTAATCATTTAGTCAAATGATTAGTCATAACCAAAAATAATGTTTAAAAGATGTTGTTTTTATTTTTTAGAAGCAAAGAACTCTCAGAATCAGCCACGATGCTTTGATGGCCAATGGGGATGAGTTAAACATGCAACTTAAAGAGCAGCGTTTAAAATGCTGCAGTCTTGAGAAACAGTTACATTCTATGAAGTTTTCTGAAAGAAGAATAGAAGAGGTAAGCTCCCAAAGAGTTTAGCCATCTGTTGCATTACAACTTCTTGGTAACTGTTTTGGAAAAGTAAAATAGAGACATTTCAAAATTTTACTTATTTAAAATTATGAGCTATATACATGGTGTTTTGAGCACAGTAAAATATAGTAGTTAATATATGAATGGCAAATCAGTGTTTAACTGTATTGCAAATGTGGCAAGATCCACTGTTTACCCAAAGGATTAAAGATCCTTGAGTAAAATGAAACCAACATTTTGAAACTGATACCAGATTACCTATGGAACTTAATTTTCTCAACCATAACAGCTTATTAATCGTTTGAGATACTAAGACAAAATAACAGGACTATATCTGTTTCTGAGGAGGTGGCTGTTGTATTCTGCATTATCAGTAATTTTATGAAATTATTTTTTTTAGGGAGTTGTTTGAAAACTCATCTTCCTATTATCGTAGTATTTTCTGTAGCCTGTTAAGTTTATTCCCAGGGAGAATGGAAGTGAAATAAGATGCCTGCATTCTATTCTGATCTTGGGAGAATCCTTTACTGTCTCGTACTAGCATCAAAAGAGAATTTTGAAAATGGAAGTAAAGTTTAAGAGTACTCTGATCCACAGGGAAAAGTTGTGACTGTAAAATATACTTATGAATAAAACTTAAAAATAAATGCTAGAGTATGGAAATCTACATTTTAGTCATAGAGATGTAATTATTACTCCATTTATTTCTGAAAATACTATTCATGGGCTAAAACAGTATATAGCTTTGTTTATTCATTTATTCACAAAATGTGTTAGTGGCTCTTTATAAATTTCAGATAATGTGAGAAATCGTATCTTCAGAGTAAATTGTGATTAACAACACAGTTGAACCATGAACCTAAAAAGAATTCAATCCTTTTAATTTTTTATGGGCCAATTGTAAATTAATACAAAATGAATATAATGACAGAAGTTATCATGGTGAAAAGTAAAAAATATTATGTTTCCCGGGACTTAGCAAGCTCTTAACATATTCTTTACTGACTTCTGGCACATGTTGCATAAAGCACTGTGTACGTTTCTACTAAATTAAAACAGGAATATTAATTTCACGTTTATTTAACAACTTAGAAAGAATCAGTGCTGAATTAAATGCAGGCAATATAAGTGGTCTGGTTAGCAGCTACCATTTAGCAATCAAGATTAAAACATGTTAACCTCTTCTCATATAGAGTTTTTTATGTTTTTTTTACCCCCAAGTAGTTTTATGTAATATTTACTTAACATGTAATTTTATTTTCATTTTAGCTGCAGGATAGAATTAATGATTTAGAAAAGGAACGGGAACTTTTAAAGGAAAACTATGATAAACTTTATGACAGGTAAATCATGATTCCATGTGTTCTTTCATTGTCTTGTTTGTGCTCTTTTATATGAAAGCATTTGCTGTTGTCAGAATAGATCATGTTGATCAAAGAATTAGCAACAAATGATAGCAAGAAATATACAAACTTTATAAAGGAAATACAAGCTTTTTAAAGACATTGGTAATAAGTTGTTTAACCTGAGCAGTAGCCTATCACTACTAAGAAAACCATATCACTTTGTTGCCAGTAAACTGCTATCAATTGTTGAACACTAACTATAAACAGACAGCATGCTAGATACTCTACATTTATTGTTATAAATTGTTCACAGCACCTTGAAGTGTATGTATTATAAATTCTCATTTTGCAAACAAGGAAGATAAAGCAATTTAAGTAACATTAAGAGGCACTTCCTACCTCTTTTTTTCGAGACAGTGTCTCAGTCATGCAAGCTGGAGTGCAGTGGCACAATCATGGCTCACTGCAGCCTCAACTTCCTGGGCTCAAGCAATCCTCCCACCTCAGCCGCCTGAGTAACTGGGACCACAGGCACATGCCCCCATGTCAGACTAATTTTTTAAATTTTTTGCTAGTGACAAATTCTTTCTATGTTGCTCAGGGTGATCTTGAACTCCTGGGCTCAAGTGATCCTCCTGCCTCAGCCTCCCAAAGTGCTGAGATTACAGGGGTGAGCCACTGTGCTGAGCCAATACCTTTTAAATGTATAAAGTAATAGAGCTTGTATTTGAACCTCTTTTGGTCTCTTTCCTAGACTCCACAGCTTATTAACTGAGAGTTATTCTTTTAGGGAAAAACAAAGGTGTTCACTTAGAGTTGTCTCTGTTCCTTATAAAGAGAAACACAAGCATCTTTATCTCAAGGTACATTTTAAAGGGCTGCTTCGATTTTGTTTCTTAATCTACTTCATAATTATGGTATTTTAGAAATTAGTGCTTTCTGGTAATATTAGAAACAAAATCATACTCCACATCTAGGTTTGGTTAACTGATACAGATCTCTCTCTCTCTCTCTCTCTCTCTCTCTCTCTGTGTGTGTGTGTGTGTGTGTGTGTGTGTGTGTGTAATTTTAAGTCTTTTTAGTATATGATACTGGTAAATGATAAATACAGGTTTACATGAAAGCAAATGTAATATATACTTAAATACATATGTTATAGCTGATATTCAACAACTACTTCTACTGGTCATGTGCTGAAACCTCAGAAAATAACCATTTGAGCTACAAGTGCATCTGTGCATCTTTAACTTTTTAGCTCTTTGTCTTATTTTTTATAACTTAAATTTACATTTTGTAAATTAAACAAATTATACCCAAGGAGTGTGAGGATAGGCTTTTATTTTTATTTACTTCGGGAAAGTTACGTAAATTAACGTAGGCATTATTTCAGTAGTTTGTATCATCTATGTTATTTACCTATTTGTGGGGACTATCTTTGTACAGTGACTCATTATATTAAGGGTTACCAACAGTAGATTCCGACACCAGTTAAAATCATACGTGTGTTTGAAAAGTTTAAATGTCAGTATACAAATTGCACAGCACCCTATTAGAGAAGATATCATCTCTCTTTTGTAAATGAGGAAATTGAGATTCCAGAAAAATTAAGACTTGTGCAGAGTCACACAGCATTGCTGAGACTGTAGTTTAGAACTAAAACCCAGATTTTTTTTTTACTCTAAAACTTGAATTCTTTTTTTGTTATGCTTCACTATCTCTCTGATTTTAATTGCATTGACAAATTGTATATGCAGAAGGGAAACATTCATGGAATAACAGAACTGTTATAAATCCAGAAATTCTTACTGATTTACATGTATCTTCAGTATCTTATAATTTCAAATAATTTACATAGTCCAAATAGAAGAAAATAGTGCCATATGGCAATTACTTCCAAATTTTCTACTTCTCCCCAGTTTGAAAATTTACTGAACATACTTACTTGGAATAAAAAAAAATCGAACTTAGCTGGGAATAATGTATAGATGAAACTTTGAGAAAGTCATGTTTTTCTCATATTTACTTTCCCACCATAAAACTTTATCTTTCCATATTAGAAGATGATCTAAGAGTATAAATTTGAAGGGTTTTTTTTTCAATGTTTTATGCTTGCGCTAACATTTTTTTCCTGTCACACTAAAAGCAGACTTCATTATGCTGCTCACACGTGAAGTTTATGTGAGATATATGCAAGGAAATGTGTGTAATGAGTGTCAAAACATTTAATGTCAAAAGAAGAATTAATGTCACATAAGCACAAAACCCAGCAAACACACATAATAGTCAACAGAACTACAGAATTCTCTAATATAGTGTTTTTGAAATATATGATACATTTTAGAAGTATAGTTGGAGAAATTTGACAAAAGTCGACATTGTCTCTGAGATTTTTTACAGCGCTTTTGTTTCGTGACACTGTTATTCATTATTGCCAACAACTAATGTTCATCAAAAACTACACATACTCCCTGTTTGCTTAGTCATAACGATAACATGTTTTTAAAAGGACAGCATTTGTTTGTTATTCAAAATTGACTAGTTTTCAGGAGAAAAATATGATTTGCAGATTGCATTCTCATCTTCCTTTTTCAAATGAAATTTTGAATGTGTTTATTACTTGACATATGACATATTAGAGAATCATCTGGGAAGATAAAACCCTCATGTTACTTTTTAGTATGAGCCTTTTTTAATATGCCAAAACACTTTTGATACACTGCCAAGAAATAAGTATAACTTTAAGAAATGTTCAATTTAAAAGTTCAGAATACATTTTTGACAATTATATCTTTCTCTCGGGTCAGAGAGAACCTCTATACTGTGGTATGTAATACAGTATTATATAATTATGCTATAATTTGGTAATGCTGTGCTTCACTTCTGAAGTTAGTTAGTGTTGGGGCCATGTAAATGATAAATGCAATGGTTCCTAAACTATAATGTATGCGAATAACCTGGAAAACTTATTAAAATGTAGGTTTCACCACCTCTTCAGAGCTTCTTCGCCTATCCATCTGCACCCTTCCCTCTGCCCCGATACCATCCAGCTGTGATTCAGTTAATTTGAGACTGGGTCTAAAAAAATCTGTTGAATGTGATTTTGAGGTATTAACTTCTTGAGAGACCCTAATATAATGTCTATTTTAAAAAGGTATTCCTCTAGTTTTTAAGATGATATTAACCTTTTAAAGAATTGGGTGGATCAAGTTTTTATGATGTGATAGTCATCTACTTCTCAAAATGTAAAAGAGCACTGCTGACACCCATAGATGCTCTGTGTTCTGTTTCCATAAAGTGAGCATCTGTGCCCTGTAACCTTCTAGAAACCATAAAATCTCGTGTGATCAAATGTGAGCAGCTTATGCTTCCCAGAAATGAAACTCCAAGTACATTTGGGTCATCATCTTCTTTCAGTAACTGAAATATCCTGATGTGAATATGAAATTAATTTTCTTGGGCCCTAAATAAAGTAACTGTGACTTAAAAAAAAAAAACAAAGAGAGAGAGACAGGATCTTGCTCTGTTGTCCAGGCTGGAGGGCAGTGGCGCAATCATAGCTCACTGCAGTCTCAACCTCCTGGACTCAAGCAATCCTCCCACCTCAGCCTCCCAAGTAGCTAGGACTACAGGCATGTGCCACCACACCTGTCTAATTTTTAATTTTATTATTATTTTTTAATTCTTTTTTTGAGACAGAATCTCGCCCTGTCACCCAGGCTGGAGTGTAGTGGCACGGTCTTGGCTCACTGCAACCCCTGCCTCCCAGGTTCAAGCGATTCTCCTGCCTCAGCCTCCTGAGTAGCTGGAATTACAGGTGTATGCCACTACACCTGCCTAATTTTTGTATTTTTAGTAGAGACGGAGTTTCACCATGTTAGCCAGGCTGGTCTCGAACTCCTGACCTCAAGTGATCCATCCACCTCGGCCTGCCAAACTTCTGGGATCACAGGCACGAGCCACCACACTCAGCCTTTAATTTTATTTTTTATAGAGATGGGATCTCTCTATGTTTCCTAGGCTGGTCTTGAACTCCTGGGCTCAAGCCATCCTCCTGCCTCAGCTTCCCAAAGCATTGGGGTTACAGGCATGAGCCACCGTACCCGGCCACTATGGATTTCTTTATGGATGATTTAGAGTTTGTTCTTTCCTATCTCTCACATTAGGATGCCCTTGAACATCGAACAAATGGAATTTCTTCTGTAAGAGGAAAGATCTTAGGAAGCAGATGAACTCTTTGGCTTTATTTAGATCTTTATCATGTTTTTGATCAAGGGTGTGTATTTACAGTATGCTGACCCATGTCTGCCAGTGTACATGCCATTGACCACAAGCAGCAATGGGCATTCCACTGCAGGCTGACATTTGATCAGTCCTGCAACATCACATAACAGTGAAATGTGTACAAAGACTAACTATGATCCCACTTCAGTTTTCACTATAGGCAATATACAAAAACATTTTCATGAATCAAACGTTCTCAAAGACTGTTCTCATACGCAGATTTAATCATGTGCACAGCCCTTACAAAGAAAATGGAGCCAGATGTGGTTCACCATTTATAGTTACACAGATGGCTCTAAGCATAGAGGAATACAGTAAATTCAAAAGGAATTCCTCATGAAACTCCAGTGGAATGTAATCCTAAATTTAGAGGGAAGATAGCAGTGGACTAAATTCAGATTGACTTATGCTGATTTACACTAGTATTTTGTGGGTTTGGAAAACCCAGGCTGCTAAATTGTTCTTAATTTAAACACATACAGCTTCTGATGTTTCTGCCAGATTAGCCGTTGGTGATCTTTTCGCTGGTACTAATGCTATTGGAACACTACTGTTTCTAATTTTTGGCATCTGATATAATGTATAGTTGTGCCTATTTCATCATGCTAATTTTTTTTCCGGGTGGTACATGTTTTTAATAAAATAAGACACATGCATATACATACACACACACACACACACACATATATATACACACACGTAGATGTACTCACATTCATGCATATATATGGATGTGTTTGATATATACAATTTGGCCATACATAGAAATTATATTTGTTCTTTATTTTAAAAACAAACATAAAAAAGAAAATTATTTAGTATTTAAAATGCATATTTTATTTGGATTTCATTTAAGTCTAGGTCATTGTACCTTTGATAAAATCAACTTAAATAATTGGTATATAGATTCTATATTTTTTTAAGGTTCCATAAGTGAAATGAGAACACTAATAGAAGAAACAGATGTCATATTTAGAGAAGCTTCCAGAATTCCATTTATTTTCAAGGTCGTGTTATCTTAAAGGCAGTAAAATATTCAAAATGTGAAATGAATACACAATTTTGCTCTTTTGAAAAGCTATGCCTCTCAGAAAAGTATCTTTTTTGGAATAAAAACTGAAGACTAGTTGGGAGCAACATTAAGGGCAATTTTCAGTAATATGTTTCTTTTCCATTTACTTCATCATCAGTATAAAACCAGATTTTATAAGTTTTTATTGTATTTACTGGGCTTAAAATAACTAGATGGTCAAAGCTGCTGATGATTATTCAGTCATATCAAGCTTCACAGATAATGGTTTTCTGCTGAAATTCAGATCAAGATCAGTTTTTCCAAAACCTGGCTCTCATCTGGGGAGCGTTATAAAAATATGAATACCTGGGCCCTGGAATCTTCATTTTAAAATCTCTCCAATTGTCCTTACTGCAGCTGGCCTACTACCAGTATTTCCGTCAGTGTTTGGGAATCACTGGCGTAAACAAATGTTTATGGTATCCTTTCTGTGCATCGCTTAGTTATGTTTCAACCGGTTCTTTCTTCTAATATGCTGATTCTTGATCATTAGCAAATTTTAACCATGTTTTAAACTGCTGTACTTTTATTGGGTAATAGTAATTCTATTTTCATCATTCTTATCAGGCACAGAGCACTGGTTTTCATTCCAATCATGTGTTAACAACTAAAACTGTTTTTAGCCTATTGTTTTTTGTTTTTTATCAAAACCTGTATTATCACTACTTCGTTTCAATATGCTATCATTCTGTGGCCATTATTTTGTGAACATGTTATTATCAGAGACTCTAAAAGTTTCACAGAATTAAAGATCAGGTGGAAAGTCCGTTTTCTCTGTATTAAGAGGTTTGTATGTGGGAGAGAATGGTTTTGTACGATGTCAATTGCTGAGGTTTGGAATTGTGGATTCCTCTGGAGAATGTACAGTATCTAAATTCCTTTACTAGTCCCACAAAAGCAGCACACTGCCAGCTTTTCTGACTTTAGAGCTCTAAATTAAGGCCAGTTCCTTTGCTCATCCCACAAACTCTTTCATGTTCCCTAACCGCAGCCTGAGAAAGGCGCCTTGGTTTCAACAGCAGCAGACCAGCATATGTTTACTTAATTCCTAAGACATGATGACAGTGGTCTCTGTGCCACTAAAAGCTTTTCTCTTTATTATTTTCGGTTGAAGCTGATTTCCAAGCTTTCCTTGCATGTCACGTGTGTTTTGCAGTGCCTTCAGTGCTGCCCATGAAGAGCAATGGAAGTTAAAGGAGCAGCAACTGAAAGTACAGATTGCTCAGCTCGAGACTGCCTTGAAGTCTGACTTAACAGACAAAACTGAAATCCTTGACAGATTAAAAACTGAAAGAGGTATATTTAAAATAACCACTGCCTTTCTCATTTCAGACATCTAATGTTTGTTCATTTAATCAGTCAGTACTTACTCTGGTGCCTACTGTTTGCTACTCACCCTGCGATGTGTGAGGGGCAAACACAGTCATCCACTCTCATGAATTCAGTGGTTGGTCAAAATTTCTCATACTCAGCCTGGTGTATATGCCAAAAGAATTACTTTTTCTCATAGCTGTTCTTATTTAGGTTGTTTTTAATTGTTCAATTTTCCTAAATTCTAAGCCTTTCTTTACTCAACAGTCAACAAGTATTTATTGAGCACCAGTTAGTGCTAGACACTGTTCTAATTTCTGGGGATACAGCAATGAATAGAAACAAAGGTCTTTCCCTCATAAAATATAAATTTAATAGGAAGAAACTACAACAATTAAATAAATATGTAATATGTGAGGTGGTGGCAAGTGTAATGGCATAAAAACACTAGTGTAAGATGACAGAGATTGGCAGACATAGTAGCTTGCCGTTCTGAGAGTTCGAATAGGGAAAATCTCTGATGAAATGTCTAATTCTGCTCTGTGACAGTGAACTTAAATGCCAGGAAGCTTTGTGCCCCCTGCTAAAATAATAATCACTAATAAGTTTCAGTATAAGTCACAGATCTCATAGAAGTAAAAGAATTATAATTAAAGAAGTCTGAATTTTACTGTGTTACACACACATAGATATACACACAAATGCACAACAGGGGAAATGAATTATTTGCTTTAAGTGTCATTATCTGTTTGCTCATGCCCTAGATAAACCGAGTCGTATGCTCCTTTTGAACACTTGCAATTCAGTTGCGTGAGAATGTTTAAAAGTTTAATACAGACTCACTAAAAAACAGTTATGTTTCTAGATAGTATTCTTATGTTTTTATTTAGACCACAATGCCATATGTCACTGACTGTAAGGAACATTATCTTTTCATATTTTAACATCTCTAATATTGAGTTGCATTTTATAAGTGATAGCATTTTTAAATTTCAGTGTGACATTATTTTCACATTTTAGCAAGTCTGAAATTGGAACACATAATCAATGGAGTCTTAATTTCAATGAAACACACTAGTACAATGTTTATTCACCAAGTGACTACATTTGATGATAGATTTTTTTATGACTTTTTCTCTAGAAGACTATGAGTGGAATAAAATGGTGATGACAGGTTTTCTGACCTGGTGGATTTTTTTTAAGTTTTCATGTCAAAAATACATACAGTTCCTGACTTTAATGTGCAGTATCGAATACCTAACAGAGTGCTTTGCCTTAGTAATTGCTCAATAAATTATTGTTTAGGTAAAAAAAGTGGAAGTGCTCTATATTCCCTCTCTCTTTTCCAAGAGCAGATAAATTGCTCGTTCTTAAAAGGAAAGGAAATGAAGTAAACTTTTTTTATTTCTATGCTTTCTGTATTTACTTAAATATCAAGAATTCTAAAGCTGTTATTTTTTGGATATCTGAACTGATCTTTGTAAAGAAGCTTTTCTTAAGGGGGGTAGAATCTTAATTTTTTTGTTAGACCTGTTTATTGTCGTTGAATTAATTCTGAGGGTTCTTACTTTGTATTACAGTTCTTAAGTTATTTTAATTTATCTAATTTATTCCTCATCTTTTTTACTGGCTCTTGTACTGTTTGGGAATTTTTTAAATAATAAACGTAACTCATGTACATTATGAAAAAAGTCCAATATGTAAATTATAAAAATCAATCCCACAACCCACAAAATATCAGCAAAATAATCACTGCTAATATTTGATTTATGTCCTTTCAGAGTTATTTCTAAATGATATAGTTTTATAATATGCTTTTTTTGCTATATTGTAAAATCATTCCTTAATATAACTCTACATCAGAATCATTTATAATGGCTGTTACAGTTTTCCAGTGTGTGAATGTAACATGGATTATTTAACAATCTTCTATTGAATATTTAAATAGCTTCAGTTTTTTTAAGTATTATAAACAATTCCACACAAATTTTTACATGTTTATCCAATTATTTCCTAAAGAAAAATTGCTAGAACTGAATCTTTACTTTTAATGCAACTATTATTTTCCAGTTATTTTTGTTTGAATACCTCAAATTTACAAGTCTAAGGATTTAAGTTTTCATTTCTTTGTGGAAATGGGTTATAAGAAAAATATTACAGCCTTTAACCATTTCTTCCAGGGAAATAATACACAAAAAAACTGTAACCGTCTATTTAAGAAAATCTTTTAATATTTAGAAAGTTCCATTTTGTATTACAGATTTTGAAATTGTTTAATTTTACTTTGAAGTGTCTTCATACATTTACCTTCTCATGTATCAAGTGTTCTTTGCCAGAAGATGTTTCCCTGGCTTCTTGTAGTCATTCATCTAACTGGTAAATTATTTTTAGAGAATACTCACCTCTTTATTCAAGGTACAAATTAGTTTCAGATTGTGTGAATCTGTGGGGGAAGGATATGTAAATGCAGTTTGCATTTGGTTAATGCTTAAATTAACTGCATGTGTTTAAGGGCTTGCTTTTGAAAGTTCCTTTCTATCTGTAGCTGAAATGCATAATTCAGCATAATGCATATGGTTATATTGATCACAGCTGAAGATATTAGCACAAAGGCGCTCTGAAAATTGTTTAGTTGAATTGTTCTCTGCCCTCTGCTTATTAATGGTGTGCTGGAAGAACATAATTTTAAAAGAGTGAAATGTTATCTCATTTGAATAAAATGCTGTTTAGCTTAACCTGCTTTTTGTCAAATCATAAGGTAAAGAGGTTATTTTTCATCTTGTACAGAGTGCTTTGATTTTGCCTATTATAATTCAGCAAGTATATTTCCTCTTTGAGCTATAGCATTTTAATACTTTTTAAAGACCCAGGAGTTATGTCCCAAATAAACAGTTTGAGAAAGGAAAAATGTAGTGGATAATTCTAAATAAAATTCAGTAGAAGGTAAGTTACCAGTACTCAGTAATGTCTTCTCCCACTAAGTTATTTTTCTACTAATAATGCCCTTGTTTAAAAAATATCAGTGAATGGAGATATCGTTGTTGAAACAAATGTTAGGAAAGTCTGGAAACATTTAAATAAACAAGTTTATTTCTACCTAATAACATATAGGAACCCTGCTCTGAAAACTTGAAAGGAAAGGAAGACTAGAACATAGAAATAATAATCAAAATACGGTATGTCTGGATAAAGATGGAACAGTCATGTCCTTCACACTTTAGCTCACCCTTAGAAACCCTAAAACGTTTTACTGGCCAGAGAATGAAATTATATTATCCTCAGTACCTTTGTTTTTACATACTTCGGACTATATTTGCCTTCTTTTTGTTACCTAACCATGTTGTCTAGATGTTGTTTTAACTTAACATAAAGAGTCCCACCCACGTTCTTACTCTGTTCTCTGACAAAAAAGTTTATCTCATAAAAATCCATATTTATTATTCATCTGAATTTTTAGTTTAAAGACAAGTATTTAACCTATACCTTCAAAATTTTCAAGTATTGTTCATATTTGGATATTGTTTTCTTTTTTTTCTTTTTTTTTTTTTTGAGACAGAGTCTCACTCTGTTGCCCAGACCGGAGTGCAGTGGTGCAATCTTGGCTCACTGCAACCTCCGCCTCCCGGGTTCAAGCAATTCTTCTCCTGTCTCAGCCTCCTGAGTAGCTGGGACTACAGGCGTGTGCCACCATGCCCAGCTAATTCTTGTATTTTTAGTAGAGATGGGATTTCACCATGTTGACCAGGCTGGTCTTGAACTCCTGACCTCATGATCCACCTGCCTCCGCCTCCCAAAGTGCTGGGATTATAGGTGCGAGCCACCACGCCTGGCCTGGATATTCTTTTCTTTAGTTAACTAGATATAAGCAATTTATACTCTAAGATAACCTTTTAACCTTCTAACAATAAGACAAAAGTGTTTATACAGTATATTTGATTGTTTTTTTCTTTGAGATGGAGTCTAACTCTATCGCCCAGGCTGGAGTGCAGTGGCGCAATCTCAGCTCACTGCAACCTCTGCTTCCCAGGTTCAAGTAATTCTCCTGCCTCAGCCTCCTGAGTAGCTAGGATTACAGGCATGTGTCACTATGCCCAGCTAATTTTTGTATTTTTAGTAGAGACGGGGTTCACCATGTTGGTCAGGCTGGTCTCGAACTCCTGACCTGGTGATCTGCCTGCTTCAGCCTCCCAAAGTGCTGGGATTACAGATGTGAGCCGCTGCGCCAGCCTTGATATTAAAATGTCTTTGTATTGCCTAGGATCACAGGTTTTTATTATTATTATTATTTTACTTTTAAACTGCCAAGAATTATGTGACATTAAAAACATCCAAATTTATTCCTAACTGTGTAATTTAACATTTTTGTTTATATGTAGTATTTATAGCTTGAGAACACAATGCCTTATAAAAGAAACATATTTTTGTTTAAAATGCAGTCAGTATGCAAATGCATTTGTTCAAAGAATTCTTGGCAAATGTGTTCATTTTTTTAAGAAAAGGAAACAAAAATGTACATCATAAATTGAAGACTTATGATAAACATAAATGGTTGAGAGCAGGACGAAATTGGTAGAGATACTTTAGATGACACGGCTTAGAGTTAGTCCACAGGGAGTCAACAAAGGAGGATACCTAAGTGCCACAGTGAGCTCTAGCAGGGTACACTTAAGAACGTGAGATTGGCCGGGCGCGGTGGCTCAAGCCTGTAATCCCAGCACTTTGGGAGGCCGAGACGGGTGGATCACGAGGTCAGGAGATCGAGACCATCCTGGCTAACACGGTGAAACCCTGTCTCTACTAAAAAAATACAAAAAACTAGCCGGGCGAGGTGGCGGGCGCCTGTAGTCCCAGCTACTCGGGAGGCTGAAGCAGGAGAATGGCTAAAACCCGGGAGGCAGAGCTTGCAGTGAGCTGAGATCCGGCCACTGCCCTCCAGCCTGGGCGACAGAGCGAGACTCCGTCTCAAGAAAAAAAAAAAAAAAAAAAAAAAAAAGAACGTGAGATTATCAAATACTATGGATTTGTTCACTAGCTATTATGCTTTTTTTAAAAAAAAGCTAAACATGTTTAATGCAGGGAGTGAAAAATTAGTCTCTTTATGAAAAATTTGCTGTCTTCTAAATTCTACTCTACCCTCCTGTTTGTGGGTCCTAGCAACTGAGGACCTAGACAAGCATAACCATTATTCCATTTCTTAGCACTAGCTCCAAGTCCATTCCTACTGATTAGTAGCATGAACTCAGTGAATAAAGAGCACATATGAATTTATTTATTTTGGGGGGACAGGGTCTTGCTCTGTTGCCCAGGCTGGAGAGCAGTGGCACAATCATGGCTCACTGCAGCTTCAACTCCCCAGGCTCAACTGATCCTCCCGCCTCAGCCTCCCAAGTAGATGGGACTACAAGCATGGCCAGCTAATTTTTATTTATTTATTTATTTATTTTAGAGATGGGATCTCCCTGTGTTGCCCAGGCTGATCTCAACTCTTGGACTTAAGGGATCCTCCTGCCTCAGCCTCCCAAAGTGCTGAGATTATAGGCATGAGCCACCATGCCCAACCCGTATGAATTACTGTTGATACCACCATGCGTGGCTTAAGAATCCATTCCTCCCATTGTAATAGACCTGTTGGAAGTATGGTTGACTACATATGGATTCAGAATTTCCTTTTTAATTTTTTTATTATGGATTTAGAGGGTACAAGTGCACATGGGTACATTAGATAGCTGTGAAATCTGGACTTTTAGTGTAACCATCACTCAAATAATGTACATTATACCCAAGAGGTAATATTTCATCCCTCATCCCCCTACCATGTTCTGGAAGTTACCTTGTTTTAATAAAAATACTATATGCTTAGTTGGGAAAATAAAATTCGAAGATATCGACTAAAAAACTAAAAGACAATTTTTTTTTCACATGCTTTTCAGGACCCTTAATAAGTAAGTAAAAAATCATAGATTTAGAAACACATTTTCTCAGGTATTTTAAATAGAACATTCCTTTGAAGTCCCAGAGGCCACAATTTCCTTATATTAATACTGTGAACTTATGTCTTGGGTTTTTGATAAGCAAGTGATTCATATGGTAGACACATGATAGTATTCATTTATTCCTCATTCCCCTGCTGTCTTTGTCGAAGGACTAGCTCAGTTTCCTTTCTGACCAGAACAATACTAGATCAAGACTGGTATGTAACAGGAATTAAAGTAATTTGAAATGTGTTCTTAAACCTGATTTTTGCTTACCTTTCCAATTGTGTTGACTTTATTTTTAAGATCAAAATGAAAAACTTGTTCAAGAGAATAGAGAACTACAGTTACAGTATCTGGAACAAAAGCAACAACTTGATGAACTTAAAAAACGCATGAAATTGTACAACCAGGTGAATTATTTCCTTATTTAAGAAATAAAACTCAGAATGTTTATCTCAATATTTTATGCATAGAGAAAGCACTATACTACAAAGCAAAAGAATACAGATATATTAATTACTCAGTTTATTAACTGAAGCTATCAGGTAGTTTATGTTTCATAGGGACATTTTGAAGTGCTGGAACGTCTTGTAGACTTAGTTTGTTAGTTCATGGCATCAGTCAGTTTATGTTTCATGAGGATAATTTGAATACTTGGGATGTCTCTTGTATTTTCCATTCATAACTCATTGTGAGCTTTTACTTAATCTATTGCAGGAGAATGGTATTAATGCTGATGAATTGAGTCAAGCTCTCCTACTTATAAAGGTAACATTCTGAAATTCATTGTGATTTTCATGTCTGCTTACAACTGTTTCAGCATAATGATGACCCTTATCTGTAACCCTTACATTTGGAGAATGAATTATTCTTCCATCTTCTGAAACTTAGTATGTCCTTTACAAATATATATGTAACGTATCAACACTACTAAGATTCAGGAAAGTGGTCAGGTGACCTTTAGTTATAGCGTATACATATTTCATAATGACATCAAAGTTACATTAAACCAGACCTCAAAAACTCTCATTTAAAACATTTTCTTATAATTATAACAAACATTTTACTTTTACCTGCTTCACTATTTAACTAATTAACAATTTTCTGCCCTAAGAGACCTTGATGCACACCCTTTAAGTAAAATATTGAATTATAAATATCTCAAGAAGATAGTTTTTAGTTCTAGAATATTCTGTTATTTACAAGAAGACACAAAAAATACACTTCCTTCCTTTTAGATCACAGTGTAGATTTTAATCAAATGAAGAAATAAAAATAAATGTGCATGTTTCTTCTATATGTTATAAAGTAACAAACTATTTTTTGATTTCTCTATAACTGTTTCAATTGTCTATCCAAATATTCAAATTTGATTAACAGGTAAATTTCATTTTTTCCATCAGGAATGAAGCAGTCCTGATATGTATATATCAGGACTTCCTCTATCAGTTTTCAAGTAATGAATTGAAAATTGATGAATCAATGAATTGTTTATTGATACATCTATATTAATTCATAAAATCACATCTTAGAAATTTTTGTTTCAGTCATAAAGCGTGTTTTTATTTTAGGCTCAAAAAGAACAAAAAAATGGAGACCTTTCCTTTTTAGTGAAAGTAGATAGTGAAATTAATAAAGATCTAGAACGCTCTATGAGAGAGCTGCAAGCAACTCATGCAGAAACGGTGCAAGAGCTGGAAAAGACAAGAAACATGCTAATTATGCAACACAAAATTAATAAAGATTATCAGGTAATGTAATACACTAAATGGGGAGGGTACATTTTCTATAATATTCTGCTGATGATGTACTTTTCTAAATACCATATGTTATCACCTGTTATATTATCTATTATCATCTATTGTAACCTATTAACATATCACATCTCTGCAATGTAGCCTCATAACTAGGTACTTAATTAGAATAAATAGTTTTAAAACAAATAATGTGGGGTGTTTTCTGTTTTTTTTGTTTTTTTTTGAGACAGAGTTTTGCTGTTGTCGCCCAGGCTGGAATACAGTGGCGTGATCTTGGCTCACTCCAACTTCCGCCTCCCAGTTCAAGCAATTATCCTGCCTCAGCCTCCCAAGTAGCTGAGATTACAGGCGCCGCCACCACGGCCAGCTAATTTTTATATTTTTATAGAGACAGGGTTTCACCATGTTAGCCAGACTGGTCTCTAACTCAGAGCTCAAGTGATCCACCCACCTCGGCCTCCCAAAGTGCTAGGATTACAGGCCTGAGCCACCGTACCCTACCACAAATAATGTTTTTAAAGTCCCTGATTTTAGAGAATGAGTAGTGGCAATGAAATCACCTTTGTTAGCATTAGCACATTCTGCAAGTGAGTTATAGTTATCCTGAAGTCATGCCATAACCGTATTGTCTTAGCTTTTAACAAAATGAAAACACATCTCCATAAAAAGGAATCTGGAGTTTTTTCCTTCTTCTGATTTGTGAATATTGCCAAGCATAATTTTCTAAAGTGTAAGCTATTTGAGGTCAGGAAACCGTGGTTCATAGCTCCTACTGTTTCCAGGATCTAGAAAATGCTTGAATCATAGTTGCTTTGAATAATGAAAATAGAACTAATCACAAGTGTTAAAACTTACTATCTCTTATTTTTTAGATAGAGGTTGAGGCAGTGACCCGTAAGATGGAAAATTTGCAGCAAGACTATGAACTCAAAGTGGAACAATATGGTCATCTTCTTGATATCAGGGCTGCACGTATCCAGAAACTCGAAGGTACAGCATACATGATTTTTTGGTCCACAGTAACTAGAGGAATGGATTTTATAACAGTTTATAAAGTCATCCAAATCTGCACTTACCATGTATTTTTGCTATGTTTACCCCTAATTCATAGCTAGCTCACTCCAGCTTTGACCTCCTGGGTTCAAGCAGTACTCCTAATTTTTAATTTTTTTGTAGAGCCTATGTTGCCCAGGCTCATCTCAAACTCCTGGGCTCAAACGGTCTTCCTGCCTCAGACTCTCAAAGTTTTGGGATTACAAGCGTGAGCTACCACACCCAGCCTTGATTCTTTTCTACTCAAGAATTTTTAGTAATTCCCTACTGCTTTTTAAATTCAGTGTTGCAAGCAAGATTTCAAAGTACTTCATAAATTACTATAGATTCAAATTTACCAGCACTTTCTAATTTCTCTTCAAAGCAACCTGGGCACCTCAGCCAAACAGGTCCTCTGCCTGCTCTTTGCAGATATGTCGTGCTCAGGCCCACTGCCATGCCTTTGTTTTTGCTGTTTGCTTTGCCTAAACCTCCTTTCTACCATGATTCCAAGATACACACTTCCCTGCTTTGAAACCTAACACAATACTCACCTGTGCTAGGAAGCTGGTTCTGGTTATTCCTAGCTATCCCTCTACTTGAAATGTCCTTACAGTGATTTTTGGACTTTAGCAAGTAGAAAAATCACTTGAGGAACTTGTTTAAAATGTAGTTTCCTGGGCCCCACCCCTAGAGGTCCTGGGGCCCATTCTTTTTTATATTGTATTTAGAAATAACTGCAAGCTATTCAGATGCAGGTACAAGACTACATGTTGAAAAAAACTAGCTCAGCACTTACCAACCCAGTTTTCTTCTCATGCACTCAAAAGCTGTATGTTTGGGGAGCATATAAGTGTTCTTCAGTTGTTGGAGTTTTGCATATTCTCCGTAACCACAATGTAAGTTCTACACTGATAAGTATTTTGTCTCTCTTTCATGTCCATGTCCACTACATACCATACTTATTTGAGTGGTCTATGCCAGCAGTAATTTTACACTCTTAAAACTTTGAGGTTCGAGAAGGCCTTTATTCATGAGTTATACTTAATTGATATTTATCATAACAAATTAAAAGTTAAAAAAATTTAAATACTCTTAATTTGTTAAAATAATAATAAACTTATTGCATGTTAACATAAATTACAGTACTTATTTTTTTAAGTTATATTTTCCAAAACAAAAAAATACTTCAAGAAGAGGGACATTGTTTAAAATTTTTTAAATTTTTAACATTTCGCAAATCTTTTTAGAGACTGGCTTAATAGAAAACAGCTGGATTTTTATATCTGCTTCTGCATTTAATCTGTTGTGATATCACACATGTAACCTCCAAGAAACTCCATTATACACTTGTGAGAGGATAAAAATGAAAAGGGCAGATTACATATTAGCATTATAATAAAAATAGTTGTGACTTCACAGATCCCCAAAATGGTTTCAGAGACCATCAGGGATTTCCAAACCACACTTTGAGAAACTCTGATCTGGGTAGAAGAGCTCAATAAATGTCTTTATCTGATGAAGCAGCGTTTTTCAAAAGTCGAGGAGCAATGTGTACCTTTTATTCCAAGTAGTACTCAATAAAAATTTGCTTAATGGAATTTTCTTGGTTAAAAGGGAGGTCACAATGTTTGGAATTTTTATTCCTTTCAAGTCTTACTAAATTTTAACCATCATATTTTATCCCCTCAATTCATTGATTTACTCCATAAACATGATCAAGCCCCTAATGCATCCTAAGCAAAGTGCTGGGCAGGGAGAATACAAATAGGAAAAATCAAGACACCATCCTCATGGAACTCCTAAGATGTTGACAAGTAAATAAATGGTTATGTTTTACTATGAAGAGTGTAAAGCTAAGAAAATCTAAAGGTATCAAGGAAACACTGAGGGCCAGGCGCGGTGGCTTAAGCCTGTAATCCCAGCACTTTGGGAGGCCGAGACGGGCGGATCACGAGGTCAGGAGATCGAGACCATCCTGGCGAACACTGTGAAACCCCGTCTCTACTAAAAAATACAAAAAACTAGCCGGGCGAGGTGGCGGGCGTCTGTAGTCCCAGCTACTCGGGAGGCTGAGGCAGGAGAATGGCGTGAACCTGGGAGGCGGAGCTTGCAGTGAGCTGAGATCTGGCCACTGCACTCCAGCCCCGGCGACAGAGCAAGACTCCGTCTCAAAAAAAAAAAAAAAAAAGGAAACACTGAGGAGAGAATGCCTATTCCTGCCTCAAGATTCAGGGAAGACTTCACACAGTAGGTATGGAGTCTTTAAAGATGACAGAATTCACTACTAAGTAAAAGTAATATATGGCATTACAGGCAGTAAGCAAAGCAGGGAAAGATGCCCTAAATATGAAGTGTTGCAGTACATTTGAGAAACTGCACTGTAGATCCATCCAACTGGAATTCAGGAAAGTCAAAAAAGGAGGAGAACCTGGAGATAAAGCCAGAAGGAACAAAATTGTGAAGGCCCTGTTTATACCCTGATTGATGAGGTAGAACCTTATTAACCTGGAGAACCACAGAGGGATTTTAAAGTAGGGAGTGATACACTCAGAACTGCATTTTGGAGATTATGCTACAGGTATTGAGGAGAAAGAGGAAGATTTGAAGGAAGGAAACATTTTGAGTTCCATAATAATTTGGATAGTAAACTGGAAATATAAAATTAGGTACAGTGGAAATGAACAAGAACAAATTTGTTGAAGAGTTAGGAAACAGTATTGAATAGTAGTGACCCTATAGATGTGAGGCAAATAAAATAAAAAGAGTTACTGTTTTATGATAGTCTCAAAAAAAGAAAAAGGGGAATTGAGGCTGACTCTCTGAAATCTAGCTTGGGCAACTTGGATGAATGAATGAATGAATCATCACTTGAGCTTTAAAGTACAGAAATAGCTAGAAGACAATATGGGCTGGGCACGGTGGCTCAAGCCTGTAATCCCAGCACTTTGGGAGGCCAAGGTGGATGGATCACTTGAGGCTAGGAGTTCAAGACCAGCATGGCCAACATGGCGAAACCCCATCTCTATTAAAAATATTTTAAAAATTAGCCAAGTGTGGTGGCAGGTGCCTATAATCTCAGCTACTCGTGAGGCTAAGGCAGGAGAATCGTTTGAACCTGGGAGGCAGAGGTTGCAGTGAGCCGAGATTCCACCACTACACTCCAGCCTGGGTGACAGAGTGAGACTCCGTCTCAAAACAAACAAAAAAACAAGACAGTATGATACATTCTGTTTTGAATATGTTGTGTGGGATACCTAGCTACATAGAGGGTTAAACAAAACATTAGAAATATAGGAATGGAGTTGAGAAGATAAATATGAATTTAAAATAGTAATATGGAAGCCTTTAGCATATTAATAATGACAAAAGTCGTAAAAGTTGATGAGATCACTCATGAGAATATGTAGACTAAGAAACTAATTAAAAACAGAAGCCCAGAAAACCAGCAGAGAAAGAGAAATCCCAAAAGAATGAGAAGAAGGATAGGAGGAGAAGCAGAGAAGATGATGACATGGAAGCCCAGGTAAGAAAGACAGAGTGCACTAATAGGAGATCCTCATCAGTGTCAAATGTAGCAAAGAAATCAAGTAATACAAGGACCAGCGTTCATTGCGTCTAGCGATTAATTGATTATTGGTGACTTTCTGGAGCAGTTTCACAGAAAAGTAAGGCAGATATTCACGTTGGTGATATTTGGTTGGCCTATGTATATAGCAGTGAAACCATCATCATGATCAGGGTAATAAACTTATCCATCACCCCACAAAGAAGAAAAGTATAAATCTCAGTAAGTTAAAGGAAAGGAGGCAGCAGAAAGAGAGACTGACTTTTTAGGAAAGAAGACAATGGGTGGAGCAGAGACAGGGAAGCAGGTGAAAGCCAGGTAGTTACCTCAGCTGTTCATTCAGAGGGCTTTTTTTCTTTTGATGTTTTTCTCTCCTTTTTCATGGCTTAGACTGTATTACAACTGAGGTTGCAATTTTGTTGTTGCCTAATAGGTGATGTCAAAACAGAAATGATAAATTTTTGTACGATAAAGCATTATTTACAGAAAAACAGTGTAGTCATAGAATTTAAAATAGAGACTATTCACCAGAAGTACTCATTCCTACCACTTCAAAAGTCAGTTTTCATTTTCTTATGTCAATATTTTGATCTCTAAACTGTGTGTCTTCTCTTGCAGCCCAATTAAAGGATATTGCCTATGGCACCAAGCAGTACAAATTTAAACCAGAAATCATGCCAGATGACTCTGTTGATGAATTTGATGAAACCATTCACTTAGAACGAGGCGAAAATCTATTTGAAATCCATATCAACAAAGTAACCTTTTCTTCTGAAGTTTTACAGGCATCTGGAGATAAAGAGCCTGTCACTTTCTGTACCTATGCTTTCTATGATTTTGAACTACAGACAACTCCCGTAGTGCGAGGCCTTCATCCTGAATATAACTTCACTTCTCAATATCTTGTTCATGTTAATGACTTATTTTTGCAATATATCCAGAAGAATACTATCACCCTTGAGGTCCACCAAGCTTATAGCACAGAATATGAAACAATTGCAGCATGTCAATTAAAATTTCACGAAATGCTTGAAAAAAGCGGCCGAATATTTTGTACAGCAAGTTTGGTTGGTAAGTACGATGTATAAGCTGTGGGTGTTTGAATTACTAATTTGGTTTATATATTGATATGGTACTCTACAATACTGTCTTTTCTTACATATTAAAGTTGCCTTTAGAGCACAGACAGCGTTCTTTACCCACAGTTAATTGGACTATCTTAAATGTCACTGATACAGAGCACAGTGGCTCACTCCTGTAATCCCAACACTTTGGGAGGCCATGGCAAGTGAATCACTTGAGGCCAGGAGTTCAAGACCAGCCTGACAGACACAGTGAAACCCCATCTCTAGTAAAAATACAAAAATTAGCCAGGCGTGGTGTGCATGCCTGTAATCCCAGCTACTTGGGAGGCTGAGGCAGGAGAATCGCTTGAACCCGGGAAGAAGAGGTTGCAGTGAGCTGAGATGGCACCACTGCATTCCAGCCTGGATAACAAGAGCGAAACTCCATCTCCCAAAAAAATGTCATTGATGATGTCAGTACAATGGCTATTAATTTTTTAAAACTTGTAACTTCGGATGTTTATCGTATTGATACTCTGACTAAATTATGTAATTTATAAATAAATTAATTTATGTATTGAACTATAGTTTAATAGTTTATAATAATTTATAGTTTAATAGTTATAACTAATATAAATAATAATATAAGCTATTTATAAAATTATTACTTTTTTTAAGACCTTATGTTATCACTATTAGTAGGCACTGGGAATACGGTGGTCAGTGGTAAATAAGACAGACAAAACTACCCCTTGTAGCTTACCTTCTAGAGAGGATTATAGGCAATACAGAAAAGTTAATCAGAGCAAGAGGCTAAAGGGAGAAATGGCAGGTTGCAAATTCAGGTAAGGGCTTCTCTGAGAAGGTAGCGTTGGTAAAGAATGAAGATCCATGCCAGGATCCAGGGGAAGAATGTTTCAGGCAGTGGCCATAGCAAGTGCAAAAACCTGAGGAGGAGCAAGCCTGACAGTGGGAGGAACAGCAGGAAGCCCAGTGGCTGCGGCAAAGGGGGGATTCAAGTGATAGGTGGGGCCAGATCATGTTGCAGAGCCTTGTAGGTCAGAGTGAGGAGTTTGGATTTTCTGAGCTTTTAGAAAAATCACCCTGAGTGCTGTGGAAAGAATAGTCCGAAGCAGGCAAGAGGGAAAATAGGACTGTTCTCAGGCTATTGCATTGATCAAGGAAAGACGATGGTGGCTTGGATTAAGATGGTAATGAAAGTGGCGATAAAAAGTAGTCATATTCAGTACATATTTTATTAACTTCTCCTTCAAGACTTGCTTATCAGTTGAATGTATGATAATGAGGGAAATGGATGAAGTAAGAATTTCTGGCATGAGGAGCTAGAAGAATGGTGATACCATTTACTGAGATAGGGAAAACTGGGAAAGGAGCACATCTGATAAAGAAAATCAAGAATTCTGTTTGGACATGTTAAGATTGACCTGCCTATTAGACATCCAAGTGGCAATGTCAGGCTGTTGGTTGGACACACCGATCTGAAGGTAAGGGATAGAGATATAAAAGTGGGAGTTGTTAGCATATAGAATATATTTTAAGCCGTAAGCATAGATACAATCACATAGAGAGTGAATGTAGACAAAGGAAAGAAGGTGACCAAGGACCAAGCCTTTGGAAACTCCAAAAGTAAGGCCCCAGAAAGAGGAGGAAGAGCCAGCAAAGGAAACTGAGGAGTGGCCAGTGATGTAGGAGGAAAACCAAGAGTCTGTGCTACCCCAGGGACCAAGTGAAGAAAGTATTTGAAGAAGGAAGGAGGGTGACTTAGGGTCTTGGGACGGATTTTATTTTATTAATTGAGTGATCAATTGCATAGGTAATATATTCACATGACTCAAAAATCAAAAAGACGTCAATGTCTACCTCCTTCCCCTTTTCCTTAGCCACCCTGGGTCCCCTCACTGAAGGCTACAGATTCTTTCAAAGATATTTGTTTATTTGTTTGGGGTGTTTTTCCATAAAGACAGGGTCTTACTCTGTTGCCCGGGCTGGTCTTGAACTCCTGGACTCAAGCAGTGCGCCCACTTCAGTCTCCCAAAGTGCTGGGATTATAGGCATGAGCCACTACACCCAGCTTCAAAGATCTTTTATGCATATACAAGCAAATATATATTACATTAATATTATTCTTTTAGGACTTATTTTTAAATGATGACTTCTGTCGTACTGTGTCTTGTGCTGCTGTAGCAGAATACCTAAGTCCAATATCAAAGTGTTCACATCTGGCAAGGGTCTTCTTACTGCATAATAGCATGGCAGAAGATTAGAGGGTGGGAGCGAGCAAGAAGGGGCCAATCTCAGCCTTTTATAATGGTACCAGTCCTACCCATGAGGGTGGATCCCCCGTGGCCTCATCACCTCTTAAAGGTCCTACTCATAATACTCTTAACGATAGTTAAATTTCAGCATGAGTCTTGGAGGGTACAAACATTCAAACTATAGCAGGCAGATAGTAAGTCACATTTGTATGCTGATGAGAATGATCCATTAGCAGGGAAAAAAATTGATAAAGTAGGAGAGAGTAGGGGTAATATTTGTAATAATCTGGTGTGTTCAGAAAAGTTTATGTATAGAATATTCTCTATTTGACAAATATTAAGTAGCCTTTATATACTAGTTCCTCTGGTAGGAATATATTGGTGGAAATTATGGCCCTTGCTCTCAAGAAACTTACAGCGTATTAGAGAAATAGACTGGTGAACAGATGGGCCAAAGCAATCAGTGCCCTAACAAGGACATACTCTACTCTCCTGGGAGCCATACAGAAAGTCTCCCCCGCAGAAGACAGATGAAGAACTGCCTGAGTTGAGAGGAGTATTGAGGGTGTTAGGGCAAACGTCGTGCAAGGGTATACTGCATGCAACATGTGTTTGGCATAGCTATGACATTTTCCCTTATGCTTGTGATATAGTATACAAATGGGAAGGTGGCAAAGATGTCTTGAAACTTGAATTAGAATGTGGAACGTCATATTTATAATTTTGAGGTTTTGTATTGTAAATGTCAGACAACATTGAGTGCAACTTATTTTTAAAAAGTATTATACTATAACATCAAAAAGAATCTGTGGAGTATTTGATTCAGTGTTTAGGTTTTTAAAATATATTTCAGAAGGAATGAAATAGTACAAATTGGAATATCTCAAACATAGTTTGATGTCGTTCTTTAATAATATTTAGTATACAATGAAACATACTTCAGAAGTAGCTATTTTCTTCATCTGCTATTTGCCAATCTCACATCATTTGTGCAAGTCATATTATTTTACTCAGCATAAAATGTATAGTTTTAATGCATAATGCCATTGATGTATTTTTACTGGTACATATTTTAATGTATGAAACTATTTTAACCTTGGGTTATGTATTGATTTGTAGGAACAAAAGGAGACATCCCAGATTTTGGCACAGTGGAATACTGGTTCCGATTAAGAGTTCCCATGGATCAAGCAATTCGACTTTATCGAGAAAGGGCAAAGGCTTTGGGATATATAACATCAAATTTTAAGGGGCCAGAGCATATGCAGTCGGTAAGCTCATTTGGCTTTAAGACCCTTTTATAACATAGAAATTTTGTAATATTTATTTATGTGTCATGCTTTAAACTGAAATCGTTTTCTTTCACAGCCATCAAGTGGCTTTTTTTAACTTTTATTTTGAAGTAATCATATACTCACAGGAAGTGGTAAAAATAGTACAAAGAGATCCCTTGTAACCTTCACCCAGTTTCTCCTAATTGTAACATCTTGCATAACTATAGTATAGTATAATTTCAAAATCGGGAAATTGACATTGGTGCAATACTATTAATTAGGCTACATACCTTACTCAAATTTCATCAGTTTTTACATACACTCGTGTGTGTGTGTGTGTGTGTGCACGTATGTGTGTAGTTATTCTTTGCAGTTTTATCACATGTATAGATTCATGTAACTACCACCAAAACCAAAATACAGAACTGTTCTAGCAACACAAAGAAACTCCCCTGTGCTATTCAGGACACTTTTGAAAACTTAATCATCACAATACTGCTGTCACGCATCAAAAGACTTTTGTTAAAAATTCTACTGTTAAGGAAATAAACAGCTGTTATTGGACTATCAGTTACTGTGCTTTCAAATTATTTCCTCATGTTAGGTTTCTGAAGTGCAAAGTAGAATACAAAATTAATATTCTCTTTCTGGGAACTGGGAATTTAAATGCAACTCCTTAGGGCAGCATTTCCCAAACAATGTTTCGTGGAGTCTTAATGACCATATTTTCATATTAGTTCCATGATCCAATAAATGCAGAAGACCTTGAATTGAGCAAGGTTAAATATGATTCTTGACTTTAGGGGTTCCCATATATAACATGAATCTTTTTTTTTTTTTTTTTTTTTGAGATGGACTGTCGCCCAAGCTGGAGTGCAGTGGTGTGATCACTGCTCACTGCAAGCTCCGCCTCCCAGGTTCACGCATTCTGCCTCAGCCTCCCAAGTAGCTGAGACTACACGCACATGCCACCACATCTGGCTAATTTTTTGTATTTTTGGTAGAGACAGGGTTTCAACATGTTAGCCAAAATGGTCTCGATCTCCTGACCTTGTGATCCACCCACCTCGGCCTCCCAAAGTGCTGGGATTACAGGCGTGAGCCACTGCGGCCAGCCTATATAACATGAATTCTAATAGGCAATGTAGAGTATGCACTCACATTGAGTAACAGAGGAATAGGATATAGTAGAAACATTTGGTATGTCTGTTCAAGTCGTAATTATCTTACCTCTTTTTTTATTTGGAACTCCCTCACTTCCAATCCATGGAGCTAGGTTCCCAGTGGCCAGGTTTGTGTTAGCAGATCCCATTTTCTTTCACTCCCCACCATATTATAACTAATGAGTTGCGAATACCCACTTGACACCAGTTGAGCCAGTCAGATTCTTCCCTCTGAGATCAAGAGAAAGCAAGACATATCTGGAACACGTAAAATTGGGGGCTGTAGGGAGCCATCATCTACCATATTAAACAGCGAAGGTTAGACAATGGGTCTGAAGAAAGAGAGTAATGAACAAACATACAGAAAAAAGTGGAGACCAGATGGAGAGGACATTCTGCTGGTTTCTAGGCCACTGCCTTCCGAAGGCCCAACCACATTTCTAGTCTGTATTCCATGAAATATGCCTGTAACCTTAAAGTCCCTTTTTTTGTTGTTTTTGCTAGATAGAATTAATTTCTATGACTTTCAGTTAAAGAAGCATGACTAATATCACACTGATTTCCAAACTTAAGAAAGAGTGCACCTGCTTCCAGAGACCATCTTTCTGGCCAGTATTCCTTACAACACGCTTTGGGAAATGCTGTTACGGGGATGGGAGTTAGAAATAAGGAGACCGCATTGTTTGGTTTTGTAGTGTAAAGCTTTTTAGACTCCCAGATTCTGACTTGAGTAAGTTGTTTCCTGGTGGAATTTCAGCTCTGGTACGTAGATTGAGGGGAGAAGTGGAGGTACTTTTTCAGTCATTCCTCTCGGCCTTCTATTGCTGAGGGCAAACTAGCCCTGGGAAAGCAATATTGTGATTCACTTCTTAGGTTTCTCCTCTCCACACACCAGATTTCTCCACTGAGGAGATTATGACAACAGCTTTATTTTTTCCTCCTCCAATAAACTTCGCATGGAGTCAGGGTCCCAGATGCTCAATCCAGATTGAGAAATGCAGAGGGATGCCTTTGTGGAAGGTAAACCAAACAAAGCACAGAAACACTAGCATTTTTTGTTCCAGATCACATCAGCCATGGAATATTTAACAGTCAGCACAATTCTTTTCTAAAATACCTGTGTGCTGTCCATCTCAGTAATGGTTCCAAAGGAACCGTAGAGTAGTTTCCGGCTCTACCTAATAACTCCTTTTGTTCATCTCTCTCCCGAAGTATCCTCCCGGTCCTAACTGTTTTTCCCTTCAAGGTTTATCTCTGACTCTGTTCTCATTTTCTCATAACAGTTTGACTTTGTTATACTGGCTAATTTGGCCTCAGGTATCTGCTTCCTCAAATCCCAACAGTTCAGGATGAGGGCCAACCCAAATATAACGGAATCATTGCTCTGGGTGGGCAGGTGAATGTCTTTTAGTTAGGACATTCATCTTTGGACCCATTCCTAACTATAGTCTTGAGTTATCAAATAGAATTGAAGAACATCAGATTATCATTTTTCTTGGTTTTATTTGATTTTAGCACCAATCTCTACATGTATGCTCAGTCTCTAAGGTTTATTGCTAATAACACAGGATCATCTATTCACACATGTTCTAGGGAATACTGATTTTCCATTAGAATCAAAGTTTATTTTACAGAGAAATTATGAGGTGAAAATACGCAGCTTTTGTCGTTGACAAAATTATCTTATTTGGGGCTTGGCAGCTGCTGTTTATCTTTTAACTGTATTGTTTCCGTAATATACATATGTATGTTTTTCCAGTTAAGTCAGCAAGCACCCAAAACTGCTCAACTCAGTTCTACAGATTCCACAGATGGCAACTTAAATGAACTTCACATTACAATAAGATGTTGCAACCACCTGCAGTCCCGAGCAAGCCACCTGCAGCCACACCCATATGTTGTGTACAAGTTTTTTGATTTTGCAGACCATGATACAGCCATCATTCCCAGTAGCAATGATCCACAGTTTGATGATCATATGTGTTTCCCAGTGCCAATGAATATGGATTTGGATCGATACCTTAAGTCAGAGTCTCTGAGTTTTTATGTTTTTGATGATAGTGATACCCAGGAGAGTATTTACATAGGAAAAGTCAATGTGCCTCTGATTTCGTTGGCACATGACAGGTGTATCTCAGGTAAGCCTATGTTCTTGAATCTATAAAATTGTAAAAACAAAACAAAATTATATCTTACTGTTATGGATATGATTTATAGCTAATCATCCTAACCTCTTCTAAGTCTTTAAACTTTAGGCCTATATTACTATATTTTAAAAATTATTTTCTTACTGGTTGCTCTAGGGATTACAATGTGCATCTTATCCCAGTCTACTTAAAATTAATACTAACTTAATGGAATTAAATACTTAAGGTATTTAAATTAAATATTTAATTCAATTAAAATATAGAAAATCTAATATAATTTCATTCTCTCTCATCTCCTTTTTGCAATTATTATCATATATATGTATATATCGTATATATGCAATTATATCGTATATATGTATTATCGTATATATTTATACATATATACATATCGTATATATACATATCGTATATATGTATATGTTGGGTATGTATATGCTATATACATACCCAACAATACAATGTTGTAATCATTGCTTTATAAAATCTTATATTCTTTAAAAAAGTTAAGAGAAGTAAGAGATGGGAGAAAATATATAATTATAGAAAACTTTGATATTTACCTACATATTTGCATTTTTGGTATTCTTTATTTCTTCCTGTAGGTTTGAGTTACTGTCTGATATCAGTTTCTTATTCCAATATAGCTCTATTTCCTTCCCCTCCTTTGTGCTATCACCATATATATTTTGTCTTCCTATGTTATGAGCCCAACAATATAATTTTACAATTATCATCGTATGCAGTTATCTTTTAAAACAGTTAAGACCAGATAAAATGTATATTTATACTGTGTTTTGTAATTACCTATGTAATTACCTTTATTGGTCGCTATTCTTTTGTGTGGACTTGAGTTACCATAGGTGTCTCTTTCCTTCAGCCTGAAGAACTTCCTGTGATATAAGTTAGGTCTACTGGCAGTGAATTCTCTCAATCTGGGAGGATTCTGTTATCTGGGAGTGTTTTTATTTTGCTTTTGTTTTTTGTAGGATAGCCTTGCTGTATATAATATTTTTGGTCAACAGTTTAGTTTAGCTTAGTTTTTAACTTTCTGCACTTTGAGTACATCAGACCACTTATGGCATCCATTGTTTCAGATAAGAAATCAGTTGTTAATTTTATTGTGGTTCTCTCATACTTGATGTTGTTTTCCAGGTTTTTCTATTTGTTTTGGCTTTCAACAGTTCTTCTGATGTGCCTAAATGTGGATCCTTTTGCATTTATCCTACTTAGAATTTGTTGAGCTTCCTGTATGTGTAGTGTAATGTTATGCACCACATTTGGGGAGTTTACTGCCATTATTTTTTCAGTTATTTTTTCCTCCTCTTTTTTTCTTCTCCTTCTTGAACTTCCAGTACATGTACCATATGTTGGTATGTTTGATGGTTTCCCCACAGGTCTCTGAGGCTCTATTCATTTTTGTTCATTTTTCCTCCCATTCTTCAGATTGGATAATCTGTTCTGATCAACATTCACGTTCATTAATTCTTTCTTCTACCAGTTCAGATTTCCTACTGAACCCTCTATTGAATTTTTTCATTGCAGTAATTATACTTTTCAGCTCCAGAATTAGGGATCTTGCTCTGTTGCCCAGGCTGGACTTCACCTCCTAGGCTCAAGTGATCCTCCTGCCTCAGCCTCCTGAGCAGCTAAAACTACAGGCACATGCTACTGTACTCAAGCATTATCATCTCTTACTATATTCCCTATATGATAAAATATTATCATTATACTTTCTTTTTAATTCTCTAAATACACTTTCTTTTAGTTCTTTGAACATATGGATAATAGCTGCTTTGAGATCTTTGCCAAGTCTAACACGTGGTCATCCTCAAAAAATGTCTATTGATGGTTTTTGGGCTGTGTGTGCAGTACATTTTCCTGTTTCTTTGCATGTCTCATAAGTATTTTGTTGAAAACTGGACATTTTTGGAGAATATATTGTAACGTCATTTCCTAGGTGGTTACTGTTGCTATTTTTGTTTGTTTGGTGACTTGCCTTGACTAATTCTGTAGAATCTATTTCCTCTGCTGTGTAAGCCACTGATGTTTCTGCTAAGTTTTGTTTCTTTTTTTCTTTTTGTTTCAATTTTAACTATAAGTCAACATAGCTTAGTGGTCAGCCAGTGATTGTTCAAAGGTGTGCTTAAACACCTTGACCCAGTAGGTTTCCACCCTTTGCCTATGGGTCAGTGTGTGGCATGGAGGATGCATTCAAATCAAAGTTTGGTCTACAAGCCTGCCTCAGCTTTTACTTTCCGAATTGACTAGACCTCTCATTCAACCAGGGACAGATAGCTTACCAGGGTTTCCCCTGAGCATTTACACAGCTTTGTGCGTGCCCATAGCCTTCCACATCATGAGCTATAAATAGGATCTTGTCAAGTCCCACTTCTTTTTTTTTCTTTAGATGTAGTCTTGCTCTGTCGCCCAGGCTGGAGTGCAGTGGTGCCACCTGGGCTCACGGCAACCTCCTCTTCCCACGTCTCTTCCCATGTTCAAGCAATTCTCCTGCCTCAGCTTCCCAAGTAGCTGGAATTACAGGCACCCGCCACCACACCTGGCTAATTTTTGTATTTTTAGTAGAGACAGGGTTTCACCACTATGTTGGCCAGGCTGGTCTCGAACTCCTGATCTCAAGTGATCCACCTGCCTCAGCTCCCAAAGTTCTGGGATTACAGACATGAGCCACTGCACCCAGCCAATGCCCACTTTTGATATCTTATTCCTTGGATCACCCTTTTAAATTGTTGGCTGGCCTTCTGGTGTTTTGGCTTGCCCCAACCAGTATTGAGACCTCAGACTGTCTGTGATGTTGACCTTCTCTGATTGTTTGCCATTGAGGTTGCTGTTGTTTTTAACAATACCTCTGGGCATGAAATTATCTATGTTTTGTCCACATATAGTCAGTGTCCTACAACAGAGGCTGCCAGTCCTCTTAGCCTATCCTAGCCTGGGAGAACTTATGCAAAATGGGACTAGGGGAGAAAGGGGAGGATGAGAGCAGTCCCACAGATTCCTACTGTTCTTACTAAGGTGCAGTAGATTTTCTTGAGTAAATGCTTCTTGATTTATCCAATATCTTTGATCAATTTCCAGAGTCCTTAAATGGTTGTTTCTGACCATTTTGTCTGGTTTTTAAAATCATTTTTTAAGAGAGGATTTGCTGAGCTTTTTACTTAGCTATTCTGGAAGTCTTGCTATGCCTATAAAAGTTTATCACCTCATGTTCTACTTACATCCTTTTATCCTACCCAAAGTCTAGAGTTTGGGAGGTTTTTTTTTTTTTTTTCCAGCCAGCCATTAAAAGGAGTATCAACACTTGAGAGCAAAGTAAAGGATACTCTTAAGCAAAAGCTAACGCTTGAAATTTAGGTTTATGCCGGTGCCTGTAGTCCCAGCTACTCCAGGGGCTGAGAAGGCAGATGGCTTGAGGCCAGGAGTTCAAGGTGGCCAGTGTGCTATGATCGCATCTGTGAATAATCACTGCACTCTAGCCTGGGCAGCGTAGTGAGACCCTGTCTATTTTTTTAAAATTAAAAAGATAGATAGATTATTTTTTAAGTCAGAGATTTTTTTTCATACCTAGAAATCAAGTGCAACTATTAAAATTTGAGACTCAGTATAACAGATTCATGTTTCTTTGGTTACTGCTATTTGCTGTAGATGGTCCGTTTATTTTATGGACTTTTTCTGTGCTACTGTTAATTTGGAGTGATTTAACAAATCCCAACAAAATATATTTAAAATTATAATAGAATTATATGGTAATGTAAAAATTTCTTTAGATGTGTAAATTAATTGAAATTTTAAAGTATTAATATATTTTTCTTTAGAGACAAGCCTTGCAAAAACTTTCAAGTCAAAATGGAGGATACTTGAGCCTTCTCGAAGGAAGGCTAAGAATTCTGAATAATCTCTGAATTTAATTTCAGTGAACTAAATTATCCAGTATTATCTTTGAGGCCTTAACTTCTGAAGGAAGTCTACTTGAGGGATGAACCTGTCATAGATAATTTTGTCTTTATTCTACTCTCTAAGCCTTCTGAATTCTGAGTAAAAGCCAAAATTAGGGGGTACAACCGCCTGGCTAGCTCAGTCGGTATAGCATGAGTCTCTTAAAGTAGAGAGTTCTTTGTTCTTTAATTCTTACAGTAATAGAACTTCACCCTAGCATTAATTAAAATTGTTGTAATTTGACAGGAATATTTGAGTTAACAGACCATCAAAAGCATCCTGCTGGCACCATCCATGTTATATTGAAATGGAAATTTGCTTACCTTCCACCAAGTGGATCAATAACAACTGAAGACTTAGGAAATTTCATTCACAGAGAAGAGCCAGAAGTTGTTCAAAGACTTCCTCCAGCATCCTCTGTTAGTACACTAGTTGTAGTGAGTAACAGTGACTTTTAATTTTTTTAACAAGTATAAAACTTTGAATATAAAACTTAAGAACTAAGCCTGTGACCCCCACCAAAAAAAAATTAATAGTAATAGCTAAAGTCTTATCTGAAATCTAATGGTCATCATACTCAGTCTGACATATTGGTTGGTTTGTCTTAGGCACCAAGACCTAAACCAAGACAACGTTTAACACCTGTAGATAAAAAGGTATCTTTCGTGGATATCATGCCACGTCAGAGTGATGTAAGTAGTCAACACTGAAAATAGTGATTTTTTTCATAACAAATATTTGAAATAAATTATATAGGCATACTATTCCCTACCTGATTTAAATGGAAACAAGTGAATAAAGTATGTCTTTTCCCATTAAAATAATCGCTTTGTGTTTTGGCACTATATTTAAGTGTTAACTGTTCAAATTTCTCATCTAAACCCTTTTTTGGGTCCTTACCTCTCTCTAGCTTCTGCCCCAATCCTCTGCTCCTATTTATTTAAAAAAAAAGTCTTCAAAATATTTTCTAAATTCTGTCTCCTTCACTTCACATTGTTTCTTGGACTCACTTCAGTCAAGCTTTCATCCTGATAAAACTACTCTTAACTAAGGTCTCAGTGACTTTCTCTCTGCCATATGCAGTCAATTCTCAGTGCCTGTCTTAGTCTCCCAGGAGCATTTGACACAGTGGAATACGGGCCTCTCTTCTCTTGGCCTCTGGGACACCATGCCTTCCTAGCTTTCCTCCAAGTTTGCTATTATACTTCTCACGCTCCTTGACCATACGTTTAAATGTCGACGTGCCTCTAGTCAATCCTTAGACCTCTTCTCAATTCATATCTACATTAAGAGCTCTCATACAGCCCCATTGCTTTAAAAAGCATCTATATGCTGACACTTTCATATCTATAATCTTTAGACCTCACTGCTGAATTTCATATTCATTTTCTTACTACCTATTTAATGTGCAATGAGTGTTTAATAGGAATTTAAACTTAACATGTCAGAAACCAAACTCCTGATTATACCAACCCTCTTCCAAAATGTTTGCCTCTTTCACTGTTTCCCATTCTCTGTAAATGACATAATCATTCACTTGATTGCACAGGCATGAAATTTTGGAGGCATCCTCTTGACTCCTCTTTTTGTCTCACCCCCACACCCAGGTCATCCACAAAAGGTGTCAGCTGTACTTTAAAAATGTCTACTGTATTCAGATTGTTACCATTCTCTTTGGCGGACTTTTTAGAAAATATGTCTTCTTTGTAATTTGCATATAACTTACATAGTAAAGGACATAAATCATAAGCATAGAGCTCAATGGATTTTTAAATATGTATACACTTGTGTAACTACCACCCACATCAAAATATTCTGTCTCTCCATAGCTTAAAATAATACCTGGCACATACAGAGCATTTAATATGCATATGATAAATAATGAATTCAATAATTATAATTCAGTAGATGTTTTATCACTAGTATTTATGGAGTGCTTGTTATGTGCTTTATATACATTGGACTCATTTAATCCTCACAACAACCCTATATGGTTCATACTAGAATTATTCCCACTTAAAGATGGGGAAAGTGATGTTTAGAGAGGTTAAGTACTTGCTCATGGCCAAAGTATTAGAACTGGGATTTGAACACAGCCTGATTCCTGAGTAAATGACCACTAACATTAAAAAGACACAAACATAGAGGTGTTTGTTGCAATGTTAGTCATAATACCTAAAAACTGTGAACTAGTTAAATGTCCAACAGTAGTAAAATGGTTCATTAAGTCATGGCACACCCATCAATATAATATATTCTATTGTCATTTAAAATTATGTTTTCGAAGTTTTGTATCAGGAGAAAATATTTATGTTCTCATATTAAATTTTTAAAATGTAACAGGATATATTGTATTTATAATGCAGTTATTACTGTGTAACCAAAATTTTTATTTCCATCAAAAATTAGTTTTAAAGAAATAGAAATCTCTGTAATGTTAATAGACAGAGATCTACATCATATTTTTTCATAGTAACACAGAACCCAGGTATTTGGATATAGCATATTTTATTTAACTAATGCCCTATTGGACGTTTGCATTGCTCTTAGTTTTTTTTGCTATTGTAAACAGTGCTTCAATGAACTAAACTTGCAGTTCTTAAATTACATATATATATTATATATATTTATATTTTAAAGAATATAAATACCATTTTATTGAAATTAAGTAAATTCAGTGTCAAATGAGTATTATATTTGCTGCCAATTTTTATTAGTTCAATATGTATGTAATAGAATGATTTGGGATTTAGTAATAATAAAAAATAACATATATGCATGTTTTCACATTAATATAAGGAGACTTCTCCTCCTTCTGAAGATATGAAGGAAATTTCACCAGAGGTAGAGCATATACCAGAAATAGAAATTAATATGCCAACTGTTCCACATGTTCCCGAGGTATGTGTTTGTGTTAAAATTATTTTGGAAGGTTTAATTTGGTTCTTAAAGACTTTGTCTTGTAAGTTTTGACATGACTCAGGAAGTCATAACATTTCTCCTATTTTTATATATGACTTCCTTGGAATAGAAAGTCAAAAATATGACAAGGGTAACAGCTATAATTATACTGCTATTGGCAGGTAATATATGGATATGTGAATTAAAGTCTTAATGTAAAATTCATTTTGAGATTAATACAGTTTTTATTCTTAGTACATATTCAGATTTCCATTTATCTATATATTGTCATTTGTCTGTACAAATTGAAGTGGTTGTTTTCTGAGTCTCATACATATTACATATGTGTATATTTAAGTCTCAAATTTACATGCTTTATTATTCAATTGTTCCAGTAATAATGCTATAAAATGTGATCTAAGCAATAATAAATATACCAGTGTGCTTTTATTTCTTCAGGTTTCACAAGAAAGCAGTGTAGATGAGGTAAAAGAAAATACTGAGAAAATGCAGCAAGGAAAAGATGATGTGTCTTTACTATCTGAAGGTCAGCTTGCAGAACAAAGCTTGACATCTTCTGAAGATGAAACAGAAATAACAGAGGACTTGGAACCAGAAGGTGACTTTCTTATTTAAACTAACATTGTTTAGTTAACTCTGTGCTTTGTTTTGTCTGTTAGAGTGTGCATCATGGAACATCTTCATTTAATGGTAGCATCTATTTCACGATACCTGTTTCTTGACAGAAATGATAGAATATAGTTCTATCTGCTTAGTTGTAGTTAGGTGGAATTGTTGTATCTCTTCTTATTTCAGCTTGGAGCTCCGCAATAGAATACAAGTGTTGTTGCTGACCATGTTCCCAATATATGTTTTAAACAGTTTTATTTTCTCTTTGAGTTCAGTATTATTGTCTGCGTTAGTGTAGAGGTCTTGACTTTGATAAAAATTGAAACCCAGCCAAAAATGACCACTTACTGTATTTTTTAAAATCTGGTAAAAGCAAACTAATCTGTAAGAATAGGAATGGGGAGTGGCAGAAAGGAAGAGATTACAGGGGACCTGAGGAGACTTTTTGAGGTGATGGACATGTTCACTATCTTAACCGTGGTGTTGGTTTCACAGAGTTACACTTACGGCAAAACATCTCATTTTAGCCAGGCATGGTGTTGCACACCTGTAGTCTCAGCTACTTGGGAGGCTGAGAAGGGAAGATTACTTGAGCCCAGGACTTCGAGGCTACAGTGTGCTGTGATGGTGCCTGTGAAAAGCCTCTGTACCCCAGCCTGGGTAACATAGCAAGACCCTGTCTCTAAAAATAATTAAAGTGTGTGTGTGTGTGTGTGTGTGTATGTGTGTGTCAAATTTTGCAATTTAATTGTATGTCGCTTGTCTGTCAGTTTTATTTCAATAAAGCAATAAAAATTTTAAAACTCTAAAATAATAAGAATAGCATTGACTTACATAACATTACTGGTCAGACTGTTAAAAAACATCTATTACCCTATGCTTCTCTTTTTAAAAATTTTTTCTTAAATTTCACAATAAGCTGTATTTGTATTGGCATTTCCTTTGCTTCTACCAAAGTTAACCTTGAAATTTTTAGTCTTTTTTTTTTCCCAAAATGTAATGTGTCTGTAAACAAATTTGCTACTAAAAAAGATCTAGATATAATTACCGTGTTTCTTAAGGTTATCTTATGGTGTGTGCTTGTTTCTCTTTATTTTACAAGGTATAAGTAGAATTGGTTTAACTTGTGTAAATGTTACCCTTTTATTTTTTAACAGTTGAAGAGGACATGTCAGCTTCTGACAGTGATGACTGTATTATTCCAGGTCCTATCTCCAAGAATATCAAACAGGTCAGTAACTTGATGCCAACTAGAAATGTTCTGAAATAAGGCTGCCTTTCATTCATAATACATGTGCAGTCTTCATATCTAAAAATCTTAAGGAAAACTGTGTCTGGAAAAACTTTAATGTTTATCATAATCTTAACCAAGTAGTCATCTAGTACAAGAAATTTTTATTTATGGTTTCATTATGTAATGGACTATAACATATAAGTATTATTTTCACAAAGAGTACCTTAAATCTGTACCTACAATAGTTATTTGCTTAAAACTAGCTGACTTCTTGACTCCTTTTCAAGACTAGCATACCAAGATATGTTGAAACAGATTTGAACTTTAAAGAACTTAAAATGTGAGGTGCCCTTTGAAACTATAGTAGTTTGCCTATGTGAATTCATAGACTACTCTTACCTAGACATATCCACTGATAATATATTACAGTTATTTCATTTCTGCCAAAACAAATGAAGGTTTCTTAGAAAGCAATTAATCTTGCACTGGTATACTTTGCTTTTCTTGTAGCACATGGCTGAAAAGTAGTATGTAAATTGAAATTTTGAGAAGAGAATTATATTTTTTAAAATATTTATGGGAGGTATACTATTTACCAGAGCATTTTTTTATTGTAAGAGGGAAAAAGTTTTTATAAAGTAAATGTGAGTAAAAAGCTCTAGCTTTTTCTGTGCATCTACATTAATTTTTCTTGTGATTAATTGTACTTCTTTTGTAGAATTTTTACTTTATTGATAAGAATTGGAATATTTCTTTTAACTCTTCCTTCACACATTCTTAGCTTAGTATCTCTTTAAAACAAAACCACAGACCAGACACAGTGCTTCACACCTATAATCCCAGCACTGGGAGGCCAAGGCGGGAGGATCACATGAGCCCAGGAGTTCAAGGCTGCAGTGAGCTGTGACTGCACCACTGCACTGCAGTCTAGGTGACAGAGTGAGATTCTGTCTCTAAAAAAATAAAGAAATAAAACAAAACAATAGAACAGAACATTTCAGTTGTTGTCACAGATTCCTCCATGGAATCGAGATATCCATTGTTTCTGTGCATGATAAATACAAATAGAACATTTTATCTGTCGAAAGTTTTATTATCATTATTATTTTATATTTATTAATTATAGTAATAGCATCTAATGTGTGAAAACTCCTACTTAGACCTGCAATAGAACCATGTGTATGTTGGCAACGTTGCTAGCATCTCAGTGAAGTGGGTACGTTACTCTTAACTAAGGTATAGTAAACCTTAACAAAGAAGTTTAGCAAAAGAAATAACTATTTCTCTAAAATATTCACATAATTCTGACATACATATGTATTTTTTCTTTGTAATAAACTGGATTTTTTTTCTCATTACTTAAGGGAAAATAATTTGTATTACTTTGCTACAGCCTGATACGGTCTTCACTACCATTCCAAAATTTGATTTCCTATAATGGTTTCAGATGCTATCTCAAATGTGAACGTCATTTAAAGCAAGCAGTTCTTCATGCTTCAGCTCCCATGGGCTTTAAAAAATTCTATTTTCAGCAGCAGTCACTGACCAGCATCCTATGTTTTCTTAGTTTGTTTTGTGTTATTATAAAGGTACACCTGAGGCTGGGTAATTTACAAAGAAAAGTAGTTTATTTGGCTCACAGTTCTGCAGGCTGTACAAGAAGCGTGGCACTGGCATATGCATTTGGTGAGGGCCTCAAGCTGTTTCCACTCAGGGCATCAGGATAAGGGCAGCCAGAGCATATGTAGATCAAATGGCAAGAGAGGAAGCAGGAAAGAGAGAGGCAAGAGTTGCCAGGTTCTTTTTAACAATCAGCTGTCAAGGGAACTAACAGAGTGAGGGCATTAATCTGTTCATGTGGAATTTGCCCCCATGGCCCGAACATCTCCCACTAGACTCCACCTCCCCACACTGCCACACTGCAGATTAAATTTTAACATGACTTTGGTGGAGACGAACAAACCATATTCATACCATAGCATATTGTTAACAGGTGAAATTTAATTTTGGTAAATTGTATACCAAATATAGTAAAATGACATCATCTGAAAGCCTGGGAACAAAACTCGAGCAATCATAGTGGCTAATGATATCACTTGAATGATGGCGTCCCCTGCAAAATTCATGTTGAAACTTAATCCCCGATGCAACATTATTAAGAAATATGGCCTTTAGGAGTTGATTAAGTCGTGAGGACAGAGCTCTCATGAATGGGATTAGCACCCTTATGAAAGGGCTTGATATTGAAGAGAAGTTTTCTTGCTCTTCTGCCATGTGAGAACACAGCATTCCTCCTCTGTAGAGGATGCAGCAACAAGGCACAGTCTTGGAAACAGAGAGCACCCTCAGTAAACACCAAACCTGCTGACACTTTGATCTTGGACTTCCCAGTCTCCAGAACTCTGAGAAATAAATTTCTATTATTCATAAATTACCCAGTCTGTGATACTTTGTTGTAGCAGCACAAATGGACTAAGACAATGAAATACAGGATTTTCTATTGATTTTACCAGTTTTTGTGTGTACTACTTTAGCAAGTCATTTAATATGAATAATAGAACCTTTCTCTTTAAAGATTGCGGAAGTGGTACAAAAAACTTCTGTGTATTCTTTACCTGGATTTGCAAATTTTAAGTTTTTACTCTATTCGTTTTATCATTTCTAGTCTGTTTCCTGTATATGCATATAGTGCACATACTTAGGTATTTACTTATAAACATACATTCTTTCATACATAATTGTTATGAACCATTTGAGTGTTGCAGAAATCGTGCCCCTTTAATTCTAAACACTTCAGGACAGTTACATAATATTGTTATCTAATCTACAGTTTTCATTAGAATTTTGTCAGTTGTCCTAGTAATATCATTTATAGCATCTTATTCATATGGTCCAAGATCCAATCCAGATCACACTTTGCATTTCGTTTTCATGCCTCTTTAGCCTCCATTAATCTGTAATGGTTCTTCAGGCTTTCTTGTAGTCTTTTATAACAGTGACACTCCTTAATACAGGCCATTTACATTGTAACATATTCTTCATTGGATTTGTCTGGTGTTTCCTCAAGATCAGATTCCAGTTATGCATTTTGATAGGAATACAGAAGTGATACTATGTCCTCTTCATTGCGTCATATCAGGAGGCAGAAAATGTCATTTTGCCTAGTTATTGATGGTGTTAACTTTGGTTGTAGTATTGTTTCATAAATCCTTTTGTAAGCTTACAAGTACTTGTGGTTCATTAGTTTTTTCTTTTGTCTTCTCTTTAAGAACTGCTTCTGGTAAAAATCTCAGAACAGTGAAACATAGCTTTCATAGGAAGGAGTGTATTACTGAATGCCTGTTATGTGCTAAGTACATCCTATGTTAATATTTCCTCACAACAGTTCTTCATTTATTAGCATCCATTGTGTGTCAGGCAGGCATACAAGAAGCAGTTCCTTCCCTCAAAGAATTCATAGTCTGTAGGGGAAACACAATTAAAATGTATAGTGGTCTGCACCAGGAGAATGAAATGCATGGGGTGCTATGGGAGCATTCAGAAGGGGTCCCTACGTCAACCTGAGGGGCCTTCCCTTCATCAAGTATGACTTCCTAGAGTCAGTAAAGCCAGTGTTGAAGATGATTAGGAGTTCATGAAGAGGGTGAGAAAATCATAGGCCAAAGGAATGAAAAGCGTGAGAATCTTAGAGAACATAGTGCATGGCTTGTTCTGGAATTCAGAATGGTTTCCGGGTGGGCCAAGCCGTTATGGTATGCTTAGGGAGCCCAGGAGAATAGGCTGAAAAGGTAGGCATAATCCAGAGTATTGAGGCCTCTGAGATTTTTAAGGAATGAGGATAGAAGATCACTCATTCATTAAACAGATATATATGTAGTGAACATTTGTTGTGTTCCTAGCCTTGTTCTAGGGACTGGGAATAGATCCACGAATACAAAAAAATTAAGCTCCTGATCTTAAGGAGTTTGCATGCTTAGATCACATTTTGAAAGATCATGCTGTCAATAATGTAATGTAAAAAATAGATTAGAGGCACAAACTAGTTAAAAAGGAATTAGATAATCCTACTCTATAGTTATCCCCACTTTTTAAAAAATTGCCTCTATTTTTTTTTTTTTTACATCAAAGTTTCTTTTTATTTCCTTTACAACAAAAGACAGACTCAACATGAAAGCACAGTGTCTGTATCACCAATTTCCAGTGCATCCTTGTAGATATACAACTGAGATTGCATATGCTGAATTCCTAACCCCCGTGCCTCACAATGTGGCTGGATTTGGTGATGGAGTCTTTAAAGTTAAAATGGGGTCCTTAGGTTGGGCTCTAATCCAGTTTGACTGAGGCATTTATAAAAAGAGAAATTAGGAGACAGAAACAGAAGGGGGACTATGTGAGGACACAGACCGAAGATGGCCATCAACAAGCCAAGCAGAGAGTCCTCAGGGGAAAGCAGCCTGCCGACGCCTTGCTCTTGGGCTTCTGGCTTCCAGAACTGAGACAATACATTTCTATTTTCTAAGCCACCAAGTCTGTGGTATTTGATTACAGTAGCTCTGGCAAACTAATGAAGTAAGTTACTTGGCTGATGTCACACACTGCAAGTAAATCTGCCACCAGGATCAGTGCCTATATACAAATTCTTTGTGCTATTAAAATTAGCTCCTACCTGCCTGTTGAGAGGGAGAATTGTTCCCTCCGTGTACACAGAGTCATTGGCTATCCTGGAAAAGGGACCCCTCTTAACCCCAAAGACGCTTTAATGGTTTACACTATCAATAGGAGGAGTGCCTGTGTGGCTACCGTCTCTTTTCTTCCTCCCACAGATGCCCTTCCCTGGTCCAGATGCCCCTGGGGATGGGAGAAGGTGCAGCCTACTCCCAAATATTAAATGCTACCTGGGATTGGGGAGGGATAGTGGGACCAAAATGTAGGTCTAGGATGAGCTGGAAAACACCACTAACCTAATCCTTGGGCTTGGTCAGATCCTTAATTAATCTCTTAAGAAGGTATTTCCAAGCTTTGCCTGTCCCCAACACAAGCACCGCCAGAGGACGATGAAGGGCACTGGGGAAGCAGGCAGTCAGGCATCGCTGTACACACCACCTGGTCTCCTGAGGTTTACTTCCTCCCCGACCTGCTCCATCTACAAGGTGCCTCCCTGCTGGTAGCAGCCCGGTTGAGGAGTGTCAACTCAGCTCCCCATCTTCTGTCTTCCCTAGAACTTCACCTTATTCCTTACACCCACTCTGTGGCCTTAAGGAATTTTAGCTCTGTCTTTTCTCTCCGTTGACACCCACCACCTTAGCTCCTATCACTGTGACAACCACGTGACTGGACTTCCTGCTTCTAGCTTTCCAATCCCCTCCTCCCCCTTCCTCCAAATCATTTCCCGAACATCCCCACCTTACCCTGTGCATTTCCCTACAAAAGCCTTTCGATAGCTCCTCTGTGTCGTCAGGATCTCTTGGGGCCAACCGGGCAGCGCCAGCCTCAGTACCCTGGGCTCCCCACTCCGCGCTCTGGAGTCCAGCCCCACTGCACCTGCTGAGGCATCTGGGGTTTCTCCTGCACACTCCTGACCCTAGGTTTTGTCCCTGATGCTCCCTCTCTGAAATATCCCCTGCCACCTCACTGTCTACCTCTGTCGTCGTCTGATCCCCGCTCTTCCTTCTGAACCCTGTTCAGACACTACCTCCCCGGGAAAGCTTTCTGGGAGTTCCTCCCCAGATGCTGCAGCCCCAGTGGTTCCCAAGGAGAGCATGGAACTGGAGGGCAGGGAGGCTGCTTCTGCCATCAGCCACTGTGTGAGTTTCTTATGGCTACAGCGGCAAACTGCAAGTTCAGTGGCTTAAAAAAGCACGAATTTATTATCTCCTGTTCTGCAGGTGGGAAGTCTGATACAGGTTTCACTGAGCCAAAAGTAAGATGTCAGCACAACTACACTCCCTCCAGAGGATCGAGGGCCAAATCTAGCTTCCAGAGGCCTTTTCTAGCTTCCAGAGGCCACCTGCCCTCCTTCACTTGTGGCCCCTTCCTTCACTTTCAAGGCCAGCCACAGAGCCTCTGCATCTCCCTCTGATGCCACCTGCCTCTGCTTCAAAGCTCGTTTCTCTGACTTTGACCTTTTTGCTTCCCTCCTATAATAAGAACCCCTTTATTGGGCCCACCCATGTATTCTAGGATAACCTCCCTGTCTCAAGATCCACAATTGAATCACATCTGCAAAGTAACAGGAAACATAGCCAGTTTCGGCTTAAGATGCTGATGTCTGTGTGGGGCTATTATTCTGCCTAGCACAGCCTCCTTCAAAGCAAGAAGCAGATTTGTACTTGCAGCCATTACCTGGCGCACAGCAAGCAACTAATAGTAAATGACTCAATGAGAAGCTAAGCTCAAAGACTTGCCCTCTGGTGAAACTTTTCCTTCATTTCAGATCTATCTCATTCTGAAAGAGGAGGAGGAGGAGGAGAGGGGGAGGCAGAGGAAAAGGAAAGGAGAAGAAGCAGGAAGGAAAGGAGGAAAAGGAAGAGTAAGGGGAGGAGACAGAGGTAAAGGAGGAAGGAAGGGAAGTGAAAGAAGGAGAAGAAGGGGGAAGAGGAGGAGGGAGAGGAAAGAAAGGGAAAGAGAAGGAAGAGGGAGAAGTAGGGGAAGAGGGACAAGGAAGGAAGAAGAGAAGGAGCGGAGGATGAGCAAAATACAAAAGACACCTCACTGGATTCTTGGAATCTCTAGGGACTATCTATTTTTTCACTTAGTGTTTTGAAAAATCATCCCACCTTCACTCCTCAGCCCATTATATATGACCCCCACATTTCTACCACCACCCCTGACTGAAACTGTTCAGAAGATCCCCCACGATTCCTACACTGGCGACGTTTTGGTCTTCACTTCCTGGATCTCCTCGCTGCATTCATTGTGCATGGTTGATGACTTGGCATTTCTTTAAGCGCTCCATCCCTTTGGCTTTCCTCTACTTTACTCTCTCCTTGCTCTATTCATCCCTTCCTGATGGCATCTTCCAGATTTTTTTTTTTTTTTTTTTTTTGATAGCAAGTCTCCCTCTCCTTCCTAGAATGTAGGTGTTCCTCCAAGTTCTTTATTTGGCACACTGATTCTCGTATTCTACAGGCTGTCCCTGGGTGATAGCATTTATTTCTCTATGTCATGGAATCCCCAATCTATACATCCAGTCCTAGTGCTGCGTGCAGTAGTTTTCTATGCTGTGAACAAATATAGCAGCATACGTTTATTATCTCACAGTGTCCATAGTTCAGGAGTCCAGGCAGGACTTATTTCTCCTCAGGTGCAAATCCAGATATTGCATAAGCTATATTCCCTTCCGGAACCCAGAGTTCTCTTCCAAGCTCACATGGTTGTTTGCAGAATTTAGCTCCCTTCAGCTGTAACACTCAGGCCCATGACTTCCTGCTAATTGTCAACTACATTAGCAGCCGGAAGCTCTCAGCAGCTGGAAGCTCCATAGTTCCCTGCCATGGGCCCTCTCACATGTCCTCTCATGACATGGCAGGTCATTTCTTTAAAGGCAGCAGGGAAGTCATCTCAGTCTGCTTCTACTGCCATAACGAAACACCTGAGACTGGGTAATTTATCAATGACAATATGTAAAGAATCCTTCTCTCTGATGCCAGTGGAATTAGTTTAGGTCTGGCCCACAGTCTTCAATCTTTTAATGGAGACACAAAAACGATCTTTCAAGCTTCTTGAGCATCCCCGCCGCTGGTCAGCACGCCGATGGCCTTGCCGGCCCCGGAGAGGTGCTCCAGGAACTTCCGCAAGGAGCCCTTGCGGGCCCGGGAGTCGTTCGCGTCCATGGCGAGGAGGCCGAGGGGAGTCGCTTGCCTCTATTTTATAACGTCACAAAATTAGCTCTAGAAGTAGTGTCCTAGATAAGTATCATTTATGCCAGTTACAGTGTGAATTCAAATTATCTGATATACTGTGTAAGCAATTTAAGATCATTCAGTTTCTGTTCTTCATGTTACAGAATCTGACAGTTCGTAGTTATTTCTTAGAAATGTTGATCCTTAGAAGGAATCTAACAGATTTCCCAGTACTTCTACATATTACATGGTTATTTCTGTTTTCTTCATGTCTGTGATGTATAATTAATCATAGATTACTTCATTTTGTTTCATTTCATTTACAACATTTATGAGTTTCACTTTGTCAGTATGAAATGCTTGTCCCCTCCTTTCCTTTCCAAAGTGGCATAATTAGTGTTAGCATCTTTTTTAACAGGCTACACAAAGTTTAGTGGCTGGATTAAATCAAGTCATTAACATAATGTGCCACCCAATTTGCCCTATCTCTCTTCGTTTCCCGGACATCAAAGTGCCACATAGCGCAAGTGTAATTGGGCCTTGCTGGCCTGTCAGATTCCGTCAGCCTGACAACTGCTGCTTTTACTAAAAAGCTTCTAGGCATGATAATTAATGGCGAGGGTGGGGGGACAGAAGTCTGAGAAATGTAAAACTTTGGACATTTCTCTATGAATATTTTATTAATTTGAATAATCAGAAGTTAACAGTATAAATTTGATGTATAATACATTGATTAAAAGCCTTGTTTCAGGTCCTCAAAATAGACATCAAAACTGAACATTTGCATCTGCCATGGCATTAAAAAAATTAACAATCTGTCTTTTGCATTATTTCTAATTTTATTCAATACTGCAGCTTTCATTTTTCACAACAAAATGTATCGCCATGAACTCACAGCTGTCTTAAAATGTGCCCACAGGTGAGAATGGGAAATTACAGACTGAAAGACAATGGACTTTTCTGTGCAGTCCATATTTACATCATTCTCTTTCTCTGTTCCTACTCAGCAGTTTTGTAAAAACTGCCATATTCAATTGGACTAAATTGCAATTCTACCTGGAAACTAGGTTCTCTGAACAATAAGCTGGCATTCCCAGGTGATTACAATAATGATATTCAGCAAAATATGTTTAAAACTTTGAAAGGCACAATGCAAAAAGCACTTCACTAGCTTTAGAATTCACATATGAAAAATTATTAAATCACTTAGGAATCAAATATGATATCAGTGGATAAAATAAGCCACTCTCAATGTTTTACATGTGGAAGCTTAAGCTAGATAGAAAGTAGGTTTTAAAATATATTTTACTTGGCTGGGCACAGTGGCTCACGCCTGTAATCCCAGCACTTTGGGAGGGTGAGTTGGGCAGATTACTTGAGGTCAGGAGTTCCAGACCAGCCCAACCCACATGGTAAATCCCTATCTCTACTAAAACTACAAAAATTAGCCGGGTGTGTTGGCAGGCACCTGTAATTCCAGCTACTTGAGAAGTGAGGCAGGAGAATCCTTGAGTCTGGGAGGCAGAGGTTGCAGTGAGCCGAGATGGTACCACAGCACTCCCGCCTGGGCAACAGAGCAAGACTCTGTCTCAAAAATAAATAAATAAAAATAAAATATATTTTATATAAAACCAGAAATGTTGACATACTCTCCTGGTAGAAATTGCTTTTAAAACTATTTTTTATGCTTTGCAATTTAACTAACTCTTACTAACATACCATCAACATTTTTCCATGACAGCATACTCTATTTCTTTCAACATACCCATAATATTTCATTATATGGCTGTACTATATTTATTTAAATAAGCCCCTTTTGATGGACCCTTAAGTTTCTATCATTTTTTGCTAATACAAATATTTCTGCTTAAAATGAACATTGTTATACATAACAATGTTTGAAAATTCATGTTTTCTCCTATTTGACACTATCCATTAGATTAGCCAAACTAATGGATAAATTATGCCTCAGTGATGATTTCATTTAAAAAGAAATAAATGGGGCCAGATGTGGTGGCTGACACCTGTAATCCTAACACTTTAGGAAGTCCAAGGCAAGAGGATTGTTTTGGGACAGGAGTTCAGGACCAGCCTGGGCAATGTAGCAAGATCCCCATCTCTACAAAAACAACTTCTTTACATTAGCCAAGCCTGGTGACACATGCCTGTAGTCCTAGCTACTCTGAAGGCTGAGGTTAGAGGATCACTTGAGCCCAGGAGTTCAGGGCTGCAGTAAGCTGTGATCATACCACTGCACTCCAACCTGTGTGACAGAGGAGAACCTGTCTCTGCAACACACACACACACACAAAAGAAAAACAAAAAGGTCTATACATATATTTTTATTTGTGCATACAGACATGACCTTTAGCTTTATGTAAGCAAAGAAAATGTCTGGGAAGATGTACATCACACAGCATTAGCAGTGAATATTTCTAGGGCAGGAGTCAGCAAACAATGACCCATGTGCCAAATCCAGCCCTCCACTGTTATTGAAACCCAGCCACTCATTCGTTTACATATTATCTATTGCTGCTTTCACTCTACAAGAGCAAAGTTGAATACCATATAGCCTGCAATGCCAAAAACATTTGTATTCATCCTTTTACAGAAAAAAAAAAATTGCCAACTCGTGAGTTAGATGGTAGAATGAAACAAGGAACTTCTATATTTGACATTTGGTAATTTTTATTGTTGGATTATTTTTAATGGTGAGCTTGGATTGACTCAAAAAAGGAAGTAGTTAGCTAATTCTGTACTAAAATGTTGAATAATAGCAAAATAACAGTTTAACATGAATATTGTGGAAGCTTTCTATAAAGATGTTAGAAGTCTCCATCGGTGGAAGATGAATCTTTTTTGGTTTAGAGCAATATTTCTCAAAGTGTGATCCCCAGAGCTCAACATCAGCATCTGCATCACCTGAGAATTTGTAAGAGATGCAAATCCTTGGCCCCACCGGAGACCTAATGAATTAGAAGTTCTATGGAGTCCACCAATCTGTGTTTTATCAAATGATTCTGGGGTATGCTAAAGTGCAAGAACCATAGCTTTAGAAAAAAGCAGTACTTTTCACCCTTGGCTGCACATTAGAATCATCTGGGGAGCATTGTTAAATGCCAGGGCCCAAGCTCCACCCGGATAAATTAAGTCAGAAGTTTGTTTATAGCTCCCCTGGTGATTCTAGTGTGCAGCCAAAATCGAGAGCCACCATACTACAACATCTGTTCTCAATGATGGTGAAAGGAGAGTAGCAGATCAAAATCACCTGAAATTGAGGGTGATTTTTAAAATTCTCCTTGCTTCACATTGCTGCCATAGTAAACCACAGTTAATGATGGAAATGTGTCATGTCCCTCAGGTTTGTATCTATTTATACACACACACACACCATTTTTATGGTGATAAAATAATACCAATTTATAATTATTTGGCATAATTATATTGAGATTAATTTGATACTAGGGTAGGAAAAAATAATCCAAGTCACTGCATGGACATAGTAATTTATAGGGCATATAAGGACACCGTGACAATGTTCTAAAAGTAAGCACTGTTTTGATCCCCATCACTGAAGTTTGCAACATTTACCTTATTTGTTTAATATAGTACATTTTAACAGAACATGTTAGAAAAGATAGATTACTGCCACTGATGACAATTGGGTGGTTTTCTTTTGTTTGTTAAAAACCTTATTGCCTTAACAGTTTGAGATTCTGGAGACATCACCTTTCTATGTATTTATTTCCCCTAAAAAGTTATTGTTTAAAACAATCAAAATGCTTTAACCAGAACTCGTATGAAGAGTGGATTTGATGCACAATGTAAGAGGAAGCTTTGGAGCCTAGTGTGAGGAACTCAAGGGGACTTTTTTGAGTCTTTGAGATGATGTCTCTGCCCATGCCCAGCCTGAAGAAGGGAACTTGTAAGAATCACCATTAATTAATATGCATTCCTACCCTACTTACATATGGCTCTGTCAATACCAGTGGTTGAGTCTGATTGTTTTAACCAACTGTTTTGAGCTTGTCTTAGAGCTCACCCCAATTAAAATTTGTACTCTTCAAGAGCATTGATGTAGATCTTGGCCTTCTAGTTCCATTTTGTCTCTGTTGTTTTGTTACAAAGTAACAAGTTCTACATACTGTGGCTCCTACAGGTAGGCTTTATTTGTATCTATGTACACACACACACACACACACACACACAATTTTTATAAATATAAAATATATAAAATACTCCAATTTATAGTTATCTGGAGATTAATTTGATAATCCTTTATGGTTGAAATTCTCTTACCTATTACCCAGCAATTCTGCTCCTAAGGGAATCATGCATGTATACAAGAAAGCATAAAAGGATATTCAATGCAACATTGTTTGTAATAGCAAAAAAATTGTAAACAATGTAATTGTTCATCAGTAGGTAAATAAATGTACTGTAGATTATATATGCAATATAAATAGGATTCTATACAACAGTTAATATGAATAATTGGATTTGAAAAATAAATATGAATAAATCTCAAAAATATAGTATTGAGTATAAAAAAACAGAAATTGCAGAATGATTAACAAGAGTATGATACCACTAATATAAAACCAAAAAACAGAAAACAATACTGTATGTTATTTATAGATATACACATATGTAGTAGGAAATATAAAGGCATGTTTGGGAATGATACAACCAGCTTCAAGATAGTGGTAACCGTGGGGGAATGAGGAGGGGAGGGCAAGCGATTTGGCAGCTGGTAGCTTTACCTGTATCTGAAATATTTTATTTCTTCAACAACAATAAAAAGACTTCTTCAACAACAATAAAAAGACTTAAATCAGCTATCGAAAAATGGTAACATCTGTTTGAGATGGCTGACTACTTGAATATACCAAATTATTTTCTCTACTTTCTCATGTTTGAAATGTTTTATAATAAAAAGTTAAAGAAATGCCTATTCAGTGCAGAAACTTGGAATGCAATTAAGCTCACCTGTAATCTCACCATAACTAGATTTAAATATAACTGACTGAAACAAGTCGCAAGGCCTTTATCATGGGCCATTCTCAATTATGCAGTACTGTGTTTAAGGCTTGTCAGGTTGAATTAGTTTTCAGAAGCCCAACAATTCAACTCCAGGGTGGCTGCTGTGAGGGCTGAAACCAGAGGAAAAATTCCGCACAATCCTGTGAAGTAGGACGTGAAAATTTTAAGCACGCCAATAATAAGCCTAAGTAAACACTTTAGATCACATAGAAAAATATGATCCAAAATATGAATTATCATCAGTCAGGAAGCAATAGTGGAATTGAGCCAAAATCACAAGAGCTATAATTTATTTTTTTAGAGTAATATGAGCTGTCATCACATTTCTAGATCATTTAATCACATAATATATAGTGTCCATCTATACAGACAACTAAAAATAAGTTGCATGCAGTTCTTATTTGAATGACTTCTGTTCACCACAATAAAAAAAATTTTTTTTTTTTTTTGAGAGACATGGTCTCTCTCTGTCACCCAGGGTGGAGTGCAGTAGCACAGTCTCGGCTCACGGAAACCTCTGACTCCCATGTTCAAGAGATTCTCGTGCCTCAGCCTCCGAGTAGCTGGGATTACAGGCACCCACCACCACGCCTGACTAATTTTTGTATTTTTAGTAGAGATGGGGTTTCACCACGTTGGCCAGGCTGGTCTTGAACTCATGGGCTCGAGTGATCCACTTGCCTCGGCCTCCCAAAGTGCTGGGATTACAAGCGTGAGCCACCACAGCCAGCCCACAATCAAAATTTACAAATGTTCTTTTTACATGGTGATACTGACATCTTGCTGACTGAGGACGCTAATAGAGTAATTGGTGAACAAGAAAAAAAGAACTGAGAAGAAGCATCTTACCTGGTAACAAAAGTTCATACATGTAGAGGGGAAACAAAACAGGAAAAGTCTAAAGCCTGTGCTGTCTGGCCAATTTCCTGTATCAAAGGATGCTGATAGCCTGCAGAGGAATGACCCGTTATGTTGCTCTAGTAATTCTGAACAACCATTATTATTCATCTCTTTAAAAGCCTTTGCTTCAATTACTGTCATTTGAATCAGTATATTATTTAGGACCTCTTCCAATTCACCTGAGTGAAACTTTTCCCCATTTTCTTATGATGAAAAATTTCAAACATGCAGAAAAGTAGAAATAATAGTACCCTACCACTTAGATTCAACAATATTCAGCTGTCTTGCAATAGTCTTATTTCATTAAAATCTAGAAGAACAAGAGTTCTATATATTTGTCAGCAGTTAATAATAACCACTCCCCAAAACATAGAGGCACACAACATCCTTTATATTTTAGGTGGAGTCTCGCTCTGTCGCCCAGGCTGGAGTGCAGTGGCACGATCTCAGCTCACTGCAACCTCCTCCTCCCAGGTTCAAGTGATTCTCCTGCCCCAGCCTCCCAAGTACCAGGCGCGTACCCCCATGCCCAGCTGATTTTTTGTATTTTTAATAGAGACGGGGTTTCATCGTATTAGTCAGGATGGTCTTGATGTCCTGACCTCGTGATCTGCCTGCCTTGGCCTCCCAAAGTGCTGGGACTATAGGCGCGAGTCACCGCGCCCAGCCGTAATAAATATTTTTTAAATGAGAAGGCAATAATACCTGCAGCTTCACATAGTTCTGGCAATAAATAAAATATATTCTAGGCTGGGCACTGTGACTCACACCTGTGATCCTGGCACTTTGAGTGGTCCAGGTGAGAGGATTGCTTCAGGCCGGGAGTTTGAGACCAGTCCAGATAACATAGTGAAACCCCATCTCTACAAAAAAAACTAAAAATTATCTGGATATGTTGACTTGCTCCTCTAGTCCCAGCTACTCAGGGGACTGAGATGGGAGGATCACTCGAGCTTGGGAGATTGAGACTGCAGTGAGTCGTCATCTTGCCACTGAACTTCAGCCTGGACAACAAAGCAAGACCCTGAAGAAAAATAAAAGATATTCTGAATATATAAAAGATATATAGTCTCCACTATTTCATTAAATATTTATTGAGAGCCTATGTTGGGGAGGATGTGAAGTAGCAAAAAATGAGTAAGATATTGGTCCTGCCCTCCTGAAACCCAGAGTCTATAGAGAGAGGCAAATATGTGAACGGTTCCATGTAGTACAATGTGATGGAGAAGGGCAGTGAGGGTCCAGAGGAGGAAATAACCAACTCGTTCCTGGAGATCAGTATTGCTGCCATAAAGGAGAGGATGTGTGGTTCAGGGCCTCACAAGAGTAGAATTTTGATGGAAAAGATTTCACACAATAAATAACAGATGCAAAAACTGAGCAATATAAAACAGCACACCGCGAGTTTAAAGGAGTGGCTAGAGTGTAAGGCAATAGGAAGACTTTTCAGATGGAAAGATGATATTTGATTGGTTTTTAGGAAGAGAATTCTGCTACAATAAGGAGAATGGTTGGGACTGCAGACCAGAGATTAGAGATGAGTGCCTCACCTCTCTCTTGTCATGAGAGTAGATCCACTTGTTTATTGTGTACTACATAATGCAGTGAGCAATCTAATAGTCCCTACCGTCACTGAGCTTACAGTCTCATAACGCTCATCAATCGGCTACCAGTTCGCTCTCAAATCTCTTATGTCAGTTCCTTCTATTTTCTCCCTCCTTGTTCTGTCAGATTTCTACCTTCTAATAACTAGGAAGCTATTGTATTAGTTACCCCCATGGGAACTTAGCATTTTCTCTTAAGATAAAAAATAGAAAAGAAACAACATCTTATTTTTCTTTATATCCCCAACAGTTAAAACAATGTCTGAAATATCATATGCTTTCAACAATTCAGTGAATAATTGATTTTTTTTTTTTTTTTTGAGACAGGGTCTCACTCTGTCACCCAGGCTAGAGTGCATAGAGTGCAGTGGCTCGATCATGGCTCACTACAGCCTCAACCTTTCAGGCTCAAGCGATCCTCCCACCTCAGCCTCCCAGGTAGCTGGGACCACAGGCACATGCCACTCCAAGGCCTGGCCAGTTTGTGTGTGTGTGTGTGTGTGTGTGTGTGGTTTTTGTTTTGTTTTTTGGAGAGACATGTTTTTGCCGTATTGCTCAGGCTGGTTTCCAACTCCTGGGCTCCTGGGCTGAAACGATCTGCCCCCCTCAGCCTCCCAAAATGCTGGGATTTATAAGCATGAGCCACTGCACCTGGCCAATTGTGGATATTTAGAAAGTATAATGAGCAGGAATGGGTGACCTTTAGGATATAGTGGGTGTGAAAAAAATGGAAAGGCAAGGATGCTGCTATGTCTCCTGGTTGTAGGGGACTAGGTGGATGGTGATGTCATCAGCTGAGGTAGGAAATAACACAGGATGAATAGGATTGGGGGAGAGGAGCGAGAATGAGTTCATTTCTGACATGTTGAGATAAAGTTTTCTATTATGCATTTAATGTGCTTCTTAATCTTAAGATTTTTTTATTTATATATATATATATATTTTTTTTTTTTTTTTTTTTTTGAGACGGAGTCTCGCACTGTCGCCCAGGCTGGAATGCAGTGGCACAGTGATGCAATCTCAGCTCACGGCAACTTCTGCCTCCCGGGTTCCAGCCATTCTCCTGCCTCAGCCTCCCAGGTAGCTGGGACTACAGGCACCCACCACCACGCCCGGCTAATTTTTTGTAATTTTAGTGGAAATGGGGTTTCACTATGTTGGCCAGGCTGGTCTCAAAACTCCTGACCTCGTGATCTGCCCGCCTCAGCCTCCCAAAGTGCTGGGATTACAGGCATGAGCCACTGCGCCTGGCCAGTCTTCAGATCTTTATATAAAATCTGGTTGAACTTTTTAATCAGAGGGGCTTGAACACAACCAGAATTGTTCCAGTGTTGAAAAATAAATTGTCTAGCTTCGTTTGTCAAAATTTATGTTTGGAAAAATTATTTATTTAGAGCTTACTTTCTTAGGTAAAAGCTGCTTAAAATTTACCCCTTTTTGGATTTATTCCAAGTTGATTCATGTAGCATTAAATGAATGAAGAAACAGTAACTGATCATTTCTGCCAGGTGTATTGGTCAGAGAATTAAAAAGGACATTTGATCGAAGTAATGGCAGTAGTGTAGAGATACACAAATAAATATAAAAAATTGACCAAACATAAGATGGACATCATGAAAAGAATTTTAAAGTTCTTGACTTTTTTGATAATACAGTGAGTTTTCTTTTTTGTTGTTTTGGTGTTTGGGGTTTTGTTATTTTGTTTTTGTGTTTTGGCTGGGATCCAAGTGAATACTTTTATCTAGGATTGTATTTTAAACTTTAAAGAGTTGCATGTAGTCTTATTTGACAGCCTAAATTGGTTCTTACAACAATGCAAGTTTTCATATGGGGATTGTATAGCTAATATATTATTAATAAAATAACCACTTAGATAAATTTGATTCCCCTGCTATTTACAAGTTCGTTTACTTCTTTATCAGGTTCTGTGATAAACAATTTTAAATTCCTATTTTCACAGAGTAGAAATAAGTATGTATACCACTTTTTTCTTTTTGTGGCTATTTTCCTTTAATTCTTTTGTGCAGAAACATAAATGTTTTATAAGATGTTATTGCTATAATAATTCTAAGTTTGTCAAATTCCAACTTACGTAGAAGAATTAACTATACAGTATGCTGCACTTAGACCAGAATTATAAAATATATGTATTACAGTATTTTCACAACCGTAATACATTTTAAGAAAAAATATATCATTTAAAATATTTTCTTTACCATGTAGTCTTCAACGAGCAGAGAAGGGGTTTTCTGAAGTGAGATTAGACAATAGAGCCAACTTCATTTTTTATGCACGTGAACGGAGAGGGCTTGAGGTTATTAGTTGAAACCGAGTAACCTTTCCAGGCTTTCATCTCTTTCTTTTCAAATTTGAATATGAAAAGCATATTCAAGTCAAAGACCATCACTTTAATGACATTTGGCAGTCATTTGATTTATTAGGTTTTAGAAAAAATTTTCCTTTAAATATTTCATCATACTATGCTAATCCTAGTAATATTGCCAGCTGCAGCCTTGTACCTGTATTAGTGGAGACAGAATGGTGTGGAATTTTCTCTGTCATCCTAGTAAAATTTCCATGAATCTACTGAATAATAAAATAACCTTATTGAAATATTCAGATTTCGGTTTTTAGTTAAAGTGTCTTAGAATACATAATAAAAGAAAATGTCTTTTGAAAGAAGGGGGTAAAATTACTTCATCAAATATTGAGGGGGTTTGACAGCAATGAAAATTGTTCTTTATGGTAATATTTTTACAATAGGATACTTATACTTTTCAATTTGATTAATTATATGCTTTGAAATATCTAAGTAACCACTATGGTGAATTTACACACTGATTTACATTTAACAATGAATTCCTAAAAGCTGATCATAAAAACAGGTCTTATTTTCAGGTTTTTCTAATTATTATTTGAAGTTATATAATTTATAGCATGTCCCTAAATTTAGTAAAATAGGATTTTGATACTAAAAGACAAACTTTAAATTGTAAAAAACAGATTTAACTGAGGGGCTATCTTGGAGTGTGATACAATTTCTAATCCTAGTCTATTAATTATTTGAAATCATTAATCAAGGAAACATTTGTAATTCCCATGTTAATGTCTATAACACCAAAATCTATTAAGCAAGGATTAAAGTGAAAATTAAATAAACACCATTTTAGTTGTTAATTTTGTAAAAATAAAATTAAAAATAAATTGTGAAAAAATGTTCAAATTAGACATAAAATTGTTTCTTTTGCTTGAAAATGTATTATTTCTTGAACAAAATATATTATGGCAGAATATGAGAGAATGAACTGTAGTTTCTGCTCTAGTTAATATTGATTCATATAGCTACACGTATTAGCATAATACCTATAAAGTGTTCAACAGGCTTTGATCTCTGAATAACTGAAACTTTCTCAGGTACTGTAGATTAAGTAAAAGCAGTGATAAACACGTACTTCATTACATAGTTTGAAACAAGGACAACTTGTCATTCTGAAAGCAATCGGAGATGAAGATCTCATAATCTTCACTCCTGATAGACTACTAGTGGGGTATTTATAGCCTCAAATGTAAATTAGGAGACTATTGCCATGACACTGTTAACTTCAAACCCTGGGGCATTAGAATCTCATTCTCGCTGTCTGTCGTGAATAATCTATCATGTGTAACATACAGTAGTGTACATTGCATTCAAGAAAAGAAGCCCATTGGCCTTCGTGTTTTATTTAAAATTGATAGTGGAAAGTAATAGTGGATCTTTTTGTTCAATTATTTTATTTCTTTTTGTTCTGTTTTGTTTTTGCTCTTTAAACAGCCATCAGAAAAAATTCGGATTGAGATCATAGCTCTAAGCCTTAATGATTCTCAAGTAACCATGGATGACACTATCCAACGGCTGTTCGTTGAGTGTCGATTCTACAGTCTTCCTGCTGAAGAGACACCCGTGTCACTTCCAAAACCCAAGAGTGGGCAGTGGGTCTACTATAACTATAGCAATGGTATGTATGATTCATTTGTAATATAGACTTTTATGTTTGTCTTTTTTATTTATGAAAGAAGCAGAAAGAACAGAGAGAAAGTTTATTTCTCTAATGTTCACATAAATTCATGGAAGTCTTGTCAGAATTGATTAATAAAAGTCAAACCAGTAGCATAAAGATTAAGAAAATAAAGTTGGGCCAGGCACAGTGGCTCACACCTGTAATCCTAGCACTTTGGAAGACCAAGATGGGTGGATCGCTTGAGCTCTGGAGTTCCAGACCAGCCTGGGCTACATGGCGAAACCTCGTCTCTACAAAAAAAAAAAAAAAAAAAAAATACAAAAATTAGCCGGGCATGGTGTTGCACACCTATAGTCCCAGCTACTCAGGAGGCTGAGGCAGGAGGATTGCTTGAGCCTGGGAGGGTGAGCCTGCAGTGAGCTATGATCTTGCCACTGCACTCTTGCTTGAGTGACAAAGTGAGACCCTGTGTCAAAAAAGAAAAGAAAAGAAAGTTGAGGTAATACCAAAGTTAAGAGAAAACAAAACAATGTGAAAAAATATTTCTAAGATGGTCCTGCTATGTAATAGTTCAATTGAAAAATGTCAGCTGGGTCTATAATTAGGAATTTAATTTAAATATATGATATTTCAAAGAAATATCTTTCAGAGAAGTAGTTTTTTTAATCATATGATTCAAAGCTTTCAATGTCCTGTTTTTTGTCTACCTTTCTGATCAATGTCATCACTTGGATGTTTTTACAATACGTGTGTATATCTCTCTCAGTGTCTAGATGTTCAAGATTTTAATTGAGTGAAGCGTAAGTTCTTACTACACCTTTCATCATATAGCACACGCATCCATTCATAGCAGCAGGCAGGTTTTCTGTCTTAGGGCTTGATCTAGCAGCCAATTGACATGTAAGTTTACCGGACCAGCACAGACCCAACAGGTACCCTATAAATTCTGAGATCAATCAACTTTATTGTGTGATTGTTAGTATATAATTGGAGAGAAATAGAAAATATTATCAGGCTACCATGACCCTAAGCTAAAACAGCTTAGTATGTTCTCCTAGAGCTCTACATTAAAACAAACCATAAAAATGGAGTGTCGTGCTATTTTTAGCAAAATAGGCCATCTCATGCTAGTTCATCACTATTTTTTCCTTACTAATCTTAGAAATTGCATTTTAATCAACAGTATAACCATGCTGTTGTATCAGCAGGATTACAAATGCTCATGATTACCTTTTTTTTTTTCCCCATCTGGCAGTTTTAGAAATATGTTCATTCCTCAAGACAGTAGTCTTAAGTATCCAGAGATGTGGCCTAGTGGTCTAGTCCTCCCTCTATCCCCAATTTTTACTATTATGTGAACTAAGGCAAGATGTTTAAATTTCATGATTCCTTGGTTTCTTATTTGAAAAGTAAGGTGCTTTCTAAGATCCAGTCCAGCTTAAATTCTACAATAACAGGTGTGTTAAGAAATCACATGTGAAGTAAGTAGTGTGGACAGGACAAGAATCTGATTCCTCCTTCATTTCATGCACTTAATATAAAGAAAACATTTCCAAAAGTATTTTCTCAGGCTTCCTGGAAATCCTCAATTGCAGAGTACCAGAAAAGAAAACCATATCAAAATATTATTAATAATGAAAGAACTGTTCAGTCAACTAGTTTTAAGAAAGATACCCCAAGAAAAATGACAAACTCTTTGGCTTTTGTATTATTCTTTGTAAAGGTCAGCAGTAGAATATTTGGTTGGACTGGCAACAAAATTGTTTTTTAGAGATTAATTGTGTATTGAGAAACTTGGCCATGTCAAGGAATAGATGTTTCCATTTGCTTGAAGAGCAATACAGATCTTTCTTTAGATCAAACTGTGATATATGCTCAAATGGCCCAAATTTTGTACATTCTCACATGGTTACCTCTAGATCTGGGGGTCTGGGGCTATTGCCCAGGTTGGAGTGTAGTGGTACCATCTTGGCTTACTGCAACCTCCACTTCCTGGGTTTAAGCAATCCTTTCACCTCAGCCCCCCAAGTAGCTGGGATTAGAGGGACACGCAGTCACACCCAGCTCATTTTTGTATTTTTGGTAGAGACAAGATTTCGCCATGTTGCCGAGGCTGATCTCAAACTCGTGACCTCTAGTGATCCACCTGCCTCAGTTCCCAAAGTGCTGGTATTACAGGTGTGAGCCACCATGCCCATCCTGTTGGTGCATTTTGGTTTGTTTTTTCCCTTTACTGCAGGGTATTTTATTGTCTAATTGGTATGTTAACAGTTACTTATGTTTCTAATGAATTAATCATTTGATAGCAGCAAGAAAACCAGTAATCTGTTAGAAATGAGTTCAGTAAAAGTGTTTACTATACCTTTTTTTGGTTTCTTTTCCTATCTAATGAGATTTGACTGTGTAGAATTTTCAAGATTAATTGAAAATAATTTTAAGGATATTTTTCTGGGAAAATATTTTAAGGATAATTTTAAGGGATATTTAAGGGGAAAGGAATGTACTCCGTGCTTAGAAGCAAACTAATGCTGTTTTATGTCTGTTATATCTGAAAAAATGAGCTCCTAGGTCATCAGCAAATTTGAGAAATAATTAATATTAAGCTTGTTGAATGTTTTATTTTTCATTTAAGTATGACATAATGAAGATGTTTATTTCAAATTATTATATTTGCATCTCCATTTCAGGGGGGATCTCCTTGAGTCTTTGGTTAATAAGTAACTATCTCATGTAATTATTGTAATGATTTACCGTTCACTTGTTACCTGATACAGAAGGTCAATGTAATGTAGACTTAGATCTTCCAAATCTCATTAAATATTAATGAAAGTAATTTTATTTCCAAACTGACTTTTTAATTCAAATGGATAATTTAGAGGACAATTAGTACATGCTATCTCCTGTTTGAACACCATGCAGTAGAGAGGTTAGCTGAACCTAGCAATGATTTTACACTACGTTGTGACCTGAATCTGTGCAAAAGAGACTTGTATGTTCAGGCCCAAATTAAGTACATAAAATGAGAGATGCAGACTAGTGATCCCCTAGATTATTCATAGTTGAATTCAGTCTTTATTAAGAGGTATTAAAACCAGTGTAACCTACACACAAAGAAAATATATATCTCCTGGCTGGGCGTGGTGGTTCACATCTGTAATGCCAGCACTTTGGGAGGCTGAGGTAGGCGGATCAAGAAATTGGGAGTTGGAGACCAGCCTAGCCAACATGGTGAAACCCCGCCTCTACTAATAATACAAAAATTGGCCTGGCACGGTGGCTCACACCTGTAATCCCAGCACTTTGGGAGGCCGAGGCGGGCAGATCACGAGTTTGAGACCAGCCTGTCCAACATGGTGAAACCCTGTCTCTACCAAAAATACAAAACTTAGATGGGCATGGTGGCAGGCGCCTGTAATCCCAGCTACTCAGGAGGCTGAGGCAGGAGAATTGCTTGAACCCAGGAGGCGGAGGTTGCAGTGAGCCAAGGTTGTGCCATTGCACTCCATCCTGAGTGACAGAGAGAGACTCTATCTCAAAAAAAAAAAAAAAAAAAAAAAAATATATATATATATATATATATATACACACACACATATACACACACACACACACACACACACACACACACACACCCATATATATTTAAGGAATACCAACACTGAAAAACTAAAATTGAATTTACTTGCCAGATAGTGGTATCAAGAACAAAACATTTGTATTTTATTGGGCCTGAAAATTTTGCTCAGAGAATGCTGAAAAGGCAAGAAAATAGTTTGGGAAAAAATAAGATTAATGGTAGGTCTGAAGAATGTTGTCTGGGCCGAATAAAACCTACAATGGAATTGACAATGGGAAGAAAAAGATTAATGAAATCATCCAAAGTTTTTATGAGACTTATACCGGTCTGGACCTTTAGCCTCTGAACAGTCTGTCTTTTGGAACAGTCTGTCTTTTGGAACAATTGAAGTTTAATTCAAAAGATGAAGATGATGTAAAACATCAGATTTTATGACTAATAGGAGGAGAAATTTGACAAAGATAAGGATGATAGGGATGATAACTCTTTAATACAAACATTATCTGAGATTCAAGGTTATCAACTCCTTATAATTAAGCCATCTGCATTTCTTCTGCCATATGACATTGATAACAGAATATAGGGATTTATCCAGCTTGCAGAAGTAAAGGATATGTTTTTAATGGTAGATGACTGAAGATCAACTAAAGTATTTGGACTACTAGTTTGTATCCTTTTTGAGACATATGCTTTCAGTAAGTTTATGTCAAAATCATACAAGTCGTAAACAAATATGATTTCTGAGGGGAATGAAAGGTAAATACCTTAACTTTTGGAGAGTTCTGATACTTTTAATAATCACCAGAGTTACTTTTTATAGGATGTATTTCAGGTTTTGAAATTGTAAGTTTTTTTAACCATCTAGGATTTTAGTATACCAGATGAACCATGGTTAGTCATAGAATATCATGACATAATCAGAGGTGGCCAAAGTGTTCCTCTTTCCCACAGTATTCAACCCGAAAGGGTTCACTATCTCCTGATCCCATTTAAAAATTTGGCAAATGAATATTGGGCCAAACAATTGTTCTCAATGTGTAGAACCCTCACCACCAGCAGCAACAGAAGCTGGAAACGTGTTAGAATTGCAAATTCTCAGGCCCTCATCCAGACCTACTGAACCAGAAACTCTGGGAATACAACTCAATAATCTGCATTTTAACAAGCCCTTTAAGGGGTTGTGATACACAATGAAGACTGAGAACCGTTGGGCTAAATAAAGATGCCCATTCTAGGCCTCGTTTGTGGAAGCAGGAGAGCCGTAGTTCCAACTTGGTACACTTTTGGAGAACTAAGCTTATTGTTAAGTAGCTGGAGTATTTTCAAAAAGAATATTTTGAAAGTTTTCTGCCAAGAAATATGATTTGACATACCTAGACAAGGTATATCTAAGCAATATTCCTTTATGAAACAAAAGAAAATGAGGTGACTTCCCTTGATACTGTTATGAAACATTCTCACCCTCTAGCCTTGTGTTAACAAAATGACTAGAGCTTTAACAGGAAAACTTTGGCTGCACATGGAAGAAGGAGAGGTTATGTAGCATGGAGGTTAAGAGAGCAGACTCTTGAGGCTGATATTGCTGGATTCAAATTCTGGCTCTGCCGCATTCTAACTAGGTGGTCTTGGGCAAACTCCTAACCTTCTCTGGATCCATTTAATCATCTGTAAAATGTGGGTCAGATTCTTAACCTACATGATGACAGTAAAAGTATTGAGTGTAGTACCTAGCACATAAATATTACCCAGTAAATAGTGGCAGTTATTTTTATCTTTATTAAGAGAATAGGAAATATAGTATGCTGGCCAACTGGATAAAGCAGAAGCATAGGGAATCCCCAACAACACCACTTTTTAAAACCAATTTCAATGGTAAGAATGTTTTGAAAAGAAAAATTAGGCCAGTCATGGTGGCTTAGACCTGTAATTCCAGCACTTTGGGAAGCCAAGACTGTAAGATCACTTGAGGCCAGGAGTTCAAGATCAGCCTGGGCAACATAGGGAGACTCCATCTCTACAAAAAATAAAAATTAGGTGGGCATGGTGGTGTGCACCTGTAGTCCCAGCTACCGTGGGGAGGCTAAGAGCTAAGGTGGGAGGATCAGTTGAGCCCAGGAGTTCGAGGCTGCGGTGAGCTATGATCACACCACTGCACTCCAGCCTGGGTAACAGAGCAAGACCTCCATCTCTAAGGAAAAAAAAAAAGTAAATTTAGAATGACCCATATGGTCTAGCAATTTCACTTCTGGGTATATACCAAAAAGAATTGAAATCAAGAACTCAGATACCTGTATGCCCATGTTTAGAGCAGCATTATCCATAATAGTCAAAGGTAGAAACAATCCAGATGTCTGTCACAGGATAAGTGGATAAACAAAATGTGGTATATACATATGATGAAATATTATACAGCCTTAAGAAGAAATGAAATTTGACATATGCTACAAGATGTATGAACCCTGAGAACACCAAAGCTAAATGAAATAAACCAGACACAAAAGGACAAATACTGTATGATTCCACTTACATGACATACCTCGGGTAGTCAGATTCATACACACAAAAAGTGGTTACCACGGGCTGGGAGGAGGGAAGAATGGAAAATTATTGATTAATGAGTGTAGAGTTTTGGTTTGGGAAGATGAAGAAGTTCTGGAAATGGATAATGGTGACGGTTGTATCACAATGTGTAGGTACTTAATGCCACTAAACTGAATACTTAATTGTTAATTTAAGATGGTAAATTTTATGTTATGCATATTTTGCCACAATAAAAAAAGTTTTAAGCCATTGAAATTTATCAAATCTGTTCTAGGTTTAATTGGAAGACCCTTTATTTGAATGCTGGCATTTGAAATTCAGTCTTTTTTTTTTTAACCACTGAGATTACCCTTGTCTTCAAAGAAGCCAGTATGACATAAAAGCTTTACAACTCTGAAGTCAAAAACAATATGGTGTACCATATCTTGAATTGGTAATTAACAGCCAAAAAAAAAAAAAATCCCATTTGGAAAAAAAGTTCCCCTTTAGCATTGTGTAACTAGCAGCTTCTAAAAAACAAAGTACTATCTTCCAGTGATCTGTTAGCATGACTTTTTGGCATTGAGAAATAAAACAAAATACTCTGAACCTTTGAATCTGTATTGATTTCTATAAACTTCGGTAACCTATATAACTAGCCACATTTACTAATATGATATCATGCAAAGAGCAGTAAGCTAGGAGCTCATGTTTGACTTTGGCTATCCAGAGTTGATTATTAACTTGGTTATTATGTCTTGGATGATTCTTCTCTGACACCACTAACCCACCCCTATACCTGTACCTTTATGTCTCTCCCACTATGTGCCTACTCAGTGCCTTTGGCCCTCAGTTAATATTTGCTCAACTGAGCCAAACAAATGAGTTGATAGCATCATAATTTGGAATTGAACTAAAATTGTTCAGGGAAACATTTTCAACATAAAAGATGTTTGTTCCTGGCACAGCCTAAGGAGAAATGGCTTTAGAATTATCATGATATCTTTCACCCTTTGTGTGCTTTTGACCAGGGATAATCTCTAAGTTGAGATCTGGTCACAGGGGAGCCTTTACATCCAAAATGGCATATGAAAAAGAAATGCCTTCAGAAGCTAATGCATGGCTGAAAGGCTGCCGAACTGAGAAAAAATAATCAGGAGGAAAATTGTAGTGTTCGCACATTGAGATGCCATTTTCCCAAAGTGCAGACGCTTACTTACAATGTCAAGAGTTTACCATCTTCTTTCTGTTGAGACTTGAGGTCAGTTATCTAATCTCATGCTTCAGCCAAGTGAAGTCTGGCCACATTCCTCGAAGCCAGCATGTGCCTTTAAAACCAAAAACCTCACACCCTAAAAAGCCTTTCTCTCCCTGCACCTTTCTCTCCCTATACCCCTAACCAGCAGGCGTCAGCCTGTGGATTTCCTCAACCCAATACACTAGACGCCTCTTTTATTGCATGTTGTGGCAGGAGAGAAGGATTAAATTACTGAGGCTGTCAGGAAGGACAAGCACTCTGCCATACATTATCATTATCACTTGCTTCTTGGGTGAAAGAAAATGCAGTAAATCCCACAAATACAAAGCAATAAAGACCGTTGGCTTTTACTGTCATGACTGCCAGTGCCATTAACAGGCAGTGACAGTGATGTGGCACTCTTAGATGTTGCTTGTATCTTTTCTGACAGTGTGCACATAAACCTGCCAGTGACATGACATTAGATCACATGACTGTTCAGATTTGATTCTGGTTTCTGGAGCTGTTTTCTTTTCCCAGGCATACAAGTGAGGTGGCATGGCTTGTGTCTTTAAAAACAGGTATTTTTAAAAATACAGAGTGGGACTAATGTAGCCTATTCCTGAGTGACTTCCTTTTTGGAATTTTTTTTCTTTTGGTATAGTGATCTACGTGGATAAAGAAAACAACCAAGCAAAGAGAGACATCTTAAAAGCTATACTACAAAAACAAGAGATGCCTAATAGAAGGTACATTTTGGCAGTCCAAATTATCTAATGGTTTACGTAAAGTAGATCTCTGTAGCAGGATGTGGTTAAAATAAAAGGCACAAGATAAGGAAGCAGAACACTGGGGTTCTGTGACTCACTCTGTGTCCTTGAATGAGTACGGGATCTCTGTAGATCGCTTTCTTCCTAGAAATGTAATGGCCCTTCCTACTATACAAAGTCATTGTAACGATCCTATAGGACTTTGAACACCAAAGACTGGGCAACGTGTATAAAGTATCCTGTTGCCACTCCTGTAGTTGTAAAGACTAACAGGTTGAAAGGTGGGTACACTCTGGAGTCACATGCCTTGGGTGTAAATTCTTGTCTTATTGCTTTCTAGCTGACTGACCTCAGACAAGTTACGTAACCTTCTTGCACCTCTCTCTCTTCAATGTTAAAATGGAGATGATACACCATAGAGGGTTGGTGTGAGGATTAAATGAGATATATATGTAACACAGATAGTATAGTACCTGACACATAGTGCACAGTGAGTGTTAATTGCAATCATTGTGAGTAGTGACATTAATATTATTGTTTGTAATGGCTCATCAGCCTTTCAGACTAATTTGTATCTTACTATCACTGTTTAATAAGCCATCATTTCATTATTATTTTTTGAAGGCATTTTTTTCTAATTTAAATAGGATACCTTGCAATTCTGGTTCAGTAGAGAAAATACATGTATATAATTTTCAGAAGAAAAAAAAACTGATCTTAAAAAGTTAGTGCTTCTGTGTGAGCTTCTGCCGCAGAGTTTGAGGAGTTACCCCTGTGCTGCTTGTTAACCGCAAGCTGGTTTCTCCAGTGCCCCTTGCTGGCCCTCCTCCCTCGGCCTGAGTACACCTTTTCTGTCTCCATTGCCCACTTCTCCTTGCCTTATGACCTACTGATGACACAGCCTATCACTGCCTCAAAAACAGCACTGACTCTGCTGCCTTAGGAGACTCAAGTTCTTTCCTTTCCAGAGGGCCATGTTAAAGACATATTTTTCAAAAGAACTTCCAAACTAGCATTTTATCTTCTGTTTGAAGAAGAGAGACTGGAATTCTTAGCTCTTGGGATCTGATAATATAGCTTTATCACTATTCTTTCACTAGCTCCTGAAATATATCATTTTTTTGGATCTCAGTTTTTATTTCTGAAGGAAAGGTAAAATCCTGTTAAGCCTGAGGCTCTACTTTTTCCAGGATGGTAATCACTCCGGTTTGACTTGCTTCAGCTTCTTTCAGGGCCCCCTTCAAAACCACCAGTCCCCCAGGGTCACCCCAGGTCATGAGTGACAAGGGAATAAACAGCAGTGGCCATGGCATCTGCTTCCCTACGGTCAGCGAGCTGCATCATGGCTGTCTAGGATGGAGCTCAGTTCCCATGGACAAGTCCTGGGCTGCGATTCAGTAGCCTATTCAGTCTTATTTGTCTGCCTCTGTGTTCGCTTTGTTTCTGAAATGTGAGATCATATTGTAACATATTGAGAGACAATTTTTTTTTACCACAAAAGTGTTTATTTTAAAAATTTAAAAGCAAGTTCTGCTTTCATGTTAGACCTGCCTTTCCTCAGAGGACCCACTTATTTGTACCAGAATAGATTAAGAAATTTTAAAAGGCCAGGTGCGGTGGCTCATACCTCTAATTCTAGCACTTTGGGAAGCCAAGGCAAAAGGATCCCTGGCACCCAGAAGTTAGAGACTGGCCTGAGCAACATAGTGAGACCCCCTATCTCTACTAAAAATAATTTTAAAAAATAGCCAGGCATAGTGGCATGCACCTGTAGTCCCAGCTACTGTGAAGGTTGAGCAGGAAGGACCGCTTGAGCCCAGGAGTTCGAGCTTGCAGTGAGCAATGGTTGCGCCACAGTACTCCAGGCTGGGTGACAGAACAAGACCCTGTCTCAAAGAGAAAAGTCCACAGTAACTGTAATGACTCCCACTCTCCCATGATTGTTTCTGTCAACACCCACCAAAGAAACAAATGTTCATGTCATTTTTTAGAAAGATAGAGAGGTGTTGCAGGTGCCAAGTGACTGGCGCAGGGCTTCCAACCATGGATGAGTATTTGAGTGCTGGCCATGCACTCCTCGAACCACCATGGGAGAGGATGGCCCCATTTACTGCTCTCCCTCAACAGTATCATTTTCCTAAGGGAAATAGGCATTTACATGTATGTTTTTCCACAGCCAAAAGCCAATTGTTATTCCAGCAAATGTTCTCACCTTTTTTAAATACTCAGACGTCACATTATTTAAAGTAGCTCCTAGTTTATGAGAATTCACTTTCTCAGACAGCAACCCTGTTGAATATTGGTGATAACCTACAAAGCGACGGTTGGAGAAGTTTGACGTATCTTCCCCGACATGTCTAAAGTTATAGACATTGTATAATATATATAGTACCTTTGCATGCCACCCCATGCTGTATCTGCAAATATACATGTGTCACTTTAAAAGGGAGGTAATATATATTGAAATGTGCCTTCAAACAGTATTTATTTGATGTCATAGTTTAACACTGACTTAAGATCCCTTTTTGGTTTCAGTTTTTTCTTGTTAACAGTGTTCTGTTGAACAGATCCACCCCTGAGGAAGACAGACTATGATAATAAATAGACAGATAAACTACTTACATTTGCAGTAAGACTAAGAGAAAACCAAACAAGTTAAATGCCAAAATAGAAAATAACAGTGAAAGCTGAATCAAATTCAGTGAATCCTCAGCATTGAATCTGAGGAGGTGACATGTAAGCTGGTTCATGAAGGATGGGAGGACTCAGTCAAGTCACAAAAAGCTTAGAGAATATCGTTTCGGGCAGAGGGAACTCCAGGCATGAAGGAGTATAGAGAGATGTGTTCCAGGACCAAGCAGAGGTGGTTAACAAGTCTGGTCTCACTGAGAAGTAGAGTGGCAGGAGAAAGAGGTGGGAAGAGGAGGCAGAAGTAGCTCAGGTAGCACTTCCTGTGTTTCCTTCCACCTGAGTGCTTGACATCTGCTCCCTGTGTTGATCCAGGTCCTCAGACTAGACTGTAAGCATTCTTCCAGACATGGAACAAAGTTTTGCCTTTTTGTTTTGGCAGTGTTGGAAGTAAGATGTAAGATTCTATGTGTGTCTTTTCGTTATTTTTTAAAAATTAGTTTTAATTCTTAAATGATTTTAGTGTACTTTTCCTCCCTTTTCAGCTTAACTTTCTGGTTTCTTAATTTTGTTTTTGACATCTTATTTTTCTCTATATAGAATTTAAAGCCAGAAATATTGCATTTTTAAATTTCTAGTTCTTTCTCTGGCATTTAGAAGGCTTTCTTTTGCCACAGAATTCTCATATATCCAGTGGAGGTAATTGTCTGCATTTGTGAAGTGATACAGACATGATCCTTAGATATGAGACACTGTATGAAGATAACACTTAACATTATTATTACAGTCTGCATAGCCTCAGTCTTTTCTGTAAGTCTTGTGTTATAATATGTGCATTATATATTACTTTTAATTCCTCCTCTTCCAAGCAGTTTTAATTCTTCCTCTTTTCCTAATTCATTTTAGGAAAACTTATTTCATCATCATTCATCTTACTTAATTGAATGATATAGTCAATGTATAATTTGGGAATCAAACTAAAATTTCAATTGAAACAAGCTTTTCCAATACCACGTTTTTCTTTCCCCTTAGAAATGTAGAAGCATAAGCAGCTCTATCTGTATTTAAAATACTACTAAAAAAAGAGCAAACATTTACTCAGTGCTTACTGTGTTCCAGGCAACAGTTCACTTGTATCATCTCATTTAATCCTCACAAGAGCCCTGTAAGATAGGTATAATTATCTCCATTCCAATGGTAAGGAAACGAGATGAGAGAGGTTAAGTAATTTGTCTAAGGTCACACAGCTAAGCAGTAGGAAAGCAGGAATTTGAGCCCAGAATGGATGCCCTTAACCACTCCATCTTAATCCCTCTGTCTTATACATGTTATAAAAATTCCTTTGTACCACATTGAAGGCCAAGATATGTACTCTTTATAATTATTTTATGAGTAGGCATTAACTTTGATTTTTACCTAAAGAATTTCTGTTTTCTAATAAAAACTTATTGCAGGCTGGGTGCGGTGACTCACACCTGTAATCCCATTACTTTGGGAGGCCAAGGTGGGCAGATCACCTGAAATCAGGAGTTGGAGACCAGCCTGGCCAACATATAGTGAAACTTCATCTCTACTAAAAATACAAAAACTAGCTGGATGTCGTGGTGGGCACCTGTAATCCCAGCTACTAGGGAGGCTGAGGCAGGAGAATCGCTTGAACCCAAGAGGCAGAGGTTGCAGTGAGCCGAGATTGCATCATTGCACTCCAACCTGGGTGACAAAGTGAGACTCTGTCTCAAAAAAAACACAAAAAACAAAAAAATTCTTGTTGCTAGCTAAAAACAGAGACTTAGGAAAGGAATTCAATATAGAATACTTACTTTCAGCAAGTTGGTTAAATGTATTGTCACGTTTACCTATAAGCGTTTGGAAAGGATTTTATTTGTGTTTTTCAAGGCATGATTTCTCAGAGATGTAGATTTTTATGTTTCTTATTTTGTTTCTGATTTGGGATGGATACACTTTGAAAAGTTTAAAATGGTAAAGTTTACAAGCATCTATGGTTTAAGCTATGCTGCCAAGACATATCAAAAGAGTACTTAACTGTAAATTCCTGTCATTTGGTCAATCCAAGTGCATTTGGCCTCCACAAAAGCCACTAATTCAAATCAGTTCCATCAGAACCCTACAATTATATGTCTTAAAGTAAAATAAAACTTGGATGCTATGATTGTAAGTTGGAGATTGCTGAAGTAATACAAACATTTGATATAACTGTTGGGCAGAGTTACAACATTTATCTAACATGATTCAAATGTTACCCTGGGAGCATGATCTCTGCGTTTTGTAGAATACATACAGTTTTGTTAAAGTCCTTAGTAGCAACTCCAGAGTTGTGTGTTTCTATAGGAAATGTTACGTTTCTATGGAAAATGCTGACCATTGAACTTCCATGGTCTTTATTCACTTCATCCTTTTAGCCTTAAAAGTAGAGGTGTCAAAATACAATCAGATAGTATGTAATAGAGTGAACATCTGGTTCTTCTCTTTGCCTAGTAATTTTCTCAGATTATAGAGATAAATGTTAATCAGTGCTTAGAAAGTGGATTAGTGTTCATTTGAAGGTTGGGTGTTTTATAACAATTCTAATAGTTCCTATAATAACTTATCTAACCTAGTGTACCTTTCTTTGTATTGGGATAATTGGAAACTTTAACATTTTATACCTAGTGATAACACCCCATTTGGGAGTTTTGTCTTGTGGTGATTTCTTCTCACTTGGTGATGACTTTCTCTGATCTCTGCCTTACCAGCATTCGCTTCACTGTGGTCAGTGACCCTCCAGAGGATGAGCAGGACCTGGAGTGTGAGGACATTGGCGTGGCTCACATTGACCTTGCCAACATGTTTCAGGAAGGGAGGGACCTCATTGAGCAAAACATCGATGGTATGGGTGAAAATGTTACTCAGTTTGTGCAACCAACAGTTGCTGAACTCCAAACTCTTTATTGAAACCTTCTTTTTGCTGGCTCCAAGTTGAGTCACACGTTACTTGAATCCTTTACAACTCAAGTTGACGCCTTGTTGAAGCTGAGGTGTCTTCCAACATCCTTTTCCTGCCTTCCCCACCTGCTTTCCTTTGAATGATCAGAAATTGTAAAATAATTAATTTAGCTTCACAAGGAATTATTCATTTTTTAGTATTGGGTGAAGGTATGAGAAAAAGTTGGCCATTGTTTGTTTGTTTGTTTGTTTTCTGAGACAGAGTTGTGTACCCAAGTTGGAGTACAATCTTGGCTCACTGCAGCCTCAACTTCCTAGACTCAAGCAGTTCTCCCACCTCAGCCTCCCAGGTACCTGGGACTACCTGCGTGCATCACCACGCCCAGCTAAATTTTTTGGTATTTTTTATAGAGACAGGGTTTCATCATGTTGCCCAGGCTGGTCTTGAACTCCTTGGTTCAAGTGATCTGCCCACCTAAGCCTCCCAAAATGCCAGGACTACAGGCGTGAGCCACTAAGCCTGGCCAGATGTTTTTCCAAGGTTGTTTATGGAAGCCACATTTCAGTTAAGACTTAACCTTAAGCATGTTATTCTGTTAATGTTTATGGAAGCCTTATTTCTACTAAGGTACTTAACCTTAAGCGTGTTATTCTGAGTGATCCTGATAGTGTCTTTCTCAAGGCTTCTCTTTAATTCAGTGTTGCAATGTAGTGATACAGTCACAACAAGGAAGTAGTTTTGATCCCTTACTTCCCACCAGGATTTTGTGAGGAGTAATGACATTTGATCTGTTCCTGACAAATGTGCTGTCCTGGATTTTTACCTCACTAGTTGTGATTCCCAACAATGCTTAATTTCTATTCTCTATTCTTCTGTTTCTAGAACATGCTAAATTGTTTTATTAATCAGACTTTTTAAAATCATAATCAGAGATGGCCTAGGCTTTATGTAGTAAATAGAGAAATAAAGCTGATTCCTAGTCCCATTTGTTGAGTTAGCAGAGCCATCTCTGGAAAAATGTGCACGACTTGTTTACATATTCACTTGTGCATTCAGCAAACACTGAAGTGAGCACCTCTTAAGTGCCAGGCATTCTGCTTATGCTGTAGCTCAGCCCTGGTTCATTGTCAAGCTGCTTGTCCTAGGTGGGTGTCAAGTGCTCAAAAGTCAGGCTCAAGCCAAGTAATTAACCAAAGTAGACCAAATAACCAAATTAGAAACTTCTTCTGGGAAATCTTTATAAACTGTGCATTTCTAACCACGTGGCAGTTGGTCCCAACTTTGGCACAGAGAAAAAGATGAGAGGATTGAAATATTAACCTGAACCCTATTAAAGACTACCAGGACCAAGAAAGTCTGACAAAAATACCACAATTATCTCTACTTTATATTCTTGGTATTTTTTCCAGACAGTTGTTTAGCAACCCATCTTCTTCTGTGAGATCACATATGACCCACTGATCTGACATGGCCAGCTATTGTGGCCATGTTTTGGGAAAGAGCCAGAAGATTAGGCATAGGTGAGGTTGGGATTTTACGGCTTTGTTCTGTGGCAAGCATAGAAGTGAGAAGTCCCAAAGCAGAGATGACAGCTCCAGAGAATGAGCTGGGGACCACTCGTGCCATTTTGACTTCACCAATGCTCAGTTTCTGCACCTAACTCTTTATGTATCAAGTTGTAAGGCTTTCTAACAAATTTTCTTGGAATTAAAAAAAACACACACATACATTAAAGTTCAAGGAAAACCACAAGGAATTATAAACTGGAAACTAAGCCAGTGTGGTAGCTCACACCTGTAATCCCTACACTTTGGGAGACCAAGGCAGGTGGATTGCTTGAGCTCAGGAGTTTTAAGACCAACCTGGGCAACATGGCGAAACCCCATCTCTACAAAAAAATGTAAAAGTTAGCTGGGCATGATGGCGCCCAACTGTAGTCCCAGTTACTCAGGAGGCTAAGGTGGGTGGTTGGCTTGACCCCTGGAGGCAGAGGTTTCAGTGATCTGAGATCACACCACTGTACTTCAGCCTGGGTGACAGAGCCAGACACTGTTAAAAAAAAAAAAAAAAAAAAAAAAAACACAGGAAACTATATAAAGACTCATAAGTGATAAGTGTTATCAAACTTAGAAAGTCCAGGTTTTCGGCCTTGAGTCACTAGACACTATCGTTGTCCACAAGGGATGGAGTCTCAGGGGTTGAATCAGCATCCCATCTGGCTCCCACCACTGAGCCCAGAGAATGCCCTTGGCTCCAGTCCAATAGTCCACCTTCTGGGCTGGGTGCAGTGGCTCAGGTCTCTAATCCTAACACTTGGGGAGGCCACAGTGTGGGGATCACTTGAGCCCAAGTCTACCTTTGGGACACCTCTAAAAGGAGTGGCCCCTCTTCCAAGAAAATCCCACGTATACTCAAACCCACAGACCTTAAGATTCTTGGGTCTGCCATTTTAATCTTTTCTAATTCCACATAAAATCTGTTTTAAATGGAATGTTTTCCTGAAAAAGATAAATAACTAATTCAAGCTATGATCATGTAACATCTATACAACGGTTTGCCATTCTGAAACACTGTATAGATTATCATAAATTCCCTTTAGACCTTCTGCTTACTAGCTAAAAATTCTTTTTTTTTTTTTTTTTTTTTTTGAGAAGGAGTCTCACTCTTGTCACCTAGGCTGGAGTGCAGTGGCATGATCTCAGCTCACCGCAACCCCCACCGCCTGGGTTCAAGCAGTTCTCCTGCCTCAGCCTCCTGAGTAGCTGGGACTACAGGCATGCGCCACCATGCCCGGCTATTTTTTTTTTTTTTTTTGGTAGAGACGGGGTTTCTCCATGTTGGTCAGGCTAGTCTCAAACTCCCAACCTCAAGTGATCCCCCCACTTCGGCCTCCCAAAGTGCTGGGATTACAGGCATGAGCTACCACACCCAGCCACTAGCTTAAAAATTCTGATTGCATGTGAGGGTCATTATCTTAGAGGCTTTTACTAGGTAAACTTCAGAATTAACTCGTTAGTTTTAGCTCCACGAGCAATATGTACAGGTCCATGCAGTACGTCTCAAATGCTCATCTCCATGCACACGTGACAAGGTTTATTCTTTAAATACCCAAGATGCCAGTGAACTTTGGACTTCTGTAGAACTATTTTCATCTTTTCAACTACTGTTTCTGTCTGCGAGCCTTTCCAAAGAAAAATCTATTGAACAACATTAACACTTTCCTGCTCTTTTCTCCCTAGTTTTTGATGCACGAGCAGATGATAAAAGTATTGGCAAGCTCAGGATAACAGTCGAAGCTCTCCATGCCCTCCGGTCTGTCTACGAGCAATACAGAGATGACTTGGAGACTTGAAAGCAACTGCTCCAGAAGCATCTCCTACTCCTGAGTAAATGCTCACATGAAAGCTCCTACATGAGATTTTTGTAATTACTCTGGTGTATATAATCTATAATTCATGGGAAGCTGGGAGTGGGGAGACGTGGGTTTGAAGTGTTGAAGTTTTGTATACTTTTTCATTTGTTTATTTCTCTACTCCCTCTTTCTCATAACTGCCAACCCTCAGGACTTAAGTTCTCCATAATGGGCAGTACCTTCTCAATAATGTATACCTACGTGATAGCATGAGAAAGTCTATTTGCATTTGCAACATTTTCTTAGGAAGAACTGAAATGTAATTCCCATTTTTATTTTTAATAAGCAAAAGCATAAATCTTAGAAAACCTGTGAAAAAGAAGTACTTTTATGTTATCCCTAATTGTCCCACTAAATGGAATGCCTATGATTAGCCTCATTAAGAGTTTTATACTGTGAAGATTTTATTAGAAGCAATATATGAAAATTACTTGGATTAATGTGTTAATCTTCCTCTTTAAAATGCTAATATCCATTTTATGCACATTAAAGCTCAGTATGCATTTTCTTTGATGCATGCAGTTTCTATCAATTAAATATAAAGAATGAAACTTAGCACCAACTTATTCAATGACTGCAAGTTTTTTGTTTTTCTTTTGTAAAAGTTCATTCTATTTGTATTATTTTCATGTATTTGTAATGGTGATATGGGATCCAAGGCTGTATATATAAAAAGGAGATAGGTATATAGATAGACGTGAAATTTACACGTTGAAAACAGCATATGACATAGAAAGAAATTATGAAAAGTATAACTCAAATTCTGATATGCTTAGTTAGACGTGAAAGGAGTATCTTTTTATCATTATTTAAATTTACATCAAGCCAGTACAGTGCCGAGGTGTATCTGGGTAACCAGATCCTCGAAAAGCAGCTCCAAAAGTTAATTTTCTAGCTTTTACCCAATCTCACTGAAGGATTTAATTGATATTTTTAATGGAGCTGTGAATCAATGCTGCAAAGGAATTGTCTCTAGAGGTCTAGGATATAATGTATTTCATTTTTTAATTTACTTTTTTATTTGTCATTTTCTTCAAAGGATTTTTATAGGCTGTGGGTTTTCACTGTTTGCAAACAGGCTATGTTCCTTCTTAAGCATATGTAAAGTATTCAGGGAGATAAGTAATTTATTAAAATCTACCTAATTTGCCGTGATATATTAAATCTCTGCTTCAGTGATCACAGACCATTTCATTTAGAGAATTAGGCATTCCCTCTTTGTGTGATTAAAGCTCTGGAAAATGAGTTCTTTGCTCCTATTTGTGAACATTCAAAGCCTGCTAATGGCAAGAAGATGGAATAGATTATGAGACAATTCATTACAGTTCAATAGAAAAAAAAAGCAGCTATAATGCAAAAATGCAAGTATGAATATCTGCATATAGTTTGAACCATCTGTGCTCTAATGGCTTCAATAATGACTCTCGTCTTTAGGAGGCTTTGAAATGACATCCGTACAATATTAATTTGTTGATGTACATTGTGGGACCAGTAGAGTATGATCTGACCACAGAAATCTATAAATTCTGTCTATACCACTGGGCCTGTCTGTCCTGGGGCCTGCCATCTCCAAGAAGAATCTTGCTCTCATCCAACTCGGCAAATCTTCATAATAACTCATTCCTCTGGAACCTTCTAGAGACCACAAACATCTGCAGACTAAACCTCTCCAATCCTAGTAAACAACCACATGTTTGTTGTCACTTAGGCTGGCTCTGAGCTCATTTTTTTGGCCCCTCTTTCTAGCTTTCTTTGGCTTTATGCAGTTACAGTGTCATTAAGGCCCATAATATTCCCTGCAGTAATTTAAAACAGCCAGATTATACCCTGGGATTAACGGAGTGGTTTTTGAGACATTTATTGTGGTATTCTCCTAGGAGGTTTGTATTATTGTTGTAAAATGTTATATCCCAAACTGAATAACCCTTCTGCAGGGAGAAGAACCAGATTGCACTGACTTCTTAGGTTCATTAAGTGGAAAAGAAAAGTGTTTCTTAGAAAACTTCTGGGACCCAGTCACCTGTACTGAATGCATATCTTAGACAAGATTAGAGAAGCAGCCATGTTTCTGTCACATTGTTTACTGTCATATTAAAGATTTCTAGTTTTAAAATATTCAGTTTCAAACTATTGCGAATTTTCACAACACTCATTTTCGTAGCTAAGTGCTGCTGACACATTTTGAAGTGGCGAGGTAGTATTAAATGCTGTCGTGTGGATACTTCAGTTGGGTTTTATAGTCTGTTTGAGAATTGTGTTTGTTTTATCTTGTGGTAACCTGAGGCCATTGAAAAGCTTACCACCTTTTGGGTTAAAGAGCAGTGGTTTTCTCTTGGTGAGCCAAACTGGATCCATTGAAGAGGGCTTGGCGTCAGGGGCCACCAGCAGTGGCCTTACCACACAGATACCAGCTTAAGGTGTTGCTGGTGTGAATGTACAGTTCTTGGTGTAACTGGACCAGTGCACTCAGCACTTTTTTGGGCTGTAATGCTTTTAGTTTGGAAATATAAATAGAGATGTGATGTGGTATGTGGGAGAGTGTATTTTACATGTTTTTTTGCCTACTGTAGTAGAAATGTCAAATTCCCAGCCACTGTCATGAAAAGCAGTTGACAAAAATAAGTTTTATGGTTTACAGTGTGGTTTACGTAAAGAACATTTCTCTTCACTCTAGTTTCAACATGTTTTCTAAATTATCATGGTTTACTGCCATTTAACTTAAATTAGTTTTTTTTAAGAATACATAGAGAATATGTTTAATCAAATAAAGAAAGGCCACATTGAAATTCTGCTGTTCCTGCCATTTATTCGTTACCACAAAACACAAATAATTTCTATGTGTTATGAAGACGTGTGGGCAGAGAAGTGGTCATGTGATTGGAGAGGTTTTGCGTGCACTCATGTTCCCACAACAAAACATAAATTATTTTAGTAATCTGACATCAAGAGCTGTGAAAATGAAAACCAGTTCTTACACATGTTCTAACAAGAATCTGATTAACATTTTTGTGGATATGGAAAATATTTTTTTTTTAGTCAAACCGGCACTATTGCTGAATGCAGAATGATTTCCTTATGCACTAGATAGAAAAATGTGAATCATGTCTGTGAACAAATATGAAAATAAAATGTCATCTTTGTGTAGGACAAAACAACCAAGAGAGAGCTTTTGGGATAAAAAATTATCGAGTGATTGACAATATCAGGATGATAATTCATCCCCAACGATCAGAGTACATTTTAATAAGTCACTCATGCCTGAAGGCCTCTGACTACCTTAACAAAGAAAAACTAAATCCGTGATTTATTAGAGATTGGGCAACATGCCTAATTAAATCCATGAATGGGAGCAAACACAGATTTACATCCCCTTTGTTCAGAACAAAAACAACCTCCAGGTCAACCAGAAATAGAAAATATCAAAGCAAGAGAAACAAGTGTTTTGAAAACTAAAAATATAGAATTAGAAAACATCTCCTCATCCTAATCTCTTTTATCTTACAAGGTAGAATTTTCACTTCCATTTCAAAGTGCCACCAGTGGACTGCACCTTCCAGCCTGACCGCCTGGAAAATTGGGCCCATATTACTGGTATTCTTATACCTTTTGTTCTTGCCCTTTCATTTTCCATATGACATTCGCTAATATATCAAGTTATGTTTTTCCTTCGGGCTTTTGGAAGTGCAATCTGGTACTCTTAGACTTCGATCATGACCTCTTTTCTGAGGTAGATGCTGTTTAACTTTTCTGCTTTTTGTCTCTTCTCATTCTATTGAGATTCACTTTTGTCATCCCTAAAACAGCATTACCTCTTTCTTCACTGCGCACCATTTTTCTTTTTAAATAAAATTTAACGTCTTGATTTTTATATCCCTACTATCTAATTTGTTCACATCTATATTCAACTGAACATCTCCTCCCATCTGTCTGTTCTCCTACTTATTTTTAGCTAGTCAAATCACATTTTTTTCCTTCCCCTTTGCTGTTTTTTTCCTTTCTCTTTACTGTTTCTTTTCTTGGTAAGACAGCCACTTCTTGAGATACCGGCATCTGTGACAGCTCCAGTGGCCTTCCCAAAACGTTCCTTTGTGTTAAGATTTGTCTTAATTTAACATGACAGGGGCACTCTTAGCCATTATGAAACTGAGGAAACAGCAAGCTAATTTTTGTATCTTTGCTTCTTGTACCTTTTTATAGTGAAGTGAAAAAAGAGGCTGGAACTCAGAAAGCTCTCAGGAATCACTGGTAAGGAACTGAAGCATAAGGAAGTTTTTTAAAAATTCAAGGATATATGTCATTAAAATGCCGCTTGATTTGGTGCAAATGTTGTTTTGTCATAGGTAAACATGTCATCATTAACGACAATGAAAATAAAAGAATTTTTTACATATTTTTTAATTTTGTTCATCAGGTTGGTGGAAAAAAAAGAGAAATTTTAGAAGAAAATGTAAGACACTGTACATACAACCTAAGGTTGGGAAGACTTTACTAACAAAGAGAGGAAAGACAGCTATAAAGCAAAGGCATATTGACTATGTAAAGATTAAGACAGGGTAACAATTTTAATATCAGACAAAATAGAGCTCAAGGTCAAAAAAGACAACAAAGAAGGATATTCTATGCTGTTAGAGGGAAGAACAAGTTAAAGATATATGGATGTAAACTTATGTAACACCAAACAGTATAGCCTCAAAATACATGAAGCAACAACTGACAGAACTATGGAAAAATACTATGGCTGCATCCATTTTAGTAATAGCTTTTCACTGTCAGTGGCAGATCAAAAATGTAAGAAAAAGTCTAGATTTGCTTAATGTGATTGCTAAAATTAATATAGGATGCACATGGAACATGGAAAGAAAAAATCAACTATGTATTTAGCCATAGAGGAAGTCTCAATTTCCAAAGAATTGAAATCTTACAATATATATTTCTCTAAGCAAAATGCAACAAAATTAGAAATCAATAGCAAAAGGATAGCTAAAACAATCCTACCTAAAAGGTAAAAATATTTGTGTTTTATATTTTTAGTTGACAAAAATTATATGTATTTATGGAGGTATTATTACTATTCTGGGTCCTAATAGTACAAGAAATAACCCTTTCCTACAACATAACTAGGAGACAAAATTCTACACGCATTATGTGTAAGTGGGGGATATACACATCAGCTCAGAAGCCCACACCAGATGGAGAGGCAAGATAAGGATTGAGCATAAGAGGAGAGTGTGGCAGCATTCTAGTGATGGCAGAACGCAAATAATATCAACTAAGGTTCCCACAGAAGGAGAAGGGCCACTCTGAGTAGGGAAATCCTGAGAACTGATCTGAGGGCTGGTGGACCAGAGCATTAGCTACAGGGGAAGTAAAAGGAAGGGGATTGAAAGATAGATTAGGACCAGAGGTGGCAGCTTTGGAAAGGTACTTCTGGAAGAGAAAGGGAGCATTTTAGAAGGTGAATCTATCTCTAGAGACATGGTAGTGAAATGAAAGAAGGAACCACCAGAAACTGTGGGCCCCAGTGCGACAAGATAATATCATTAAGTGGTATCAATATCAATAAAAGGCCATTTATTAAGGAAATGGCCCCTAGGCAGAGCAATCCAACAAGAGAAAGAAAGGGCATCCAAATTGGTCAAGAGAAAGTCAGACTTACTATTTGTTGATGATATGATCATAGGCCTAGAAAACCCTAAAGATTCCTCCAAAAAGTTACTGGAATTGATAAATTAATTCAGCAAGTTTTAGGATACAAAATTAATGTGTACAAATCAGTAGCTCTGCTATACACGAACAGCAACCAAGCTGAGAATCCAATCAAGAACTCAACCCCTTTTACAATAGCTAAAAAAATAGATAAAATACTTAGGAGTACACCTAACCAAGGAAGTGAAAGACCTCTACAAGGAAAACTACAAAACACTGGTGAAAGAAATCATAGACAACACAAAGTAATGGAAACACATCCCGTGCTCAAGGATAGGCAGAATCAATATTGTGAAAATGACCATACTGCTAAAAGCAATCTACAAATTCAAAGCAGTTCCCATCAAAACATCACCATCATTCTTCACAGAAGTAGAAAGAACAATCCTAAAATTCATATAGAACCAAAAAAGAACCCACATAGCCAAAGCAAGACTAAGCAAAAAGAACAAATCTGGAAGCATCATATTACCTGACTTCAAACTATAAGGCCATAGTCACCAAAACAGCATGGTACTTGTATAAAAATAGGCATATAGACCAGTGGAAAAGAATAGAGAACCCAGAAATGAAGCCAAATACAGCCAACTGATCTTCGACAACGCAAACAAAAACAAAGTGGGGAAAGGACACTACTCAACAAATGATGCTGAGATAATTGGCAAAACACAGAAGAATTAAACTGGATCTTCATCTCTCACCTTATACAAATACCAACTCAAGATGGATCAAAGACTTGAAGACCCGAAACCATAAAGACTCTAGAAGATAACATTGGGAAAAATCCTTCTAGACATTGACTTAGGCAAAGACTTCATGACCAAGAACCCAAAAGCAAACGTAACAAAAACAAAGATAAATAGGTGAGAGTTAAACTAAAGAGCTTTTGCATGGCAAAAGGAACAGTCAGCATAGTAAACAGACAACCTCCAGAGTGGGAGAAAATCTTAGCAATGTATGTATCTGACAAAGGATCTATACATCTATCCAGAATCTACAAGGAACTCAAATCAGCAAGAAAAAAACAATCCCATCAAAAAGTGGGCTAATGACATGAATAGACAATTCTCAAAAGAAGATATACAAATGGCCAACAAACCTATGAAAAAAATCTCAACATCACTAATAATCAGGGAAATGCAAATCAAAACCACAATGCAATACCACCTTTCTCCTACAAGAATGGCCATGATCAAAAAATAATAGCTGTTGCTGTGGATGTGGTGGGAAAAGGAACACTTTTAAACTGCAGGTGGGAATGTAAACTAATACAACCACTACGGAAAACAGTGTGGAGAATCCTTAAAAGAACTAAAAATAGAACTACCATTTGATCCAGCAGTTGCACTACTGGGTATCCACCGAGAGAAAAAGAACGCATTATAGGAAAAAGATACTTGCACATGCACAATTCACAAGATAGTAGCACAATTCACAATTGTGAAAATATGGAACCAGCCCAAATGCCCATCAATTAATGAGTGGATAAAGAAATTGTGTGTGTGTACACACACACACACACCATGGAATACTATTTAGCCATAAACAGGAACGAAATAATGGCATTCACAGCAACCTGGATGGAATTAGAGACCATTATTTTAACTGAAGTAACTCAGGAATGGAAAACCAAACATTGTATGTTCTCACTTATAAGTGGAAGCTAAGCTATGAGGATGCAAAGGCATAAGAATGATACATAAGAATGATACTTTGGGGACTCAGGAGAAAGGGTGTGTGTTAGTTATCACACTGCTCTGAAGAAATACTTGAGACTGAGTAATTTATAAAGGAAAGAGATTTAATAGAATCACAGTTCCTCATGGCTGGGGAGGCCTCAGGAAACTTACAATCATGGCGGAAGGGAAAGCAAACATGTTCTTCTTCACATGGCAGCAAGAAATAGAAGTATAGAATGAAGAGGGGAAAGCCCCTTATAAAACCATCAGATTCCATGAGACTTACTCATTATCACAAGAACAGCATGGAGTAACAGTCTGCGTGGTCTGATCACCCCTTACAAGGTCCCTCCCTCAACACATGGGGATTACAATTCGGATTACAACTAAAGATGAGATTTGGGTGAGGACACAAACTTATTCAAGTTTGCGAACTTATTCAAGTAAGCAAACACCACTTGTTCCCCATAAACCTATTGAAAAAAAGTAAATAAATAATAAAATAAATACAATTTTTTATTAAAGGAAGTGGCCCTTCACTAACAATAGCAGAGGACATTGTTGAGCTAGGAAACTTGTAAGCCTCTTGGCCGGGCATGGTGGCTCACGCCTGTAATCCCAGCATTTTGGGAAGCCAAGGCAGGTGGATCACCTGAGGTCAGGAGTTCAAGACCAGCTTGGCCAACATGGTGAAACCCTGTCTCCACTAAAAATACAAAAAATTAGTTGGGTGTGGTGGTAGGCACCCGTAATCCCAGCTACTTGGGACACTGAGGCAGGAGAATTGCTTGAATCTAGGAGGTGGAGGTTGCAGTGAGCTGAGATCATGTCATTGCACTCCAGCCTGGGCAACACAGCAAGACTCTGTCAAAAAAAGAAAGAAAGAAACTTGTAAGCCACCCAAATCCTTCCATCACCCATGTGATATCTTACCTGGTCCAGAAAAATTCCAAATCAAATAAGTTTTAATAAAAAAGAGAATCCTACATCCATATTCTGTAAGAAAACAAAATGAAAGTCAAAACTTTTCAGCAGTTGTCAGTTATACTTCAATAAAGCTGTGTAAGAAAATTGGCTGGGTGCAGTGGCTTATGCCTGTAATCTCAACACTTTTGAAAGCTGAGGCGGGTGGACCACCTGAGGTCAGCAGTTCAAGACCAACCTAGTCAACATGGTAAAACCCCATCTCTACTAAAAATACAAAAATTAGCCTGGCATGGTGGCACATGCCTGTAGTCCTAGCTACTCGGGAGGCTGAGGCAGGAGAATCACTTGAACTTGGGAGGCAGAGGTTGCAGTGAGCTGAGATCACACCACTGCACCCCAGACTGGGAGACAGACTGAGACTCCGTCTTAAACATATATATAGAAAAAAATTTTTAAGTGACCCCCATAACCCCACCATCCAGAATTAGTCATTAATATCTGGCATGCTTGCTTCCTGTCTTTTCCTTATGTATGAGTAACATTTTATAAAATAACACAAGTGGCTAAGCACATACACCTGTATTCCCAGCTACTAGGGGGCTGAGGCAGGAAGATCACTGGAGCCCAGAAGTTCAAGGCTGTAGTGCACTATGATCACACCTGTTACTAGCCATTGTATTGCACTCTGGGCAACATAATGAGACTCTGTCTCTAATAATGATGATGTTTTTAATAAAAGAAAATAGCAAGTAATACATGACCATATTTTCACTAAAAATCAGAATAATACAGATGTAAAATCCCCTTGAATAATACCACCCTTAATCCAGATCTGCTCCCCACCAAGAGTTTACCATTCTGTGTATGTACATGGACCCACAGAATAGGCATAGAATTGTTTTGTTTTTTATTTATATAAATGTCAGACTGCAGGCATTATTTATACAACTTGCTTTTTTTCATTCTTGTTTTTGAGACAGATTCTCACTCTGTAGCCCAGGCTGGAGTGCAGTGGCACAATCTCAGCTCACTGCAACCTCCATCTCCCGGGTTCAAGCGATTGTCATGCCTCGGCCTCCCAAGTAACTGGGACTACAAGCGTGCACCACCATGCCCAGCTAATTTTTGTCTTTTTAGCAGAGACAGGGTTTCACCATCTTGTCCAGGCTGATCTCCAACTTCTGACCTCAGGTGATTCGCCCACCTCGGCCTCCCAAAGTGCTAGGATTACAGGCATGAGCCACCACACCCAGCCTTTTTTCACCCAATTTTTAAAACAATGTTTTTGAAATGTACCATTGTTTCCAATGTCTCACAATTTCTACAACAAATTAGTCCATGTTTCTTTTTAAAAAGAAAGAAAAACCTTTTCAGCAGTTTGGAGCTCTCCCTCAGTAATGGTAAAGTGATGGTTTGAACCAGCTTTCCTGTTGAAAACAACTAGAAAAACCAGAATACACATTATATATAGAAGGGTTTGAATGCCCACAAGCTATTTAAGTCAGTATTAAATTTCAGGAACAAGATCTGGGAACAAAGAAAGCCCAGAGGGTGAGCCAGATACTTAGGCTGATTTTCCCCTTGAGACTCTGCCAATCTGAAAGCAAGGGTGAGAGAAGCTGGATGGAGCTTCCACAGACTTATGAGACTTTGAGGGACAAGATTGGAATTTAAGGCACACCAAAGATGGAGACCCCAGTAAATCCCCAGGCTTTAAGCTGTGACTTTGAAAGGCTAAACCATGAGAATAACAGTGAATAGGAAATAGACTAGCACTCACTGACACTGAAGCCCTGTTCTGAACCTTCTCAATCTCTGAATGGATTAAGGTGATCTGAGATTGCTGGAACAACTAGCCTAGCCATCTGTCAGAAGCAAAGACAAATCTCCTCTAGAAGAAGATATCCAGGCCTTCAAATTATCACTACACTAATGTATGATGTTTGCTACACATTTTAACTATAACTAGGCACATAAGGAGACAAGATCACATGAATGAAGACTAAGATAACAGACGAGTGAAACATCCGTAAGTAATTCAGATAATAGTCATCGTCTATGAACTTCAAAATAACAATGTTTGATATGTTTATGGAATTCCAAGACAATCTTGAGAAATTTGACATGAAATTAGACATTATGTTTTTAAAGATCCAGGAGGAAATTTCTGGGTTTTTTGTTTTTTTTTTTTAGATGGACTCTTGTTCTGTCGCCCAGGCCGGAGTGCAGTGGCACAATCTCAGCTCACTGCAACCTCCACTTCCCAGGTTCAAGCAATTCTTGTGCCTCAACTCCTGAGTAACTGAGATTACAGGCACCTGCCACCATGCCTAGCTAATTTTTGTATTTTTTAGTAGAGACAGGATTTTGCCATGTTGGCCAGGCTGGTCTCGAACTCCTGACCTCCGGTGATCCACCCACCTCGGCCTCCCAAAGTGCTGGGACTACAGGCATGAGCCACCATGCTGGGCCCAAGAGCTGATGTCTTAACTGCAACAGTGGAAGCCATTAGAAAATAGTATGAAACACCTCTTGGACCCTACCTCACATCCCCTTTCCCCATCTTTATCCAAACACAATGGAGAAAACATCCCAGGGATCCTCTTCACCCATGAGACCAGGAGCCAGTAGATAAATACTCTTCCTTTCCATCCTTTAATGGACAATTAAGGTGCATTCTATATTCAGAGGGTCTAGCAGGATTAAGCCACACTCACAGAGATGATCAACTTGGTAATACAAGTTCCTGTTGGCTTTTCCATCTATTCTGTTTTCTTCTTCCCAGTCCCTCACTCTTTCTAGAATCATTTCCCAAATAAGCCATCTGCATGCAAGCCCTTGTTTCAGGCTCTGCTTTCAGGAAGCCCAGGTTAAGAGAGTAGATAATCAGGAATAGCCCTAGAAAGTAGACATCAAAATGGGACTCGAACCAGTGTCACTCACTAATCAGATGGCAAAAAAAAAAAAAATGACATTATTTATAGTAAGTGGTGTTGAGAGTATACCCTGTCATGTGATAGATTCTTAATGGTGGAAGATTAATAAATGGTAAAGTATAATAAATGCAGGGGGAAAGTGAAGCTTTGTGTTATCAGCTATTTACTTTTCTGAATTTATTATACTTTAATTTTTTTTAAGTTTAAAAAAACTTGGCAGGTTGTGGTGGTCCATACCTATAATCCCAGCACTTTGGGAGACCAAGGCAGGAGGACTGTTTGAGGCCAGGAGTTCACGACCAGCCTCGGCATCATAATGAGACCCCATTTCTACAAAAATAAATATTAAAAAAATTATCCAGGCATGACAGCACATGCCTATAGTCCAAGCTACTCAGAAGTTTACCATACTCGGGAGGCTGAGGCAGGAGAATCACTTGACCTTGGGAGGCGGAGGTTGCAGTGAGCTGATGTGGGTCACTTGAGCCCAGGAGTTCAAGGCTGCAGTGAGCTATGATCATGCCACTGCACTCCATGGAGCCTGGGTGACAGAACAAGACCCTGTCTCTAAAAAATAAAAATAAACTTTTCAGTAGATAAGAAACTCCAGAAGAAATAAAACTAGCCCTTATGGAAAAAAAAAGATGTAACACAGTATTCCCAAATGAACTAAACGAAATTAAGCAGTTGCACACAGGGAAAAACACATCAGGGATTTAAAAACTCAAAGTAGAAATGGACAAACTAGAACTTACAAAGTGGGAAATTGATATTAGGAAAGAAGCTGAAGAAAAAGAAATAACCTTGGCCAGGCGTGGTGGCTCACCCCTGTAATCCCAGCACTTTGGGAGGCCCATGCAGGTGGATCACCGGAGGTCAGGAGTTCGAGACCAGCCTGACCAACATGGTGAAACTCCGTCTCTACTAAAAATACAAAACTTTAGCCGGATGTGGTGGTGGGTGCCTGTAATCCCAGCTACTCAAGAGGCTGAGGCAGGAGAATCGCTTGAACCCAGGAGGCAGAGCTTGCAGTGAGCCGAGATCACACCATTGCACTCCAGCCTGGGCAACAGAGTGAGACTCTGCCTCAAAAATAAATAAAGCAATAACCTTGAAGTTATTAAAGTATAAGGTGCTTAAGAGAAAGTAAGTATGATCAAAAGTAGACTAAGGAAGAAGGAAGATAGATAGTGGATAGAAATGAAAAAAAAAAAAGCCAAGAAAATGAAATTAAAGAAAGAGGTAGAAAGAATCAGTAAGAAAATGATAGATGTAGTAGTTAGACAAAACATAATATAATTGGAGATGCGTAAGAGAAAAAAACACTGAAATAGAACTAATATATAAAACTATAATTCAAGAAAATTTTCCTGAAATAAAAACTGAATCTATATATTTAAAAGGCCCACCATGTAGGAAAATTGCTTCAAAGCAATCAACTCTGAAACAACCTATTAAAACTACTACTAGACATTACAGTTTAAGGAAAAATAATTATCTGCTACTTCAGACAAAAGATCAAGACATTTGCAAAGAAAATAAAGTCAGGTGAGCATTAGATTCCTCAAGAGTAACTTACAAAGCAAGACAGTAGTGAAACAATCTTGTCAAAAAATGTGAAGCAGGGATTTTTTATCTAACTCAACTATCCTTCAAATATCAAGAGTATAGAAAAAAATTTGTTATGAAATTCAGGTAACATAAAATTAACTATTGTAAAACAGTTTTTAAAATCAATTTGGTGGTATCAACTTCATTCACAATGTTGTGCAAACTTCACATGTATCTATCTAGTTCCAAAACATTTTCATCACTTCAAAATGAAACCCCATAAACATTAAGCATATACTGCCTATCACCTCTCCCTTCAGCCCTTGGTAATTACCAACCTGTTACCTGTTTTTCTGTATTTATCTATTCTAGATATTTCATACATATGGAATCATACAATATACGACCTCTGGTTTCTTTCATGTAGCATAGCGTTTTCAAAGTTCATCCACACTGTAGCATGTAACAGCATTTCATTCCTTTTTATGGCTGAATAATATTCCATTGTATGGTTATACCACCATCTGTTTATTCACACACTAATGAACATTTGGGTTATTTCTGCCTTTAGGCTATTATGAATAGTGCTGCTATGAAAATTTGAGTACAATGATTTGGTTAAGTACCTGTTTTCAACTCTGAGGGGTATGTATCTAGAAATGGACTTGCTGGGTCATGTGACAATTCTATATTAACTTTTTGAGGAACCACCAAACTGTTTTCCATAGGAATTAAACCATCTTACATTCCCACTAGCAATGTATGACAGTTCCAATTTCAACACATATTTGCAACACTTATTTTCTGTTTTTTTAAAAATAGTCATGAGTGTAAAGTAGTATCTCATGTGATTTTGATTTGTAGTTCTCCCTAATGGCTAATGATGTTGAGCATCTTGTCGTGTGCTTAGTCATAGAAAAATAATTTTTTTAAAAAAGGTGAAACATGAGAAAATTCAGTGTATATTGTTCTAATAAGTCCTTCCTGAAAAATTCGCCAGAGGTGGAACTTCATCCAACTAAGAGATGAATGTGGAAACTGTTAAAAGGACTGGTCTGGTAGTGAACATTGACTATATTTAACTATAGATCTTAAACAAATCAAAGATGGGGTAAGGGTGAAAGAAAAGATTGTAGTTGTGTACTCTGACAAAGTACAAACATAAATTTTTTAAATGAGAGGAAAAGAAAAAAGAAATGGGAAATTGAATATATTCACTGATTTTATATAAACCATAGGTGATAGTCAAATGTCTCATTTCAAGCAGACAAACCATATCATAGGAGCCTAAGTAAAGAAAATGTGAGCATTATATAAATATGTTAGTGGAATGATAATTACTAAGACAAAAACACAAATCATTCTAGTCACCAAAAATTTTTTCAATTAAAAGAAGCAAAGAAAAAAAACCCAGACTACAGAGTGAAAAACACATAGTAAATTTAACATGCATAGTAAATATAACATAGAATAATAGAATATATCTAAGACCAGGCATTTAATGTGTAGCAATAAATGTAAATGGTCTTAACTAACTTATGAGAAGAAAAAAGATTTTCAGATTGGCTTACAAGGCAAAATCCAACTCTGTACTTTAAGAGACATTCCCAAAACAAAGATAAATACAATTAAAAGAAAGTATAAAACTATACCAGGCAAAAACACATAAAGAAAGCAGGTATTGTGAACTTGATATCTGACAAGTTGAAATATTCATGGAAGGAAAAAAGTCCTTAATGAGACAAAGAAGGATACTTTGTACTACTAAAGTCCACAATTCATAGTGAAAATATAAAAGCTAATAATTATGCATCAAATAACACATCAGCAACCTTCACAAAATATAAATACAGGTGATAAGAAGAGAAACACATGGAAGTACATTAATTAGAGAAGACTAAGATCCACCCTCAGGTCAAGACGAGGAAAATGGGGAAATAAAAAGAATAAAAAACGTAAGCAACATAACCCCAAAGTAGATCTTATGGCTATATATTGAACTCTTCAGCCTTATCAAAGAGAATATATTTGCTTTTCAAACATATGAAAATTAGTCATATATGAGATAATCAAGAAAACTTTAATAATTTCAATTAAGTAGAGCTAAAGCAAGCATCATTTTACCACAATGCAATAAAATTAAATTAAATTAAAAGGTGAGAAGTCTTTTCCATCTGGAAATTTTTTCAATTATTAAGCAACTCTTTAGTCAAAGACGTGAAACTGTATAATTTCTTTCAAAGATAATGATTATACATATCAGAATCTTGACATATGGTTAAAGCATAGGTTTAAGCTGAGTGTGTTGGTGTATGCCTATAATTCCAGCTACTCAGGAGGCTGAGGCAGGAGGATCACTTGAGCCCAGAAGTTTGAGACCAGCCTGGGCAACACAATGAGACCCCATCTCAAAAAATTAAACATTAAAACTTAAAAAAGCAAAGGTTAAAATACATAGAATATTTATAAAAATAAACATGAGGCCGGGCGCGGTGGCTCAAGCCTGTAATCCCAGCACTTTGGGAGGCCTAGACGGGCGGATCACGAGGTCAGGAGATCGAGACCATCCTGGCTAATACGGTGAAACCCCGTCTCTACTAAAAAATACAAAAAACTAGCCGGGGGAGGTGGCGGGCGCCTGTAGTCCCAGCTACTCGGGAGGCTGAGGCAGGAGAATGGCGTAAACCCGGGAGGCGGAGCTTGCAGTGAGCTGAGATCCGGCCACTGCACTCCAGCCCGGGCAACAGAGCGAGACTCCGTCTCAAAAAAAAATAAATAAAAATAAAAATAAACATGAAAGTGTGACAATAGATGAACTAAGCATCTATCTCAAACGTGAGAAAAAGAACAAAAAGTAAATCCAATGAAAGTGGAGAGAAGAAAGTAATAAAAAAGCAGAAGTTAATTGAGTTAATTTATTTATTTATTTATTTTTATTTTATTTTATTTTATTTTATTTTTTGAGACGGAGTCTCACTCTGTCTCCCAGCCTGGAGTGCAGTGGCACGATCTCGGCTCACTGCAAGCTCCACCCCCCGGGTTCATGCCATTCTCCTGCCTCAGCCTCCCAAGTAGCTGGGACTACAGGCACCCGCCACCTCATCTGGCTAATTTTTTTTTTTTTTTTTTTTTTTTGTATTTTTAGTAGAGACGGGGTTTCACCGTGTTAGCCAGGATGGTCTCGATCTCCTGACCTCGTGATCTGCCCATCTCGGCCTCCCAAAGTGCTGGGATTACAGATGTGAGCCACCGCGCCTGGCCTGTTAATTGAGTTTAAACCACATAATAGAACTTAGAACTAAAAAAAATAGTTCTTTTAAATAATCAACATAATATATCTAACCATGATAAAAGAGAGGACACACACAAATTCAAACATGATAATGGAGCTGGGCATGGTGGCTCATCCCTGTAATCCCAGCACTTTGGGAGGCTGAGGCGGGTGGATCACTTGAGGGTAGTAGTTCAAGACCAGCCTGGCCAATACAGTGAAACCCATCTCTGCTAAAAAATACAAAAATTAGTTGGGTGTGGTGGCATGTGCCTGTAATCCCAGCTACTTGGAAGGCTGAGACATGAGAATCACTTGAGCCCAGGAGGTAGAGTTTGCAGTGAGCTGAGATCATACCACTACATTCCAGTTTGGGTGACAGGGTGGGACTCTGTCACCAAAAAAAAAAAAAAAAATGATAATGGGAGAGTAACCATTGAATCAGAGGATATTCTAAAATATCATATGTCTCAGTTATATAGTCCTATACAGCTTACCAAAACTGACCCTAAAAGAGAGAGAAAATCTAAAAGATCAATTTCCATGGAGGATAGAAAGATATTAATGAGCTAATCCCAAAAAAGCACCAGGCCCAGATGGATTTTTAGGGGAATTCTAACAGGCTTTTAAACAACAGATAATCTTTTTTAAGAGACAGGTGTCTTGCTTTGTTGTCCAGGCTAGATTCTATAATCTTTTAATAAAATGACTATATCATTGATTTGAAAACCCAATAAACACTACACATACATACACAAAATAGATCTATAGACTAAACTCATTTGTGAATATTGAAGCAGAAATCTTAAGTAAAATATTAACAAATAGAATTGAACACCTCATTAAAAATAGAATACATCATGATTAAGAGGTGTTTATTTTAGGAATGCAAACAGCGTGGCCCAGAAAGTCTAGAAACAGATGCAAATGCATACAGGAAATTGGAAAAGTGGCATATCAAATTAGTGGGGAGAAGTAGACTACTCAATAATGGTGTTGGAACCATTAAAAAGACACCTAGAAATAAACAAATTGGATCTCTACACCATTACTTAACACAAAATAAATTTTATAAAGATTTGCATGTAAAAAATGAAACCATAAAAGCCCTAGATATAAACATAATTCTTTACAATCTCAAGTGAGAATGATTTAAGTAGAAGACAAAATCCAGAAGCAATAAAGGAAAATAGTATTAAATTTGACTACGCAAAAACAAAATCTTCTTCATGGCAAAAAAGAAAGAAATTATAAAGTCAAAACACAAAAAAACTTGATAAAATATTTGCTAAAATTGGAACAAAAGCTAATTTTCTTAATATGTAATGAGCTCCTAAAGAAAACAATAAGCAAAAGAGCAACAACCCACAGAAAAACGGGTAAAGGATATGAAAAAAAGTTCAGAAAAGAAAATTCAAATGACTTAATGAAGTGAATGTGACATTAATATATTGAGTGTGATGATATTGATCGATGATATGAAATATATAAAAGATGCTTAACATGCTCCTAATGAGAAAAATACAAATTAAATCCACAATGATATAGAATTTTCAATGACCTGATTGACAGGATCAAAAATTATATGACACATGGTATTAGCACAGCTGTGGGCAAACAGGAATACTCATACATTACTGGTGAGAGGGTAATTTCCTACAAACATTATGGAGATCAATTTGACAATTCAAATGATAAATACAATTGTGTTTTTTTCTTTCTTTTTTTTTTTTTTTTTTGAGTCTCACTCTTACCCAGGCTGGAGTGCAGTAGCACAATCTCAGCTCACTGAAACCCCTGCCTCCCGGATTCAAGTGACTCTCCTGCCTCAGCCTCCCAAGTAGGTGGGATAACAGGCATGCACCACCACGCCTGGCTAATTTTTGTATTTTTAGTAGAGAAGGGGTTTCACCATGTTGGCCAGGCTGGTCTCAGACCTCAAGTGATCTGTCCACCTCAGCCTCCCAAAGTGCTGGGATTATAGGCATGAGCCACCACGCCCGGCCTAGAAATGTAATTATCTTTTAATCCAACAATTCTACCTCCAAGAGTTTGTCCTGAAAGTATACTTGCCAAGGTAAGAAATTATGCATGGACAAGGTTATTATTTCAGCATTGTTTGAAAAAGCAAACATTGGAAACACCCCAAATACCCAATAAGGAACTCATCAAATAAATTATGTAACAATCATGAAACTACACAGCTATTAAAAGAAGGCATCCACCTTAAATGTGCTGATATGGAATAATATTTAAAATACATTTTTTGTCTGCTTGTTTTTTGGCTTTAAACAACAGAAATTTATTCTCTCACAGTTCTGGAGGCTAGAAGTACAACATCAAGGTGTCACGAGTCCGTTCCCTGTGAAGGCCGAGAGGAAGATCTGTTCCAGGCCTCTCTTCCAGTTCTGATGCTTGCTGGTAAGTCCTTTGCACTCCTTGATTTAGAGCCATCACTCCAGTCCACCTCCATCTTCACAGGGCATTCTCCTCTCTGTCTGTGTGTGTCTCCAAGATATATTTTTAAGGGAAAAAAGTAAGGGAAAAAATAGTGTATGGTACATGTAAGAAAGTATATAAACCCACCTATGAGCATGTGTGTGAATATAAATAAAATACCTCTGAAAGCATAGCAGGAAGTTAGTGAGTGATCACCTCTGGAAAAGAGAACTGGGTAGGTAGGGGAAGAGATAGAAGAGAAACTTACTTTTTACTGTATTTCCATTTAAGCCTTTTTTACAGCTTTATTGAGATATATTTCACATACCATAAAATCCACCCATTTAAAATGTACAGTTCAGTGGTTTTTAATGTATTCACAGACTTTTGCAACCATCACCAAAATCTAATTTTAGAACATTTTCAACAATCCAAAAAGAAACCACAAACACATTAGCAGTCATTCTCCATTCCCAACTCCCAACCCCCAGCCCCAGGTAGCCACTAATCTTTCTGTCTGTATGGATTCACCTATTCTGGACATTTCACATAAACAGAATTATACAGTATGTGGTTTTTGTGACTGAATTTTTGTACTTAGTGTATTAGTCAGGGTTCTCTAGAGGGACAGAACTAACAGGATAGATGTATATATGAATGGGAGTTTATTAAGGAGTATTGACTCACACCATCACAAGGTGAAGTCTGCAAGCTGAGGAGCAAGGAAGCCAGTCCAAGTCCCAAAACCCCAAAAGTAGGGAAGCTGACAGTGCAGCCTTCAGTCTGTGGTGGAAGGCCTGAGAGCCCCCGGAAAACCACCGGTGTAGCTCCAAGAGTCCAAAAGCTTAAGAACTTGGAGCCCAATGTTCCAGGGCAGGAAGCATCCAGCATGGGAGAAAGATGGAGGCCAGAAGACTCAGCCAGTCTAAGTCCTTCCACGTTCCTCTGCCTGCCTTATTCTAGCTGTGCAGACAGCTGATTAGACGGTGCCCACCCAGATTGAGGGTGGTCTCCTTCTCCCAGTCCACCAGCTCAAATGTTAATCTCCTTTGGCAACATCCTCACAGACACACCCGGGAACAATATTTGGCATCCATCGATCCAATCCAGTTGACACTCAATATTAACCATCACACTTACCATAATGTTTTCATTGTTCATTTATACTGTAGCATGCATCAATATTTCATTCTTTTTTATTGTTTAATAATATTCCATTATATGAATATACCACAACCTGTTTATCCGTTCATCAGTAGATAGACATTTTAAGTTTTTCTACTTTTTGGGCATTATTGATGAAACTGATAAACATTTTGTACAAATGTTTGTGTATAAGTAATGTGTTTTCATTACTCTTGGGTATATACCTACACGTAAAATTTCTGGATTATATGGCAACTCTATATTTAAGTTTTTAAGGAGGTGCCAAACAGTTTTCCAAAGTGGCTGCATCACTTTCCATTTATATATTTTGAATTTTAAACCAGGTTCTGGTATTACCTATTCAAGATAATCAATAAAACATTGTTTAAATAATAAATTAGAGCTATACTCACTGACTTGGAGAGATTTCCATTACAAATTATAATCTGAAGCAAGGTACTATACAGACAAATATATAAAAATATAATGAGTAATATGGCCATATTTTTGTAAATTGAACACCAGACAACTTGTGTGTGTGCATTCATATGCATTTTGTATCAGTTATAAGTGCTTCTGGATACAAAATAATAGTAAACCACACTAACAGTGGTATGAACAAATAGGGGTTTTTTCCTATGACTGGTACCCTAAAGATTTCTGTTTCTGCCACTGGTTCAGCAACTCAGTAGGACCCTGAAAGACTCAGATTCTTTTCATATTTTGACTCCACCATCCTTAATGTATTGGTTTGTCATTTCGCGGTCACACGCTGCCTGCAGCACCAACTAAGCATCATCGATGCATTCTAGGCAGGAAGAAGAGCGAAGGGCAAGAGATCCTGCTAAATGAGTCAGCAAAAATGTCCACTCAGCTAACTTCCACTGATATTTCATTGGCCAAAACTGGGTCACATAATTACCACTAGGTGCAGAATAGGCCAGGAAATATGGGGTATAAATTATCAGTATCGACTTGAACCAGTCATGACCCATTGCCAGGGCTAAGCACCTTGCATTCCAAATCAGGATTCTACTAGCAAGGAGGAATGGGAAGACTGCCTGACACCATGTACATATAAATGAAAGATGGCTATATGAGCATGGAGAAATGTATGGACGGATGCATGTAAGAGTGCTAACAATGGTTTGGAAGGGTGGAGGGAACACACAAGGACAGGTAAGAGGGAAGAAGTAAAACAGTGATGCATTAGTTAAAATATCAGCTGAGGACTCAGCAATTAAGCCCTGAAAGCAGGACACATTCTAGCATACATTGAATAGACTGAGGCCAATGTGAGACCCACTAAAGGAAGGTGCATAACCAATCTCCTGGTAACACAGGTTTAGCGTTTTATCAGTTTCTTTGTCTTTTTTTTTTTTTTTTTTTTTTGAGACAGAGTCTCACTCTGTCGCCCAGGCTGGAGTACAGTGGCATGATCTCTGCTCACTGCAACCTCCGCCTCCTGGATTCAAGCAATTTCAAGCAATTCTCCAGCCTCAACCTCACGAGTAGCTGAGATAACAGGTGCCCGCCACCACACCTGGCTAATTTTTGTATTTTTAGTAGATACAGGGTTTCACCATGTTGGCCACACTGGTCTTGAACTCCTGACCTCAGGTGATCCACCCTCCTTGGCCTCCCAGAGTGCTGGGATTACAGACATGAGCCACCGTGCTCAGCCTGCTTTTTCTTTTTTTAGCCAAACAAACAAACAGCAGTGATATCAGTTTCTTAAGAATGAGGAATTGGAGAGTTGGACATTGATGGCAGGAACCCTCTGAATATTCACTGGCTTATATTGGATAATATATAATAATATGCTGATAAATATAATGATATACAGTAAATGGAACAGATTGCTCAATTTTTAAAAATTCATAGGAACTTTATTTGAAGCTCTGAAATCATTTTATAGAGATACAGAACTGGACATATGTATAGAAAGAATAGCCTTAAAAGAAGGGAGCCACAAACAGCAAAGTAAAACTTAATATCAAGTGTTTTAACAGAGGGTGCGGTCTAGATAATGGGTGTCATGTGGTCCTAAAGATCTGCCAAGGTCTCTCGCTCTGCTTCCCACTCTGATCATTGTGTTTCCTCCAAAACTTGGAAGAGAATGAGGGCAGAGAATCTAAATCAGTTTTGGATAATAGTGATGGAAGCAGCAACCCATCTAGAGTGGATGCTGCCAAGATGCCGGCTGCAGCGGGGCGGCACGACCCAGGCCTCCTGCACCACAGGGCAAAGCAGAGCATGCAGGAGCCCCGCCCTCCCTGGGTGCTGCTGCAGCTGCCTAAGTCTGGCTGTGGACCAGGGCATGTTGGTGCTCTTGGTAGCGGGTAGGGGACCCCAGAAGGTCCCCTACCCCCTACGGGCTCAGAAGTGCCTGCTGCCACTGCCTGGCCTCTCCCTGCTCACAGAGTTCACTCTGATTGTGGAGCAAGGGTGGGGCTGAGCCCAGGTATTGTCGCAGCCTGGCCAGGTGGACGCACGCTCAGGGCAGTGCTGACATGCTAGCCCCCTGCTGCCTCAGCGCCTTCTGGACTTTCGGTACCAACAAGCACAGGAGGGAAGCTGGGGGATGGGAGCACTGAAGGCAGCTCAGTGGTGGCCTGCAGGTGCCTCTTGGCCCAAGCAGCCTAGGCACCATGGACTGTAGCAGGAGGCAGACAGGCTCTTGGGCAGAAGCGGGCAGGTCTCCACTGAAGCTCCACCTGCAGGGGGAAGGCCTGAAACCTGGGGGCCAGGCTACCATTCCTGCAGACTGAAAAGAGAACTCTGTTGCTTTTTCTTGGGCCCACCCATGGCAGCACGCACCTCCCTTCTCTGAAGACCATAAAAATTCTGGACTCAGCCAGAGCAGAGCAGACATTGGGATGACCAGCTGCAGAGAGGAGCTACACTCTCCAGGGCCTCCTCTCTGCTGAGAGCAGCAGACATCAGGATGACCAGCTGCAGAGAGGAGCTACTCTGTCTGCTGAGAGCTGAACACTTGTTGGGATGACATGTCTGCAGAGAGGAGCCACCCACTCCAGACTTCCTCTCTTCTGCGAGCTGACAGGATGACCTGCCTACAGAGAGGAGCTACCCACTACGGGTCTCCTCTGGGCTATTCTAACCTCAATAAAGCTCCTCTTTGTCTTGCTTACCTTCTACTTGTCTGCATACTTCATTCTTCCTGGACACAAAACAAGAACTTGGGCAAAGGCACCACCAGCCACAGAGGTTTCCAGCCAGAAAAGCAACACCCAAAGATCCTGTAACAATAGAACCGAAACAGATGGGGGATATATTAGATACTGCTAGGGGCCTACTTCATCCCCTCTGCCACATCTCAGATTCCTGCTGTGGCTTTGGTAGCCAGTTCTGCAAAAGTATCCATTTACTTCACTCTAACAACATCTTGCCTCAGGTGCATACTGTGTTCTTTGCTTTCTACACTGGGACTTCTCTGAAACTATGCACAACAGTAGACGTTTACTCAGCCTGTGCACATGCCACAGCCAGCTATTATGTGATGGAAATGGAACATTCTAGGATCAGGTCCAACAGCCCAATCCAGAGAGAAATCCAGAGAGCGCTGGTAAGATCAACAAGCAGATGGCTCACACTGCCATGCCACCTGACTATGTTATACCAATGCCATTTTCTCATCTCACACCTGTGGTCTCATGGGACAGGAAAGGTCGTACCCACAACCAAATATCAGAGGAAGAAAAACTCAGGCTTTGTTTATGGATCCATAGTCTTGATTTGCTGGTGTAAGTTGAAAATGGATTGCACCACACAACAGCCTCACTCAAGGATGGCTCCAAAGGACAGTGATGTGAGGGAGTGGAGAACAGTGGGCAGATCTGTGAGTAACACCCTTGGTCATTCACTCTGATGAAGGAAGAAGTGGCCTGAGGTACACAGACTCCTACAGAGTGACAGATGGCAGGTTGATTGGTCAAGGACCTGGAAGAGGCAGAATGGGAAACAAATAGGCAGACTGGAAAAAAGAGGTCTGGAGAAAAAGCATGGGAAGGGGCACAAAGAACATCTATTTTTGTGTCTGGTGTCCATGCCCACCAGAAAGTATCTACCACGAAGTAGGCCCTCAACAACCCAGTAGATGGGATGACTGGTCTAACTTGTCTCTTTCTTTGGCCACTCTAGTGCTAATTCCACACACCCATGAACGGAGTGCCCACAGTAGCACTGCTGGAAGACATGCATGGCCCAATATGATGGTCTCCCTCTCCCAAGGCTGGTCCCAACTACCACACTGCTGAATGCCCAGCCTAACTCAACTAACACTGAGTCCTTGCTTGTATGGTACCACTCCTCAAGGAGATCAGCCAACCATCTGATGCCAAGTTAATTACACTGGACTCCTTCTACTTTGTAGAAAGCAGTAATTTGTTCTTACTGGAACTGATACCTCCTCTGGATATGTGTTTGTCTTCCAGGTCCACAACGCCTCTACCAATACCACCATTAGAGGGATAACAAAGGCCTGATTTACCCAATGAGATCCCATGTAACATTGCCTCAGATCACTGGCCCCTGTTATGAAAGAGGACATGTGATTGATTCTACCCTATACTGTCATGCCCAAAGCAGCCACCCTAATAAAATGATGAAATGGTCTTGGGCGGGCACAGTGGCTCATGGCTGTAATCCCAGCACTTTGAGAGGCTGAGGCAGGCAGATCACTTGAGGTCAGGCGTTTGAGGCCAGCCTGGTCAACATGGTGAAAACCTGTCCCTACTAAAAATACAAAAATTAGCTGGGTGTGGCATTGTGTGCCTGTAGTCTCAGCCACTCAGGAGGCTGAGGCAGGAGAATCACCTGAACCCAGGAGGCGGAGGCTGCAGTGAGCCGAGATCACACCATTGTACTCCAGTCTGGGTGACAGAGCAAGATTCTGTCTCAAAAAAGAAAATAAATGGGCTGGGCATGGTGGTTGATGCCTGTAATCCCAAGACTTTGGGAGGCCCAAACAGGAGGAGTGCTTGAGACCAGGAGTTCAAGACCACCTGAGCAAAATAGTGAGCTACAAAAAAAAAAAAAAATTAAAAACCAGCTGGGCATGGTGGCACACGACTGTACTCCCAGCTACTTGGGAGGCTGAGGTGGGAGAATCACTTGAGCCCAGGAGATCAAGACTGCAGTGAACTGTGATAAGCCTACTGCACTCCAGCCTGGGCAACAGAGTGACACTCTGTCTCAAAAAAAAAAAAAAAAAAGACAATGGTGGAATGGCCTATTACAGGCTCAGTTGAAATGCCTGCTCAGATACAACTGAGCAAGTTGAGGCACTGGTCAGTTGCCAACAGGATGCAAGTTTTGTGCTGAGTCTATAGCTGGTAAGGTGCTTTGTCTCCAGTAACTAAAATATATGGGCCCAGAAACCAAAAGTTAAAGGAATGCCCCTTTTACCACCACTCCCAATTAGTTACTTGCAAAATATGTGCTTCCCGTCCCCACAATCATAGGCTCTGTAAAGTCCTGGTCTCTGATAGGAGAGCCATTTCACCTAAGAGCCACCAAAGTCACAATGAGTGCATGATCACTGGACTCCTCACGCCAATGGAGCCATAGGTTAAAAAAGAAGAGAATAAAAGACTTTCTGCAGCCAGTGGGTTACATGTGGCCACAAATTATTCGTCACTGCACCCAACAAGAGGTGGGATCTATGTTCCCTCCACCTTGAATCTGTGCTATGTGGCTGCTCTGACCAAGAGAACACAGTGGAAGTAATGCTATGAGAACTCTTGGTGTAGCCCTCAGGAAGTCCCCCATTTCCTTTCCGTTCCTTTGTAGTTACCTGCCCATCCGAGCATATTGACTGACAAACACACAGGCCTCAGATCAACAGAATGAAGTGGTATCTCGTTTTGTTGTTGCTGTTTTATTTTTTTCAGACAGAGCTCACTCTGTCACCCAGGCTGGAGTGTAATGGCGTGATCTCGGCTCACTGCAACCTCCACCCCCTGGGTTCAAGCGATTCTCCTGCCTCAGCCTCCTAAGTAGCCGGGATGACAAGTGCCTGCCACCACAACCTGTTGTTTTTTATTATTATTATTATTATTTTGTATTTTTAGTAGAGGTGGGGTTTTGCCATGTTGGACAGGCTGGTCTTGAACTCCTGACCTCAGGTGATCCATCCGCCTTGGTCTCCCAAAGTGCTGGGATTACAGATGTGAGCCAGTGCGCCCAATCTGAAGTGGTATCTCTTAAACAAGACTATCAGTTCCCTTTCCCAAAGGTCTCCTGAGACATGTTTCATTGGAGTCCATCTGCCTGGAGCATGATTGTCTTGCTCCACTCGTTGTCATTACTTGCTATGGCAGGCAACTCTTGCTACAAACCCTAATGTTCAACATATCTACAGTCATTAGCAGCAGTAGTCTCTGCTTCTTCTATGGAACACCATTACTAGACTCTGATGGGATGGAAAAACACCTTTGTTAATCATTCCTGGCTTTGAGTCAAGCAACACGTCAGGAGCAGCAGCTTGGGGAGTGGTTGCTGCCTGCTAGTCTCCAGTCGGGACTGACATATGCAGTCTGGTCTGTCTGTTGCTACTGTAGACATTTCATTTGGAATAGCTACACTGATAAAGTAATTGGAAATACTTATGTTTTTATATTACATGTCCATGGAAATGATTTGCATAAAAGGATCTTTACATGCCAAATAAAACATTACCACAAAACTCAGGTTGATATCAAATGACTGCTTTTGTGGCAATTAACATCCCACTTTGGGTCAGTCTTGTTATTGTCCTTGTTTTTGTTATTAGAACCAACTATACAACAGCAACGCCAGGATTCATGAAAAAAATAATTGATAAGCTGAACTTCATTAAAATTAAAATCTCCTGCTCTGTAAAAGACACTGTCAAGAGAATGAGAAGATGAGCCATAGACAGAGAAAAAGCACTTACAAAAGAGGTATCTGATAAGGAACAATTCAACAAAATAGACAAAACACTCTTAAAACTCAACAATAAGAAAATGAACAACCTGACTGAAAATAGGCAAAAGACTTGAACAGACATCTCGCCAAAGAAGATATAAGACGGCAATTTGCATACGAAAAGATGCTCAACAAACATATGTCATCAGGGAAACGCAAATTAAAAAAACAACAAGGCCAAACATGGTGGCTCGTGCTTGTAATCCCAGCACTCTGGGAGGCCAAGGCAGGTGGCTCTCTTGAGCCCAGGAGTTTGAGACAAGCCTAGGCAACATGGTGAAACCCTGTCTCTACAAAAAACAAAAATAAGGCCGGGTGTGGTGGCTCATGCCTGTAATCTCAGCACTTTGGGAGGCTGAGGCGGGCAAATCACGAGGTCAGGAGTTTGAGACCAGCCTGACCAACATGGTGAAACCCCGTCTCTACTAAAAATACAAAAATTAGCTGGGCACGGTGGTGTGTGCCTGTAATCCCAGCTGCTCAGTAGGCTGAGGCAGGAGAATTGGTTGAACCCAGGAGGTGGAAGTTGCCATAAGCCTAGATCGTGCCAGTGCACTCCAGCCTGGGTGACAGAGCGAGACTCTGTCTCAAAAAATAATAATAATAATAATAATAATAATTAATAAATAGAATAAAAAATGAGATACTACTACACCCCTTTTTAAATGGCAAAAATCTAAAACCCCAAATGCTGGTGAGGATGTGGAACAATAGGAATTCTCATTCACTGCTGGTGGGAACACAAACTTGTACAGCCACTATAGAAGACAGTTTGCAAAATTAATATACTCTTATCATCTGACCTAGCAATCATACTCTTTGGTATTAAATATTTACCCAAAGAAGGTGAAAAATTATGTCCACACGAAAACCTGCACATGGATGTTTATAGCAGCTTTATCTATAATTGTCACTATTTAGAAGCAACCACGATGTCCTTCAGTGGGTAAGTGGATAAACTGTGGCATATCCAGACAATGGCATATTATTCAGTACTAAAAAGAGAAGAGTGGTTGGGCGCCATGGCTCGCGCCTGTAATCCTAGCACTCTAGGAGGCTAAGGCTGGCAGATCACTTGAGGTCAGGAGTTCGAGACCAGCCTGGCCAACATGGTGAAACCCTGTCACTAAAAATACTAAAATTAGCTGGGTGTGGTGGTGTGTGCCTGTAATCCCAGCTACTTGGGAGGCTGAGGCATGAGAATCACTTGAACCCGAGAAGCAGAGGTTGCAGCAAGCTGAGATCACCCCACTGCACACCACCCTGGGTGACAGAGTGAGACTGCATCTCAAAATAAATCAACAAAAATAAAAAGAGATGAGTTATCCAGCAATGAAAAGACGTGAGAAACCTTAAATGCATATTACCAGGTGAAAGAAGTCAATCTAAAAAGGCTACATATTGTATGATTCCAACTACTTGACATTCTGGAAAAGGCAAAACTATGGAGACAGGTAAAAGATCAGAGGTTGCCAGGAGTTGGGGGAAAAGAGGCATTTTAGGGCAGTGAAACTCTTTCATATGATACTATCACAGTGGGTACACATACACCAAGAGTGAACCCTAATGTAAATTATGGACTTTGAATGATAATGGTATGTCAATGTCGATTCACCAGTTGTAACAAATGTACCACTCTGGGGTTGCATGTTGACAGTGGGGGAGGTTGTGCATGGGTAGGGGTAGGAAGTTTATGGAAATTCTACGTACTTTTGTACTTTCTTTTTTTATGAAGCAAAGTCTTGCTCTGTCACCTAGTCTGGAGTGCAGTGATGCAATCATGGTTCACCACAGCCACGACCTCCCAGGCTCAAGCCATCCTCCCACCTCAGCCTCCTGAATAGCTGGGACTACAGGCACATGTCACCACACCTGGCCAATTTTTGTATTTTTTGTGAAGACAGGGTTTCACTGTGTTGCCAGACTGGTCTTGAACTCCTGACCTCAGGTGATCCACCTGCCTTGGCCTCCCAGTGTGCTGGGATTACAGGTGTGAGCTACCACTCCTGGCTACAACTTAAAACTGCTGTAAAAAACAAAGTCTACTTTAAAAAAAAAACAAAACTGCAGAAGAACTTTATGTATGTTCTCACATGCCTCCTCGTTGAAGCACTGAAGCTGTTTGGATGTTAAAAAGCTCTTTCATATAAGATTCTTGGGTGACAGTAGAAACATGTGAATTCAAACCATATAAAAAGAGTTTGAAACAGCTGAGTCCACTGACTGAGGTTCACTGCTAACTAAGTGCATGTCCATAATTAGGCTAGCTTTCTTTGATCTTGCACCTCAATGTGAATATGAGAATATTGCACCACCTGCACCTTGAAAATATGATTTATTTTCATTTTCCATTTTTTATTTCCATAGTGATAAAGTGGTAAGTTTTCAAGACTATTGTCACAGTGGATCCAGTGATGCTAGAGGGAGCATAACTTTGGAAGTCAGGTAGTGACTTGTACTGAATAAACAGGAGGAAAGAGATTGCAGGCCCAGAGACTTGTGCAAAAAACGTGTATTCAGAATCAGGACACTTCAGGCAGCAAACTTGGTGGTATTCTGTCCTTCACAGAAGATGGGTCCAGAGCTGATGGAAGGTCCATGTGATTCACACAGAGAGGTTCTCAAGGCCAGATTTCTCCCCAATATGGAAGACTCAAACGAATGATTCAGTGTGGATATTCTGAAGGGACGCAGCTAGAACCAAAGGTATGTGAAGAAGATTTTTATAAAATAGAAGAAAACTTCACCTTTGCCCCCTGAAGGTTCACTGAAAATCAACTGACAAAAGGCAGGTTGATAGGAAAAAAGGCATACAAATGTGTTAACAAGCACAGGGGAGAATGACAGAGTCATTGCCCCACCACACAATGGGGTACAGATGGTTATATACCCTTCTTCTTAGGGAAGAGGAAGATGGGGAAGTGTGGATGATTTTAGAGGGATAGTAAATGATTTTTAGGTGAATTTAAGTGGGCTTGAAGAACATACAGTGGCCTGAAACAAAGGGTGCTGGGCCAAAAGAGCAGACATAGTTTGCAACAAGTCTGTCCAGATGTGTTAACAGACTTGTCTTTCTTCCTGAGATATGACTTTAGTTAATGATCAGGAAAGTGACCAGAGGTAACTGTTTTCTTCTTTGGCAGGTCCAGACATTAGGCAGATAAGAGAACTTTAGAGAACCATTTCATCCTGTGCTTTGGGAGAGACAGAGAATTGAGACAGGAGTAGGCAGAGGTCAGAGAGACCTGGGGAATTCTTCAAGTCAGCAGGTCAAAATGCCATGTTTTGGGGGTATTGGTTTCTAAGCCCCAGCTCTCTTATTGGTTCTGTTTCTCTGGAGAACCCTAATAGGATGATTTTTAAAGCCAGGAAAAAAAGGCAGTGAGGCAAATTGCATCCTCTGACAAGGTTTCTGCCACATCTCATTTACTAAAGCAATCATATGGTCATGCCCCACCCCAGTAAGTGGAGTGGCAATTCTACCATATGCCTGAAAGAAGGAAAACCAGACATATTTGGTGAACAGCACTAGTGATTACCTCACACTTTACTACCTGCGCAGGGGAAGAAATGGGCCCATGATAATGTTCATTTGTAACTCTTTTACCTTATTAGTGGCAGGTTTAATGGAGTTTCTCTCCAGTGTTGTTTCCCTTCAGCCTGAAGAACTTTCTTTAGCACTTTTTGTAATGCAGGTTTGCAGCAACAAATTCTCTTACCTTTTATTCATAGAAAGTGTTTTCATTTTGTTTCACTCTTGAAGGGTATTTTTGCTGGGTATAGAATTATGCACTGATAGGTTTTTTTTTTTTCTTTTCAGAATTTAAAATATATGTTTCCAGTGTCTCCCTGCCTCTGTGGTTTCTAATGATGAAGTCATTTGTGGCAGTGCTCCCTATATGTGACATGTCATTTCCCTTCGGCTGCTCTTTGTCTTTGGTTTTCCGCAGGTTGACTGGGACATGGCTAACTATGGTTTACTTTGTTCTTATCCTTTTTTGCTTTCTTGAAATATTTTTTTCCCAGCTCCTCTTTTTAGAATTCCAATTGCATGTATATCAGACCTTGTTGTATTTTCCCCCAGATCACTCAGGATCTGTTCATTTTTAAAATCTTTTTTTCTCTGTACTCTTTGGGTTAGATAGTTCCTCTTGAGGCATCTTCCAGACATGCCATTTTTTGGTTCTAAAATTTTCACTTGGTTCTTTTTAATTGTTTCTGTTTCTCTACTGAGATTTCCTATTTGGTCATTCACTGCAAGCATATTTTCTTTACATCGTTGAGCATGCTTATAGTAGCTGAATTAAAAATCCTGTCTACCAGTTCCAGCATCCAGGTCATCCTGCGGTTAGTCTCCATTGGTGACCTTCTCTCTTATGTATGAATATTGTTTTCCTGTGTGTTTCTATGTCTAGTAATTTTGGATAATATCCTAGATACTAGAAATGATACGTTATAAGACTCTGGATTCATTATATTTTTTTAAGATTATTGACTTTTTTTGTTTGTTTAATGAGCAGTTAACTTGGGTGTAGTCAAACTCCAAACTCTATCTCCTCTGTGGTGGGCAGCAACTGAAATCTCAGTTCGGTTCTTTTCTCCTTATGTTGGACTTCTTGAACTCTGCCCTATGAATGTGTAGGTCAAGGGATAGCCAGTATATACATCGAATTTAGGGCTCCCCATTTATGCATCTCTTTTGTCATATCTTCCCCCCTTCCTTTGTTTTCCAGCTGCTGTGGTCACCCTAAACTCCTCTGCATATTCGTGCCTCTTAGGTTAAGAGTTTCTCTGCTTTAGTCACCTGGGTGGTGGCTGATTGAAGCCTGACTTCAGGCAAAAAGCTGAAAGAGAGAGAGGAGAGAGAGATTATAAGGAAGTGGCTAATGCAATGATGAAGACTGAGAAGGCCCATGATCTGTCATCAGCGAGCTGGAGACACAGAAATCCAGTGATATAATTCATTCTGAATCTAAAGGCCTAGAGGAAATGGTGTAAATTTGTATCCAAGGTCAGGAGGGGATGAGATGAGACATCCCAACTCAAGCAGTGAAGCAGGGAAAAGTGGAGGAAATTTCTTCTTCCACCTTTTGTTCTATTCAGGTCCTCAAAAGATTAGATGATAGCCACCCACCTTGTGTAATGCCATCTACTTCACTGAGCCCACTGATTCAAACACTAATCTCATCCAGAATGACCCTCATAGGCACATTCAGAAATAACATTTAACTTGGGCACCCTATGGCCTAGTGAAATTGACACATACAACCAACCATCACAATTATGAAAGCACAGAGACAGCATAGACCCAGCCAACCTTCAATGAACATTTAGTCTGAGTGAGTTTGGGGGCTTGTTTTTTCCCACAGCATAACTTAGGCTATCCTGACTGATACCAAGATGAGTACCTAGAAAATGGTGACAACAAGAAAAGAAAATAGATAGCACAGGCTTAAATGCAGGCATCCAACTTTATGGAGACTTCTATTGGTGCCTGGAAGGTCGCTGATCCAGGTTTGCAATGGCAAAACTTGGTAAAACTTGGAAGGTGATAACTCCGAGATAACTTGGAAGACAGAAAATTCACCCAATGAAAACTCTTTTTCCTCCCGACATGGAATCCAGCAGGTAATGTTCAAGATAGTGAATGTGCTATCAACATGTGTTCCAAAGTCAGAGCATGTACAGCATGACGGACATGAGGGATAAGCCTTTCTTAAGACACTGAGATTTGGAGGTTTGTTACTTCAGCAGAAGCCAAACCATTCTGGCCACAAAAAGAGGCATTACATACTCCCTCCTTGGGACATTTTGTTACCGGAAAGGGGTCCCGATTCAGACCCCAAGAGAGGGTTCTTGGATCTCGGCACAAGAAAGAATTCAGGACGAGTCTACAGAGTAAAGTGAAAGCAAGTTTATTAAGAAAGTAAAGGGGCCGGGCACAGTGGCTCATGCCTGTAATCCCAGCACTTGGGGAGGCTGAGGTGGGCAGATCACCTGAGGTCAGGAGTTCAAGACCAGCCTGGCCAACATGGTGGAACCCCATCTCTACTAAAAATACAAAAATTAGCTGGGTGTGGTGGCAGGCTCCTATAACCAGCTACTCGGGAGGTTGACGCAAAAGAATTGCTGGAACCCAGGAGGCAGAGATTGCAGTGAGCCGAGATTGCGCCGTTGCACTTCAGCCTGGGTGACAAGAGTGAAACCCCGTCTCTCAAAAATAAAGTAAAGGAATAAAGAATGGCTACTCTACAGACAAAGCAGCTCCGTGGGCTGCTGGTTGCCCATTTTTATGGTTATTTATTGATTGTATGCTAAACAAGGGCTGGATTATTCATGCCTCCCCCTTTTAGACCATATAGGGTAACTTCCTGATGTTGCCACGACGTTTGTAAACTGTCATGGTACTGGTAGGAGTGTAGTAGTGAGGATGACCAGAGGTCACTCTCGTTGCCATCTTGGTTTTGGTGGGTTTTGGCCAGCTTTTTTACTGCTGTTTTATCAGCAAGGTCTTTATGACCTGTATCTTGTGCCGACTTTCTATCTTGTCCTGTGATTAAGAATGCTTTAACCTCCTGGGAATGCGGCCCCTCAGGTCTTAGCCTTATTTTACCCAGTCCCTACTCAAGATGAAGTTGTTCTGGTTCAAATGCCTCTGACAATTTATCCAGTCACATTCATGGAGTGTGGCTGTGAGTGGTGGACAAACTATACTGTGTTTTCCCTTAGTACTGATAGAGTGGAGGCAGTGGGAGATCCAGGACTGTGTGGATATCTATGGCTGCTCAAGGTTGGATATAATCCCACTTCCAGCTGAAAGCAATGCTTTGCATTGTCATAAATAGGGCACAAGGCTGAAAGCAATGCTTTGCATTGTCATAAATAGGGCATTAAGGACTCAGAAAACAATACCCCAAATGAAGTCCTCAGAAGCTGAAGTTTTTCTCTGATCATCTTCTGCCCTGCAACAGGCTCTCTTTTGCCCATTGTGCCTTTTTGGTGTTCTTTTGAAAAATGTGTTCACTATATGTACATTGGGATTGAGTATTTGGTTTACTCATTCTGAACACTTCCTTAGTTTATGCCAATAAAAGATTGTTTGGATAATTATAAGTTTGTGTTTTTCATTCATTGTTTTAGCTCCTAAGTTTGTATTTTTTAACATAATTTCTACGTTTATTATAGACTAAAAGGTACAAAGGCAAATTAGTTACTGCCTTTGGTATATTGCCTGATACTGAGACTTGGGGTCCCAGAGAGTTTATCACACAGGGAGTGGTGGATCCACCAGGTAGGTCTATAGCCCATACTCCATCCCTTCTTCCTTTTTTGTCTGATAGTCAGCAGTGTCTCTTGTTTTCACTTTTATCGTAGGTTGTATTCAATGTTAGCTCCACCTTAGAAGTGAGGACATGTGGCATTTGATGTTCTGTTTTTTCCTTATTTCTCTTTAAATAATGGCCTCCAGCTCCTTTCATGTTGCTGCCAAGGAGTTGATTTGCATCTTTTTTTTTTTTATAGCTGCTTAGTTTTTTGTGGTGTATATGTACCCCATTTTCCTTTTCTGATCCACTGTTGATGGATACCTAGGTTGGTTTCACACGTTTGCCATTGTAAAGTGTGCCGCCAAGACCGTTTGTGTGCATGTGTGTTTTGGACAGAAGGATTCATTTTCCTTTGTGTATACCCCAGTGGTGGGCTTGCTGTGTCAGATGGTAGTTCTGGTTTAAGTTCTTTGAGCAGTCTCTGAAGTGCTTTCTATGGTGTCTGAACTACTTTGCATTTTCACCAAAAGTGGACCAGTGTCCCCTTTCTCTGCTGCCTCGTCCGTGTCCTTTTTTTTTTTTTAACTGTGTAATTGCCATTCTGACCAGTGTGAGATGATATCTCATTGTGCTTTTGATTTATATTTCTCTGATAATTAGGTTGAGCATGTTTTCACATTCGTTGCTTGCTTTTACATTATCTTTTGAGAAGTGTGTGTTTATATCCATGCCTATCTATTAGTTATTTGGGGAGTTTTGCTCATTGATTTCTGTAAGGTCTTTAAGGTAGATTCTGGATATTAGGCCTTGGTCAGGTGCATAGTTTGGGAACATTTTCTCTCATCCTGTATGTTGTCTGTCTACTCTGTTGGTGATTTCTTGTGTTGTGTGGTGGCTCTTTAGTGTATTAGATGTGGGAATTTCCTGGTCTCACATAATACTTGAGCATTGTTTCTTTCTATGTGCTTAAAACCAATTTGCTCTATAGTAAAGGTTTACAATTAAAGAGTAGAGTGGGACATTTTGATCTATGTATATGTACCTTGTGTAATGATGAAAGCAAGGCATTGACTGTCTCTGTTACCTTGTGTAGTTATTATTTGTTAGTTCTCTGTGGTTGCAATATTCAGAATCCTTCTTTTCAGTCTTTTTTGGAAAATATGGTAGGATACTGTTAACTCTGGACACCTGCTGTGGAGTAGAATAGCTGAATTTATTCCTGTCATCTGAGTGTAACATTGTGTCCCTTTCCCAGTCCCTGCCAGGACTCCCCAACTCACAGCCTCTCTTCACCACTGTGGAACTTTCTACTTCTAGGGGATAAAGTCGTTTAGAGAGGAAGTTGATCTCATTCTCACATGCATGAAATCATGCCATGTTTGGCTTTCTCTGCCTGACTTATTTCATTGACGGTCATGTCCTCCAGGTTTCTGCACGTTGCTGCAGATGACATGGTTTCATGAATTTCTGTGGCCGAAGAGGATTCCATTGTGTACTGCAGTTTCTTTATCCCTTCATCTGTGCACGAACAGGTAGGTGGATTGAATACCTTTGCTATTGTGAATAGTGCTTCAGTCGCCATAGGAAGGCCGATATCTCTTCAACATAACAGATTCTATGTGGTTTCTGTGTAAAACCAGTGGTGGGATTGCTAGGTGAACGGATAGTTGTAAAATGTTTAAGACACCTTCAACTGTTTCACTTCATGTGTATAGTAATGTACATTGCCAGCGATAGTGTATAAAAATGTCTTTTTCTGCTGTTCTGCATTGGCCACTACCTGTGAACGTATGGGTTTTCTGTTGTTTTTGGTAAGTCCCGTTCTAATTAGAGTGAGACACATCTGAGCGTGGTTCGTACTTAGACACTTGTGTGAGGATTAGTGAAGTTGAGCAGCTTCTCTTTGACCTGTCAGTGAATTTCGTGTTTTCTTTTCAGATGTGCCTGTTCAGGATCTTTTCTCAGTTTTAGCTTGGGTATTAGGTTTTGTTCATTTTCCCAGTTAGAGTAGTGTTAGTTTCTCATGCATGTTAGATAACAACCCCTTTCACAGATAAGATTCTGCTGAACTTTCTCTCAATCTGTAGGATGGTTTCTTTAATGGTTCATTGTTCCTCTTCCCTATGCGGAAGCTCTGAAATGATGTATAGTCCCATGTGTTTGTATTCACGTTTGTTAGCAGTGATTTTTGTGTCCCATC